>NC_133513.1:89231666-89547500 GCF_049354715.1 Callithrix jacchus
AATTACTATGCGAGAACTCAAGCACTGGCCTTGTTAAACCTGTGGTTCTTGTAAGCCACCCTATCCTAAACCAACTTGTTCCTGCCTTTACCAAGGATCAGCCTCCCTGCTTCCCTGCCATCACGGGAATGACTGTAGGGGTCAGCCCTGTCTTCCTCCCCTCTCTACACCCTCTTGCTCACCATGATTAATGTCTCCTTGAACACTGTTTCACCTGCTTATGTCATCAGGACAACTCTGAGCCCTTGCAGGACCCTTTATGAATGCAGAAGAGATGAAGCCGACCACCATCCTAGAACTGACCCACCTCTCTCCCTTCCTTCCTCTGAGTCCTTCTGCAGGTGACTCACAGGTCCTCACCCCTGCTCTGGCCCTCTCCCCTGTGCTCTGGTTCTCCACAGCAAATGTGGAGCTGCCCTGCCTGTGAGGCTCTGCTGCATCCTCCTCTGAGGTGGCTCCTGCCCACCCTGCTGCCCTGGTCCTCCAGTCGCCTGGCCCTCCCAGCTCCACACTGACTGGCGTGGCTTGGTTGGGTGGCAAGCATAGGCTTCCCCTGCTCAGGAAACTGCCAACAGCCACCCTTCCTGTTTCATCAGGTCCCTACTCTTCAGCCCAGTGTTCAGGGTCCCTCATGACCTGGCCAGGGTCCCTGTGTATCCCTGACCTTGCCGAACTTGGCCCATCTCATGCCGTTGGCTTCCCAGCATGGGTCAGGGCTCCGTGCACGCCCATCTCATCTCTGGCTCTGTGCTCTGTTGAGACCTTAACCTGTGCTCACACTGCCTCCCCTATGAGGGACCCCGATTGCTTTCTCTCTAATCATCCTATCTCCACCTCCATGTCTTCTCATCCCTTAAAACCTGATTCAAACTACCCCAAATCCTGCAAAAAGGCCTCACCCACTGCTCCAGGCACCCACAGGTTTCTCTTCTCCAAACATCAGCTCTTGTTGCACCCCCTACCCCCTAGTACTCCAGGTTGGAACTTAGCAGGATGTGTATCTCTGGCCCCCCTAACTAGCATGGAAGCTTGTCCAGGGCTGGGGGCACTTCCCTGGAAATCTCTGAGCCTAGTAGTGTACTGCACCCACAGCAGACACTCAGAACAAAAAACATGACTTTTTAAATGAGGGAGTGCCAAAAAAAACCCTATGGAGACAGAACTCTGGGTATCTATAAAATCAACAAATAATTGGGTCATTTCTATGCTAAGCCCTAAGAGTATAAAGATAACCAAAATACAGTTCCTGCTGTAAACAGTTCACACTCTAATATGATGTGACATGCAGAGCCTGGTACACAATTTGCAAGGCTCAGTGCAAGATGAACTTTGTTCAAATGCTATTATGAATTTCAGGATGATGACAACAGAACCTTAAACCAGTGTGGGCCCTTCTACATGCAGGCTCTGTGCTATCACACAGGCCACAGCCCCATGGAGCTGGCCCCAGTGACAAGAGATCTAATAGAAGGGAGGGAGAGAGCGTTATGGGGACACTGATGAAAGAACAATCAATATGCTAAGAGGCTGCTATGGTTTGAAAGTTCCCCCAAAGTTCATGTCTTATAAACTTCATCCCCAATGCAACAGTGTTGATAGATGGGGCCCTTAAACATGATTAGGTCATGAGGGCTCATTATCACAGGAGTGGAGTCCTGATCAAGTATGAGTTTCGCCCCCTCACCTCTCTTTCCCACCCATGGGATGCCTTTCACCTTGTTATGACACAGCAAGAAGGCACTTGCCAGATGCTCCCACTTGATTTTGGACTTCCCAGCCTCCAGACCCATGAGCCAAATACATTTCTGTTCATTCTAAATTACCTAGTCTGTGGTAATCTGTGATAGCAGCACAAAATGAACTAAGGTAGAGGAGTAAGATGAAGCCAGAGAATGTTACAGAAAATGACATTGTGGGTCTTCAGGTTGAAGTAGGAGTTTCCTAAGGAGGGAAGGAGGATGTTCCAGGGAGATGGAGCACCACAGGCAGTGGGTATGAAGAGAGAATGGATTGGGGTTTAGGAGTAGAGGGTGATGGTGTGGGGGAACAGTGCAGGGATAATTTGTGATCAGAGCCCAGGGCACCTGCAGAGGAAATGTGGCTGGCAGGACAGGTGGGCCAACCCAGTGTCCAGCATCAGATGCCACGCAAAGGAGAATGGGCTATTTCTACAGCTGCTATGCTGGCCCTGAAGGTTCATGACCTTCCATTTGAGAAGCAGGGTCCATTGTGCTGCTGTAGTGGTTTTAGTAGTGTCTTCCCAAAATTCCTATTCATGTGTGATATGGTTTGACTGTGTCCCCACCCAAATCTCATCTTGAACTCTAGCTCCCATAATTTCCACGTGTTGTGGGAGGGAGCCGGTGGGAGATAATTGAATCACGGGGGTGGTTTTCCCCATATCCACCTCGTGGTAGTAAGTCTCACAAGGTCTGATGATTTTATAAGGGGTTTCCCCTTTCACTTGGCTCTTGTTCTCCACGTAAGATGTGCCTTTGCCTTCCACCATGATTGTGAAGCCTCTCCAGCCACATGAAACTGTGAGTCCATTAAACCTCTTTTTCTTTATAAATTACCCAGTCTCAGGTGTGCCACGAACACAGACTAATACAACATGGAACCTCAGAATGTGATCCTACCTGGAAAATCGGTCTCTGCAGGAGAATCAGTTACGAATTTTGAGGTGAAATCATCTTGGATTTAGGATCAACCCTAAATCCAATGACTGGAGTCCTTATAAAAAAAAGGAGGGCACACAGAGACCCAGAGACAAAGAGAGGACAGGTGAAGATGGAGACGGGGATTAGGATGACGTAGCTATAGGCAAGGAATGTGAAGGACTTTGGGGAGCCACCACAGACCAGGAAGAGGCAGGGAGGGCTTCTGCCCTAGAACCTTCCAAGGGAGTGTGGCCCTGTGGACACCTAGAATTTGGAGTTCTGGCCCCCAGAACTGTAAGAATAAGATTCTGTTGTGTTAAGCCAACCAGTCTGTGGTAATGTATTATGGCAGCCCTAGGAAACTAACACAGCTACCAGTAGATATATTTTTAAAGCCCTGGATCCAAGCATGCCCCAGGCAGAGAGAGCGAGGAGGGGGCCAGGGACCCCAGAGCCTGGAGTCTGCAAAGCTGTCTCACCTGCATTGCCTCAGCCTCACCTCCGCCCCTGCATACCTGAGAAGAAGTGGGCCCTGAAGCCGCGCTTGGAGACCGTGTTGTCAGACTTGAACTCCACACGCATGTTGTTGCTCTGTGAGGTAATGACCTCGGGTGTCTCCAAGCCACAGAACTTGCCGTGCAGCTTGGCATCGGGGGACAGGCCGCTGCGCACCTCCACAAAGTCGTACTTACAGACCTGCAAGGGAGCATGATGGGGAACCACCCAGAGTCCCTGTCCCCACCCCAGACACCCAGTGCACAGCTGCACCTGCTTCCTGAGCACCACACCCTTCCTGGGCACTGCACCCTGCCGTGTGTGTGTATGTGGGTCCCTTGCTATGTTGGTCATTTGAATGAGCTCCAGAGGGCACAGGGGGATCCCCCACTCGCCTGCTGAGGCTCTGTGGAGGTGCCACCACCTGACACAAGAGCACAGGCATCCCCATAACTGTAGCCTTGCTTTGATTTATTTTGTGTATTAGGCTTCCACGTGAAATTTACTTGGAAAAAGGGCCCCACTTCTAGAAGGAGAAGAGGAGGAGGGAGAAGCAAAAGGAAGAGAAGGAGGAAAAATCTGCAAACCACCGATGGAATCTGACTCCATTACATTTTCAGGCAGGGAAACAAGCTGGAGGGGGAAGGACATTTGTCTGAAGTCACATAGTTCAGCAGTGGTGGAGCTAGGACTAGAATTCACGTTTCCTGCTGTAGCAATGATTTTCCTCAAAAAGAACTTCACTGTTAAGGGGTCTTATTGATTGCTTTCAAGGATTATTTTTTCTGTACCATATTCACTTTGGGGTGATACCCTCATTGGCCCACGGCCTCCATGCATTGGGGTGATTGGCCCTGAGGTCCTCTTCCATTATCCCAAAGGCCTGACTCAGGTGACAGCTACATCAGTACAATTCTCAAGGTGAGATCCCCAGCTCAGCTGGGGTGGGGAAGGGAGTCTCAGGAATGGCTTGTGTGCCCCAGGGTGTCCCTCCAGCCTGAGGTGCAGACGAAGGTGTACCTGACTAGCGCTCCAGCTGTAGGGTGCTGCCTGGACCTCAACTGACTTGGTCATCCACCACCACTGCCCGAGAGAGGAAATGGGCTGTCTGTAGCGTCCTTGCCCCCAGCTGATCCTCACTGCCTTTACTCGCCTCAGCTGCACACCAGTCCCAAGATTCACAGCCCAGTCCTGACACCTTCCACTCTCAACACCTGCCTCCTCCACTCTTGACCTGATTCTCCTTGGATGTATCGGCGACAAGAAGGCCGGAGGTGCTCTATCTACAGAGGGCGTGCCGCCGAAACTGCTGGAGAGAACATTTCCCCAGATGCTTCTCAGTGCTGCACAGGTCCTGTGACTGTCCAAAGCTCCAGTCCCAACACGAGCCATCTCCCTGCCCTCCCAGCCCCTCACTGGCTTCCAGCTCCAAGTCACCCCTCAACACAGTCCCCAATAAATTAGAGCACAGAGACATACATCATTGCCTTCCAGTTCAAACACTTCAAACTGAAGGGAGATCCGGTACTGAGCGGGGGCCACCACCTGCCAGACGCAGTTTTTGTTTGTGGGATACTCCTTCGGCCACCCGGGGCTGGTGATGGTCCCGTTCAGCTTCGTAATGAAACCGCCACAGGCCACTGCACGGGGAAAACGGAAACAGGATGCATTTGGTTTTAGTTCCAGGTGGCTGTGATTTCCCTCCAGGAGCAACAGAGCCCTGCTGTTCTGTAATAATAATTTAAAAATGTTAGACAATTTGAACTGATTAATTCAGCATCCTTTGTTCAAAACTAATAGTTTCAACTGAATACTTGAAGGGACAAAATTGGGGATATGTCTTTACTGCTTTTAAAAACAATGACAATGCATTTGTGCTTTCCTGTCACCCAGTGGCAAAGCTGGGGGCTCCATAGGGCTTGGGCCAAAGGAGCATTAGCAATGTGCGCAGCAAGCCACTCACCACACCAAGCTTGCATGAACAAGCAGATTCACGCAGGTGGACAAGGAAGACGGAACACAAGCCAGGCAGAAATAGGATGAATGAAAGTGCTATCAGCTGAGTCACTGGAGCGCTCATGGTTTTTCTTTGCTTTTGTTTCCTACTTTAATAATTATGTAAATTTCACACAGTCATAGAAGAAAATAAACCATGGCCTCGATTTCAGTCTCTAGAGCAGAGTCTATGTAATTTGAGCAGTTTTCTTACATTTGTGACAGCTGTCAGGCTGCTTCTCCTTCTCGGAAGCAGGTGGGTCTTCCACCATGTCTGCCTGCTGTTCCGACACAGCCGGCTGGTTGCCCCATCTCTGGCTCACTTCCCCTAAGACTTGTCCCATATCCCCTCTCATTCCAGCTTGGCAGGTCCCACACCAACCTTCACACGTCTTCTTATCGGCAGCCAGCTCATAGCCAGGGTCACAGGTACACTTGTAGCTGCCCAGCGTGTTCACGCAGCGATGTTCACACCCGCCGTGATCTGGCCAGGAACACTCATCCACCTCTGGTGGGGAAGGAAGGTGACCCTGGTTACATCGTCACAAAGCCGCCTGGCTGTTGGCAACCCTTCTGCATCCCAGCGTCACCAGCAAGTGTCCTCTAAGAAACAGAAGCCACTCCCGGTGACCACCTCCCAAAGAGTCCCGTGTCCACATCTGAAAACCAGGCAGCAGCCACAGTAAAGGCAGGACTCTGACCACATGAGCAGGAACACCTCGTTACGTTAGCTGGGGTGGGCTCCACTGAGGGGAGGTCAAGCCTGGAGAAGTGAATTCTTTGAGGTGTTCAGTCATCGGTGTTCATCTGAGAGTTCAAATAAATCTCACAACGTTCCATACCAAAGACTTCATTTCAATGCCATGGAACTGAGGACTTCCCTGCCCCCACAAATATGCAGCTTCCCAGAGACATTAAATAAAGGGTGAAGACAAAGAACACATTGCTGGATGAAATGTGTCACTATTCTCTGGACATTAGAGACAGAAACAGAAGCTGTGATTTAGCAGTTTTAGAAATACTCTTAAGAGGTATGCACAGGGAGATACTCAAGGTTACAGAAAACACGGGGCTCTTAGGTTAGCCAGTGCTCCCAGGAAAACCTGCAGGAAGAGGCCTTCATGAGGCTGAGTTAGCAGGGGCATCGGAGGGGTTCGGCACCAAGTGCCCAGTGATGTGTTTGGGGCGACTAAGAAACAGCAGGTAGCATGCCATCCATGCATTTAGCCAATGCCATACATTTGCTAAAAAGTACAGAAGGAAGAAAACAGTTGATAAAAAGTAGTGGAAAGAGTCCAGGCCTTAAAGTGAGTCAGACCTGGGTGGACCCTCCAGTGGATCTTCCTCCAATAAGCTGGGTGACTGCTGGTGATTTAGCCTCACTGAGCCTCTTCCTGCTTTAAAGTGACAGTGATAATATTTGCTTTTAGGGCTGTGACGACTGAAAATGATGCATGTGAAGCAGCCGGCATATGGGTCATCACACAGAAGCCATCATGATAGTCAGCAGCAGAGTTGCTTTCAAATTTCCAGTGCGTAGAGAGACACAATGATGGGCAGTGAAAAGATAAGCTTCCCTGGGCATACCTGGACCAGGTGGGAGTGGAGCAGCGCAGGCCTGAGGAGGGAAGGGAGACAAGGCAAGAACAGAAAGAGAGAAAATGCTTTGAGGATGGGCCAGTGGAGGAAGATGGATGGGCAGGAAGGCAGCACAGCAGACTCAAGACACCGGCTGGGGGACCTAAGGAGGAAGCAGAAGGAAACCAAGGAAAGAGCCCATCAGGAGAGACAGAAAGACAAAGGACCAATGCTGGGGGCAGAAGGAGACTCTGATGCCAGAAGATGCTGTGGCTGTGGACAGGACACATGGCAAGAAAGAGGCGTATAGAGGAGCAAGTCTCTTGACGCCATCTTAGCCAGGTGAAGGGAGAGAACCCACTGGATAGGCTTGGGGTTAAAGCAAAAAACATAATTCCTCCAGAGACTAGAAGGTAAGGTACTTGGCGTTGGGAAGTAGATGAAAGGCATGCTTTTACACCTGAGCTCTCTCTAACAAGAGCTGTGGGATGTTTGGTCATTTACAGCCCTGCTCCAGCTTGGCTGGATGGCACAGAGGTGCATGGGGCCCTGTCTTCAGAGGGGTCATGGCTGCCCATGTTACCTCCCACTGCAGTAAAGCTGTACCTGCTCCAAGCCCACTGGCTCATGCTTGCTCTGGGCTGCAGAGGCCAAGGCCAAGCCTCCCAGGAAAATCTGGGAGAGCATGGGAGTAGAAGGGACCGGAAGCAGGGCTCAGCTTAGCACAGCAGGTGCTCTGGAGTCTTCTCATTGTCCAGGTGGTAACCGTGAAAGAAGGAAGTGGTTAGAGGATGAGATGGCTCAGGCAGGATCCTAAAAATTGTTTCAGAGAAAGTCAAAGAAAGGGAAGGCAGGGCACCTTCTTAGGCTTTTGAAGAAATCCCTTGAAGGAAGCCAGTCCCCTTACCAAGCCCTTCATGGTGATCTATCAGCACTGGGATGGGGGAGAGAGGGATTGAGGTGAGAATCCTTTAATTCTTTATGTGGGGGACATGGGACCGAAATGGCCCTGCCAGCCCTTGAGTGCTGCTGACTTCTCCCAAAGTAACCAGAAATGTAAGGTGCTCTTCTTGCTGCCGGCCAGCAGGCTCTGAGAGGGACTGCCATCTGGCACAAGGAGGGGGTGCAGAGGCCAACTGGCACCCTGGCTAGCATCAGGCGCCAGCTGGGCCCTGGGCAGAGCGCCTGCCAACTGGCACCAAGGCAAGAGTTTCTTTGGCTTGCTCCAGCTCTCTGTCTGGGCCTTTGAGCTCCTCTTCCAGTTTCCTTCATGGAGAAGTCCTGACACACGCACTGGGTACTTTGTGTTCACAGGACATCTGACCGATGGCCTTGCTGGAAAAAGGCTGGGATGGGGAAGCTGGCTGGGCCCAGTCTCCTGACCTGCACTGTCTGATATGGCAGCCCCCAGTCACACATGGCTACCGAGCACCTGAAATGTAGCTGGTCCAAGTTGAGATGTGCCATGAGCATAAAACATACACTGGAGGTCAAGAGATCGAGACCATCCTGGTCAACATGGTGAAACCCCGTCTCTACTAAAAATACAAAAAATTAGCTGGGCATGGTGGCATGTGCCTGTAATTCCAGTTACTCAGGAGGCTGAGGCAGGAGAATTGCCTGAACCCAGGAGGCGGAGGTTGCGGTGAGCCGAGATCGCGCCATTGCACTCCAGCCTGGGTAACAAGAGCGAAACTCTGTCTCAAAAAAAAAACCACTGGATTTCCAAGACTTAGTATAAAAACCATAAGATAGCTCATTCATATTGTGTATATTGATTAAGTATTAAAATGATATTATTTTGTATGTTAGATTAAATTAAAATGTCATTGAAATTCATGTCACCAGTTTCTCCTTTTTTTGCAAGGCAGCTGCTGGCAAATTCAAAGCCACCAATGTGGCTTGTGGTTGTGCCTCGTCTCCTATTTCTATTGGACAGAGTTGCACAAGGCTGTGGTCTCTCACCTGCTCTTCTCCCGGAGAGCCTGGCAAGGGAGGCAGAGCAGGAAGCAGGATGTGCACTCCACCAACAGGGAAACTGAGCCCCATTCATTCATGGATCCATCCATTCTTTCATCACTCACTAGGTATTTACTGAGCCTACTGTGTGCCAAGCACTGGGACCACATTGAGGAGCAAAGCAGGTGTGAGCCGGCCACAGAAAGGGAAGCTGATCTGCAAGAGAGCGGGGAGCTAGCAGGGAACACAGGGCCAGCGCCCCGAACTCTACTTGTGACGTCCAGAGCCTTTTGCCTATGCCCTTCTGGTATCAGGAAGGTGGAAAGGTCACCAGTGTCAGAATGGAATCACAAACACTAAGGAAAAATTCCAACCCCTTCAAGTTCCTTCCCTGTGGCTTTCAGGTCTCCTTAGTGGAAAGAGAGAGGATTGTGGAATCCTACAGACCCAGGTTCTAGTTCCAGCCAAGCCACGTTAGGAATTCAGCTTCCTCAACTGGAAAACAGTGGCCACAATAATTCCTACCAGGGGATTGTAATGAAGAAAAGTGAGGTAATGTAGATCCTGGCATGTGGCCAGCATTGCATAGACATCCTTTCCCCAGTTTAATAGGTCTAGATGAGGTTTCTGCTAATCCTGGTTCCTACTTTAAGATTCATGGTCAAGGTCAATGTTGTTTATTTCTTCTTTTCTAAATGTTCTCTGCAGTTCTCTTTACCATAAAAAAGTCAAGCTGGGTCCACGCACTAAGTTACTTTGGGTGAGCCTCAATCCATACTTCGACAGGGATCTAAAAAGATGTTTGCAAATTGAAATGCCCTCAAAGCAGGACGCTGGATAACCTGGGCCCCATTCCAGATTGAGTCTCACAGCCTCCACTGAGGTCCACACCCACACGGCAATGTCATAGCGCATTTGCTGCTGATCTTCACCACCTTGAGCACTTGGGGACAACCACTGTGTGCATTCCTCGGTGTCTCCAGCCCCAGCAAGGCACCAACACATAGACTGATGCATGCTGAAAGCTCACTAGATGGGGAGGAGAGAGAACGTGGCATCTTTTAACTGGCAAATGGAGCTGGCTATCATGGTTACTTGAGCAGGTCCGGGCACTTCCTCGGTCTCTTGCAAACCAGTGCGCATCACAGAAATACTCCCTTCCATTGCCCTGACTGGCATCTCCAGCAAAGTTTCCATACAAAATCTAGAAGGTCCAGTTAAATTTGACTTTCAGATAAACCATCAATCTCTTCTCAGCACAGTATGTGATATTTGGGACATACACTAAAAAATAAATTCAAATTTAAGTGGGCATCTTGTTTGTTTTGTTTTTAATTTCTTAAATCTGGCAAGCTTAATCTCCAGCTTTAGCTGGTCCTCTCAGACTGTGCATTGCTGATCACCAGCAGCATCAGTAGCGAGGTGTGGATGGTCAGTGGTTACCAGTTATCCCCCTGGTATGGAGCCCCAGCACCCAACTTACAGATTCTGGGGTGGAAATCAAGGGAGGAGAAGGCCAAGAGGACTAGAATAAACAGAATTAGAATAACAATCTCATAATCATCCATGACACGGGGGAAGCAGAATAAGGCCTTCCAAAGCTGTCTACGGCTTGGCCTCTGCAACCTGTCAATCTGCAGGTGTGGTTAAATGAAGGCTCTTAATTAGGTTAAAGAAGGACTCTGCGGGTGTGGTTAAATGAAAGATCTTGGAGACCGGGAGATTCTCCAGGATTATCTGGGTGGGCCCAAGGTCAACACCAGGTCCATGTCAGGGAAAGTGGTGGAAGGAAGTTAGGTCAGAAGGAGGAGATGAGCAGACAGGAGCAGAGGTCTGCGTGACGCATGACATGAGTATGACACACTAGCCATTACTGGCTTTGACCATGGGAGAGGACCGTGAGCCAAGGAATTTAGGCAGCTCCTAGAAGGTGGAAAAGGCAAGGATATAGATTCTCCCTCAGAGCCTCAAGAAGGAATGCAGCCCTGCCCCGCCCCTTGATTTTATCCCAGTGAGACCCCTGTTAGACTTCTGACCTCCATCACTGTAGGATAGTAAGTGTGTGTTGCTTTAAGCCCCCAAGCCTGTGGTAAATTGCCATTGCAGCAATAGGAAACCAGTCCATCACCATAGCAGGAAGAAATTGTCACTTCTGTTTTTCCAAAAAGAATAACCACCTCAAGATTGCTTCCCCAGCAAAGGCAATTAATGGGACTAAACGTTAGACTGGGTGTATTCACTTGCACCATTCCATTTTCTCCTGACAACAACCTTGCAGTCACCTGGCAGCATTGTCTCTCCTGGAGCTTGTGCAACAGAAGCTGTGCAACTGGAGAAATCATGTAACTTGCTTGAGGCCACCCAGCCAGTGTCATTGCCGCCAAGTCAGACGGGGGCACCCCAGGCTGGGAGACACCCGGCATGTGCAGGCTGGGCAAGGGAGGGGCGGGGGCTGTGGATTTCCAGGCATCTCAACTAAAGCTGTCATATCTTCCCTGTGCCATCACAAGCTGACCTGCTTTCAAAGTACACTTGCTGTGGCCTGGCTTTTTTTTGTTTTTGTTTTTTTTACTTGAAAAACAACTCAGTTTTGTCTCCAATCCTTCAGAGCCATCATGAGTCTTGCTCTGCTGCTATTTGGGTTTTGCTCTTCCCCGATGCCCCAAAATAGGAAAAAATAACAGGTCCAGCCCTTGCTTATCACTTGCCAACTTTTAAAATGCCTCCACAGCCGTCCTCTCTTTGGGGCTTCACAACAATTGGTTAGGCACAGTGGGCAGATGTCCTTCCTATTTTACAGAGAGGAAAACTGAGGCTTCAGTAAGGACAAATGGCTGCCTGCACTGGGTGACACTGCAGAAGGGTTCTTCTTACACCTAGGCTGTTCATGCAGTACCTGGGAGAAGGTCTAAGATGGGGCAGAAGGGGAGAATGGGAGCCAGGGGAGGGACTGGGATTGCTGTGCTGGCTCAGCCAGGAGTCCTAGGAGAGGAGAAAGCAGCCTCTGGGCAAGGAGAAGTGGGAGGGGAGCTGGGGAAGGGGGGTCACTAATTAAGAGGCCACAGCAGCAGAGGATTGAATGTCTCTACTCAAGGGCGGCTGCTGTGCTCCAGGGCACCCAGGTCCAATGCATGGGGAGCAGCTGTGCTTCCCTTTTAGGGTGTGGTCTTCAGGGCTTCAGAGAAGGAGCACCTGCCCATTCAAAGGAGGCTTGGAAGCTGACTCTTCTGGGGCCAGGAAAGCTGGGTCTGCACATGCCATTCTGGGCCTCATTCCATTAGGACCCTACAGAGCAGCAGGTCCCCAAGGCAACATGGAGATTTGTTCCCAGAGTGCCACCCCCTTACTCTCCTCCGACCCCCATCATGTGGGGGTAAGCATGTAGTCTGGGGGTGCTGACATTAGTTCTAGGAGCTGGACACCTGGGTTGCCTCTCTGGCCCACATCAAGGAAGAGTGGCAATGTGTGGAAAGAGTTTGAGCTTAGGAATTAGGCCAACTGGGTTGGGATCCCTGACCTGCCACTTAACTACCTGCATGATCCTGAGAAGCCCTTCCCAGCCTTGATCCAAACCTAACTCAAAGGGTTATTTGGAGAATTAAATAGCATTATGTAAGTCAAGTAAGTACCTTATACAGTTCTTGGTACACAGTAGGTGATCAATTAATGTTCGATGCTATCCAAATATTTGTTGTTATCCACGCTCAGTTTCACAACCTATGTAGTTTGCCTTTGTAAACTTGTTACATCTAATTTCCAAGTACAGAACTTTCTGTCTTGTGGAAGCCAAAGCTGAGCCTGCTCCTGATCAGTTGGGAGCTCTGCTGGGGGCCCGCACCCAGCTCTAAGATGCATGGCTGTCTTCTCTGCAGGGAGGCTTGTTTGGTGGTAACTTTCCATATGGTTTTATGTGTTTTAAGCCAGGGGGAGCAATGTTTCTTCTTGTGCCTAAAAGTGGAAACAAACTGCTAATTCATACCCTTGAAAAAATTGGCCGCAAAGCCCGCTTTATTGATAGAGCCATCGGACACAAACTTCATCCACATTCTGTTGGAGCTCGATTTCATGTCCTCTGGCTTCTCAGAGCCACAAAAGTGGCCAATCAGGGCACTCTCTTCTGTGGGGCCATCCCGGACTTCCAGGTAGTCATATGCGCAGCTGTCGTGCCTTTCGATCTAAAGGAAGAAACAGAGGCAAGGTGGATGGCAGACGGTTCTGCTTTAAAGTTTTTAAGAAGAGAACCCAAATATCACTCTCAAAATCTAACCAAGAGGCCAAAGGACCTAGCTGTGTCCCAGGTCTCTCCATGCTGCTTCCTAGCTCTCTCCTGACTTGCAGAAGCCAAGGGTGAATCAAGCTGAGAAGAGTCTAAGACAATAAACAGAGAAGAACAATTCTACCAAACTTCCCTGGATCCCATCCTGAATTTTCACTTATTATTATTCTCAATCTCTCTTACTGCCCTCAGAAAGGCAACGAACCCCATTTCAAAGCCTGCATAGATGTCGATATCAGATGTCCAGGCACGATTCACCATGGGCTTTAGAATGGCCTCTTAGGTTCCTGTTTTTAGCCAAAAATGAAAACCCATCTTTACAAAGAGGAGGGTGTCTAGCAAAAGTTGCCGTTTCCTCGGCAAGCTGGTCTGAGCAGCACTCACCTCAAAAGCTTGGAAGGTAAGTCCCACGTGAAATCCCTCCGAAACCGTAATCCGCCAGACACATTCCTTGGAAGGTCTGTAGTCATCCGGGTAGTTGGGAGACTGAATCTGACCGGCATCTTTGTTAATGTCTCCCCCGCAGGTAGCTTTAGAACGATAACAAACGGGAGGAAGACAGGGCCCCGGTCAGATCTTAGGAAGGAAGGTGGGGGGGCCGCTTGTCACCACTAGATGGCTCCACTCGCCAACATTTTCATCTCCACCCATAAACACGGTGCCTCTGGAAAGGCAGGATTGCATTTGTCTTAACTCTGAATTTTTTTCATATAAAGAAAAAACCACCTAAAGCAGTAGTTCCCTACCTTCACTGTGCATCAGAATCGCCTGGGGGAGTTTGCAAACTGTGGAAGCTGGGGCCACATCCCCCAGAGGTTCTGATTCCAGTGGGTGTGGGGGAGCCCTGAGTAGCCGCGAAGTTCTCCAGGTGATTCAAGGTGGAGGGTACAGGATCCCTGGTAGGGAGGGACCCGTGCGCACACACGTGCACATTACTTATTTTACAAAAACAAAACTTTGGTCTCTCTAAAATTATAACAATTTAAGGCCAAAGGACCCTTGGTAATTTAAGGCTAAAGGATCCTTGATAATTTTCTGGTAGTTTCTTTCTTTTTTTTTTTTGCGGGGGAGTGGGGTACAGTGTGGTGGGGAGTGAGCCAGAGAAGCTAAAGACACAGAAGAAGCTGGGCACGGTGGCTCACGCCCTTAATCGCACCACTTTGGGAAGCTGAGGCGGGGCGGATCAAGAGGTCGGGGTTCGAGACCAGCCTGACCAACGTGGTGAAACCCCGTCTCTATTTAAAAATACAAAAATTAGTGGGGAGTGGTGGCGCGCACCTGTAATCTCAGCTACTTGGGAGGCGGAGGCAGGAGAATTGCTTGAAACTGGGAGGCGGAGGTTGAGGTGAGCCGGGAGTGCACCATTGCACTCCAGCCTAGGCGACAGAGCGAGACTCCGTCTTAAAAAAAAAAGACATAGAAGAAATGGAAGCAGCATCGCCTGGTGGCAGCTGCCTAGAGCCCAGACCGATTGGTTCTCTCTACTCAGTCACTAGGGTGGCCTCAGAGGCCCTTCTAAGAAACGCCGTTGGAAATTTCTCAATGTTGCCCAAAGCCTTTCTTTTCACAAAGGAAACAAAGGCCCAGAGAGATCAGATTCTTTGCTTCGGCTCACACAGCGATTCAGAGGCTGCTGTCATTTCCACAGGGTTCTAGACCCGGATACCATCCTGTAAGGGGAAGCCGACTCCTCAGCTGGCCTGGAATGAGGGTTGAGCGGGCTGGCATGAGGAGGATGGCACCACTGCTGAAGTGGGCACAGCTGGCCTCTCCTTCCAGAATGCTGCAAACTGTGGCAGCTGGGGCCACACCTCCCAGAGGTTCTGATTCCAGTGGGTGTGAGGGAGCTCTGAAATCCTCAACTTGCCCCCTGAGGTGGCTGCCCCCACCCCTGTGGCTCTGGCTTGGAGTGCCTGGGCTGGGAGAGAAACAGCAGGTTCCCTGGGAAGGATGGGGCTTAGGAGGAGCCACCGAGGGGCTGCTTTCGCCATGCACAAACCTTCGTACACCGCAAAGAAGCCCTTGCCCAGGATGTTGCTGCTGCTGCGAAACTCCACCCAGAGTCGGCTGTCTGTGGAGAACAGGGGCTCCGGGACCTTGTCGCCGCAAAACCTGCCTGGATGGTGGGAGAGAAGCAGTTAGGAGGCCGGGGGACACCAAGAAGGCACTTGCTTCAGGCTGGGAGGAAGCTGAGGTGCTTCACATATGGTTTGAAGTAAGCAATAACCCTGGCTGGGACAACTTATCTTGTAGCAGACACACAGGATCAAAAGATAGGGTTGCAAGAGGCGCACAGTGATGTGTGACTTAATTCTTATTCAGGTTAACTTCAGGAGAATTCCAGATTCCCATCAAAGTATCCAGAGAAGAGCCAAAGGCAGCCTCTCCCCTGCCTCGTGGGTGTTGCTGAGGCTCTGAAGGTGTGGTGGGGAAAGAGTGGTGAAACGGGAGTGCAGCTTTCCTTTCCTGGTATTTCCTGTTGCATGTATGCCCTTCCCTTTGAAGGCCATTAGACATTCTGCTTTCCTTGCCTTGGAAAGAAATGCCAGAGAATACACAGCAAAGAAATAAACCCATCTTGGCTTTTATATTTCACAAACCTAGTTGCAATAGCAGATTTGGAAGAATGCACCATGCTTTCCCCCACCTGGTAGCTGCAGGAGGGTTCCTAGGATGGAGGAGTGAGAGGACTAGAGGGAGAGCACCAGGGAGCCCCTAAAAGGACCCATTCCCCTGCTCATCTTGAGCTGAGACCCTGGCTGGAAAGACATCCCAGGTAGGTTTAAGAATCTAAGAGAAGCAGAAAACTGTGTCCTGAGTCCCTGGGCAGAGTCCAGAGTGAAAGCAAGGCCCTGGATTCCCATGCTGTGCCTGCCCCACAAGGTCAGCAGAGAAGTGTCTATGTGATTGTGCAGACATTTGGCCACAAGACAGGCATGCAGAGCTCCTCTGCATGGCAGGATGGCAGCGACATGATTCCAGGCCCAAGAGGGGCATGGAAGTGACTTTCCCATAGCCCAGAGGATGAGGGTAGATAGAATGTCTCCCAAGCCTCTAGGGGAATGTGGACCTGGCACCATTCTGAACTGGCCTAGGGTTGATACAAGGAGGAAGCCCAGCAGCCTCTATCTACACAGAGGACTCACTGGTTGGGGATGAGGACATCCCAGCGATGCCAGTCAGGGTGGCAGGATAGATGCCTCCCCTACCACCATGCCTTGGCATAAACAGAACATAAATTGACCAAAACTGAAAACACAAATTGACCGAAATCAAGTCCCTACTACCTGATGGAAAGGGGGTGCATCATAGACAGAAACTTTTGTTATTGGAAAAAAATAAATCAATTTGTATTTCTTAGACACTTGGGCACGTGGTCTGAAATCCGGAGCCTCCATAGAGGCCTGGTCTTCCCAATACCTGGTCATTCTTGCCCATCTAATTCCTGCTGCCACATCAGGATGGCAGCCCAGGGTGAGGTAGGAGATGAATTCATCCTTACTGATCAGTTCAGAACACAGACCGGCCACGGTCTATTTGAACTGGAATACCATGGTTCTACCAAGCACCTACTGTGTGAGTCACTCAGAGAATGGATTTAGCACTGGGGGGGCAATGGGGAATGGGGAGTGACTGCTAAGGACAGGGGTCTTCTTTGGGAGTGATGAAAATATTCTAGAATTGATTGTGGTGACACAACTCTGTGAGCACGCTAAAAACCACTGACTGGTATCCTTTAAATGGTGAATTGTATGGTCCGGAAGTTATATCTGTATATATATATTTATATATACTTTTTTAGATGGAGTCTCGCTCTGTTGCCCAGGCTGGAGTGCAGTGGCACAATCTCGGTTCTCTGCAACCTCCGTCTCCCAGGTTCTTGCAATTCTCCTGCCTCAGCTTCATGAGTGGCTGGGGCTACAGGCACATGCTGCCATGTGCAGCTAATTTTTTGTATTTTAGTGGAGATGGGGTTTCACCGTGTTGCCCAGGCTGGTCTCAAACTCCTGAGCTCAGGCAATCCTCCTGCCTTGGCCTCCCAAAGTGCTGGGATTACAGGTGTGAGCCATCACACCCGGCATATCTGAATATTTTTTTAAAGTCCATTTAACAGATATGTCGTGGGAACTCTTAGTGCCAGTGCTATGTCAGGCAGTGGACAAGCCACTTGAGGCTGTGAGCAGGTGAGGTTGGGGAGGGGTAAAGGCCACTGTGGGCATCTCCTAATGGCCAGCTGTGTTGTACATGTTTTGGGGCAACATGGGGGTATAGGCTGCTAAATTCCTCTTCTTCCTACCAATTCTGACCACCTGCAGCCTTTTGGATTTGAGAAGCTTAATATTAAGTAAGATGAGATGAAACTCCTGCCAAGTATTTGGCAAGAAAAAATCCACCAGAAGCCTCTAAATTTTCAGTAATGGTTTCTCTGGCATGGCCAATTAGTGTCAAGCCAGTTTTGGAAAATGACAGGCAAGCCTGGGGAAGTCCGGGTTACCAGTGAGGACACGGAGCAATTAGACAGTCACAAAAGGAATTCCTTCTGAGCCTAGCCCAAGTTTCAAATCCAAGTTTCTCCTTTTAAAACCCAGCTGTCACAGCCGCTGAGGACTGTTTCCAGAAGTCAGGGGGACTTTCACTTCGTCACCTCCCAGGGACCTAAGCAGATGAGATGAACCACCCACCCACCAAGGGCCATCAGACAGCCGGCCTCTGCGCTGTACTCCACAGGAGGCAGGAATTGCCGCCTTGGGTGTATTTTACTGCCTTGGCAAAACTTGGTAGAACAAATTACAAATTATTTCTAAGCGCTCTCCCCAAATCACTTTGTCATCTTAACCAGAATCCTCCACTTTGTCCCCTAACTGATGTCTCGGTGTTCTCATCTTCACCATAACGGTTCTCATAAAAGCTCCTGCATTACTACATCTATGCCAGACACTGTCCCAAGCAGTTTACAGGATCATCTCATTTCATCCCCAATACTCTCTGAATTAGGTACTATCATTAATCCCATTTCACAGACAAGAAAACCGAAGGTCAGAGAATTTGTCTTAAATCCGTAAGAGCAAGATTTGAACCAGAGCAGTCTGAGGCCTTCATCATTGGTATCACCTTCTTCATCATCACAACAAACAAACAAAAAAACCACTTCACTGACTGAGGTGCAATTCTGAACATGTAGAATTTTGGATAAATGGACATTGTATCTACTCTCTAGTAATGTAGATGTCATCACCATTCACCAGTTTGGAGGCAGACAAATAGGAATGAAGATTAAAGCCTCAAACCACAAAGTAATTCTGTGGAAATGCCAGGCTTGGCTGTTTGACTCACTCCATCGCTTCTGCTCATTTGGGAGGCTGCCCCTGGCTAGGGAACCTGAGTACTGGGGCCACACGACACGGATTGGCCAGCCTGGCCTTTCTGAACTTCCCTCCCCATTTCAGGGAAAGGGGGAAAAAGGGCTTTTGTGTGCATTGTGGTGATACCGAATGCCCAAAGACAGTTCTGCATACAAAAGTGCATTGTTAGAGTAATTCCTCTAACAAAAATAATGGAGGGAATCCCATTTACAGGACAGAATTTAAGATCACTGGATGAGTTTTCTCTGCAGCCAACTTCCTCCCTGCTTTAGGAGCAATATCTATCGTAAGTGACCCCCAAAACCGCTAAACCAATTTGATATCTTTAACCAGCCGTGAAATAGTCTCCATCAACTTTTCCCTTTAATCACGATGTGAAAACCTGGGTCTTGAAAAATAGCCTCCTTCCAAGGAAACTAAGCAGGCTGGAGAGAAACTGGACTAGAGAAAATGTATCAGATTCCTGCACTGAAATCCGGTTCCTGGATTTAGAGGAGGAGTTTAATAAGGATATCAAGAAGAGGAAATGCAGATGAGGACACTACAAGTGGGCTCCGTGGGGAGTCATAAAGGGTTCATTCATAAAAAGTTATGTGTCCATTATGCCTGGATTTTCACACACGGCCCTGGGAAAAAATGCGATGCACAGTTTTCAGAGCAAGATGCATACTTTCACAATCCGCCCTAATCCGCTCTCCCTCCTGCCAAAGGGGCATTGACCTGCCTCCTCCCAGCAGATTTCATGGCACTGACCCCTCCCAGGGACCAGCTCTGCCGACACAATGCACTTGTTCCAAACACAAAAGTTCACTAACAACTGCATTTGGAAACATCAGAGCAGGCCAAATAGTTGGCAAAAGAGAACTGCAAATGAAGAACGACGGTTACAGGCGCTGGCACTCTGCGCGCACACATACACGCACACACACACACACACACGCACACACACACACACACACACACAAAATAAAAGTGGGTAAAATATGAGCCAAAAAAAAAACTCAAAACAAAAAACAAAATAAAAACCCATCACTACCACCAACGAACGGCAAAAGTCCCATTTCATTAATGAAATGTAGCCAGAGATACCAGGATCTATAATGAGAAAATTCTTGTTTCGAGTTCAAGAAAAAGGAACTCCTGGAAATCCCTCTGCCCGTGCCCATTCTCAGGAACATGCCTTGGCCCCCGCTGGGGGACTTCAGTAAAAGAGAACTTCCTCCTCTCAAGCCTTTAAATCTATCCCATTCCTGGGAGGCAGGAGTAGAGAGTTGCCAGATTAGCAAACAAAACTCAAGTTAGTCCAGTACATTTGAATTTCAGATAAACAACAAATCATGTATTTTATCTGGCACCTGCTGAGAGGTTCAGCAGCCACCGCTCCCCTTCACCAGGACATCAGAATTCTGGTCTGATCTCAGCCACTAGCTGGCTGAGTGGCCTTGAGTTAGTCCACACTTGGGGAGCTTGGTTTTCTCATGAAAGTGTGGGATTAAGTGACTGTAAGGTCTCTGCCAGGTCGTGGGGTCTGTGATCCAATGTTCTCACAAAACTCCTCCCACATAGCTCTTTTTATTATTTTGTTATGGAATGATACCTGAATGTGTTCTTATAAAAGATTCAAACAATGGAGAAGTATACAAAACAAAACGAAGCTGCCACCACTTCCGTGCTTCCCTCCTCAGAGGTAATCACCTTCAGCAGTTAGATGGGCATACTTGTGGTCCTTTCTACGAATGTGGTACTAGATTTGGGCACATGCCCCTTTATATAAAGGTAAAAAGGATCATTCTCTGACCCAGCTTGTGGGGATTCCAATTCAGTGGTCTCCCAGGAATCTGTATTCATAGAAATCTTCCCAGGAGGTTTGAGGTCCAGCCAGATTTGGAAACCTTTGCTACTGGGAATCCATGCCTCTGTCTTTTGCCACATGCAAACAGTGCTACCTGTAAAGCCAGACACTCCTTCTGGCTGGTAGAGAGTAACATGCCTGCTCATGGTAGGCAGGGAACAGAAATCCAAGGAAGGCAGGCTCTGCCTTACCACTGTGGGGTGGACCCCACTGGTCCTGCAGTATACACGCTTCTGTCCATGCTTGGCCTGGGGATCAATCACTTCCTTGGCTTGTCTGCGTGGACAGCTGACTACCTGACTGACTCCTCCTAATGGTGGCAGCCTGAGACCCCTCAGTCACACAAAAGATTAATGTCTGCCAGGCTACCTTGAGTCCAGTCAACCCCTCTGTCCAGGCCTCTTCTCATCTACCCCAGCGTTGGCTCCCCAGAATTCTGCATGAAGTCAGGGTTCGGTCTAGCAGTGACACCCCCCAGCTTCGCCCTCTCCCTTCTTTGCTGTCTCCATCTCAGCTAACCACCCAACACCAGCTCACTCTCAGGTGCATCAGTTGCACCATAACGAGTTGTTTCTGCTCATGTGAATATGTGCCAGGGACAAAGTTCTCACTGAGCACTTAGGCTTTTCCAAGCCGGAGTCTACCCTACAGACCCCTCTAAGAGTGAGGACAATCCACTCTCAGCTGAGGGGCTCCCATCTGGCTCCTGGTCACTTCTGCCTCTCTCCAGCTCCACCACGGCTGCCATTCCCGAGCTGAATGAGTTCCAGTGTCCACTCCGAAGACAGTAGAGCCATCAGTCGTCTAGACAAGGCTACCCTCCCCTGTCATCCATGAGAGATCTCTCTGGGGTGAACTAATCTTTCTTGTTACACCACCTGCCCACTGTGTCTCACTCAAAGCTCCAAGTTAACTTTCCATGGGTGAGTTCATGCTCTATTCATCTCACAAAAACAATCCATGCTCGTCACAGAAAAATTGGAAACTAGCTAAACCAAGAACAACAGAATACATTTTAAAACACTCTATCACCCTGAAATACCCAGCGTGTTATTTATGTGTATCTATAGTTTTACTTGAGATGTATACTGCAGATCACAAAGTAGTGTCTTCTAGTTGAGTTCAGCCTGTACGCAGCCTTTAAGTAATTTCATTTGGAATAATTTTGAACAGGATACTTGGTGTTCAGTTCACCACTCTCCCCTTACTACTCTTTAGTTACACCAATCCCAGCTCCGTCATTTTTGCGTTATCCTTTAAGGCGTCTACATTTGCAATGCCTGCATTAGATATATTTAATACCTAAATGTATTTTTCAATTAAAATGGAATCCCACTGCTTATTCTATTTTTGCAACATACTTTTTTGTGTGTAACCATGTAGGTGAACACCTTTCTGTATCGGTAGTCACCTCCAACTTCATTTTTAATGGCCAGGGAGTTTTCCATGGAAAAGATGGATCATAATTTGTTCAGCCAAACCCTACTGTTGAACATTTAAATTGCTTGCAATTTTTCCTGCTTCAGTGAACATCCCTGCAGCTAGAGCTTTGCACACTTCCTTAATTAGTTCCCCAGGATAAATTCCAAAAAGTGGAATTGCTGGGTCAAAGGGTATTTGCAGTTTTAAAAGCTTTTAACATGTGTGGCCAAATGGAGTGCTCAGAGTTTTACAATGAGAGGCCCTTGAGAGCTTCCTGTGACCGCTGTCAAGGTGGACCTTCCAAACATTAACAGCATCCTAGGGAACATCCGATCACGCCTCTCTTAATGTTGTCTAAAGTCAACTTACCCAAAAGGGGGGCTTTCCTCCAGTAACCATCCCGGACCTCCACGTAATCGTACCAGCACAGCCGGCTTTTAAACAAATCCATGTATGTGAAGTTTAAGACGATCTGTAAAGAATTACCATAAAGTGAGTTTTGGCAGCAAAGCCTGAGGAGTTTGGGAAGACAGACCTTGCATACCGGTGTTCTCACGTTACCCTTTAGCATGCAGAACTCTCAGACCACAGTAGGAGTGTTGTCTCAAAAGCACGCTCACAGGAAACATTAGGACATTAAATAATAAACCTTAAGCAGGATGGGGAGTAAACAGAAGGAGATGGGTCCTTCGGTTCTGTCTGGGGAATCACTTGAGCTTTTGAAGTCACTAGGTGGTTTACAGAAAGCGAGATGCATTAAAAAGACTGGCCAGGGTGCATGGAGACTGGGATTTTGAAGGAGGTAAGGGGTCAGTGAAGCTCAGAGATACAAGAAGATCTTATAACATCATCAATCATTCCAAAGGGTCTGGGGTCAGCCTGAGTGCATCTGAACATCTCCGTGATCAACGTCCTCTCAGCCATGACCTCACTCTCCTGAGGTGTGTCTAACGACCTTCCTGCAGTTCATTCATTCCTTCCTTCATTCACTCCACCATTGTTTGTTGATCACCTTCTGAGTGCCAGTCTGTGCTGGCCAGTTGAGATAGAAAGATCAGTAAGACGGGGTCTTTTCCTTTGGGGAGCCCAGAGAAGTGGGGAAAGGCAGATAGGCAAAGCCAATGGGAACACTATGGTCATGAGGAGCATCTTGGCAGCCCTGAGGATATCCCGGAGGTCAGGCAGTGGATGCTCCCACGGCCAAACAGCTATTTAGTAGGGGGAAGGGAAGGGCTGGGTTTTCCCGCTGACTGGGCCTCAGCACACAGGTGCTGTACCCATGAACTGGCTCTGGTACCCCTGCAGCCTGCCAGATCGGGGCTCCCCTGGCAGATGGCCCAGAGCAGAGTTCAGGTTGTCCCTGCCTCTTCACTCCCCAGCAAGCTCCACTAAACCAGGCGCCTGTGACTCCCACTGTCCTGAGGTGCAGTGGCTTGCATGGGCCAGGCTCACCTTTCCTCATGCCCCACATGCCTCTGCCCCATCATGTCTCCACTCTTCCTGCTCTCCAGCTCTGCCCAGCCCCTGCACCCCAACTTGATTCCTTTTCTAACTGTGGAGGCCCTTGCTCTCAGCAGTTCCTCTCTCCAGCATCTCTACTTGCTGCCCCTCCACTAACCACTTCTTTCTATTCAAACAGCCCCGGGAGCCCTCTAGCTCTGAGGAAACCCTGGGGCCGGAGGCTTCCTCAAAGGTTCCCATTCCCTCCCCGCCAAATCTGAAGGACTGTTGCTCGTACTTGTTGTGCCCTGAGCTTGTTCTTTCTGGTTTTCACCACACTGGCTTATCTTCTCCGCACTGTTCTCGCTCCTCTGCCCTTCCAGCTCCCACTAGGTGAGAGCACCTCCAAACAAAAGAGCATTTCCTTTCCAGCCCCCTCCACCGTAGGAGACACCATCGCCCTGATGGCCAAGGAGCCGAGCCTTGGAATGATCTTTCCTTCACCCTGATGGCTGATCCCCACATCTGTTCAGCCTCTGTGCTGCAGCTCTTCTTCTTTTAAGATATCTGCATCCCTCCCCTCCAACCTCATCTCATTCCCCCTACCCTACCCCCTCCTGGATTGCTCCCACATGATTCCTGGACTCCTCCCTGCTGTGCCCATTTGTTCTACACACTAGGGATTCTAGATCAATCTTCCACTCATATCTCATGTTGACCAAATCCCTCAGGAAACCTCAGTGGCTCCCTGTGCCCCCATCTCATGAATTAAATTCTGCTTCCTTTCCACGCCTCTAGAGCCTATCCTGTGCAACCCATCTCCTAGTGCTCCCTGATGTTTCCATGTCAAGGAAGCCCTCCCCAGGCCTGCTCAAGTGTCCCCCTCTTTGAGCCTGCATCTGATCCCCCCATGAACACAACTGATCTTTGCCTCTTTGGAATGCCCCGCCCTCTGTCTTATAATGATTCTAGAGCAGGTATCTTTAGATCTGCCTAGATCTGCATTTGCTTCTCAGCTCCATCTATTAGCTCTGGAGTCTTAGGGAAATACATCCCCTCTAGTTTCCTCATCTGTAACACAATAGCACATCACTGGGCTGTTGAGGGGACTGTGTGAGAAACCATGTACAGAGTGTACATTGCTATGCCTGGTACATCATAGGCACTTCATAAATGGCAACTTAAAACACCAGGTAGGCCACACTGAGTGTACACTTAGAATACCACAACTAACACTAACCACTCCTTGCAGGCTGCCCATCTTGATTAGTGTTGAGTGCCTGTCCCTTCCCTTGGGCCCATCCCACCCAATGTTCAGGTCTCAGGACAAATCACATCTTCTTCCACAAAGCCCTGTGATCTCCTAGGAAATGAAGAGTCAGTACCAGGAAAAAACAGGTCAGCTCACCTTCTGTCATAGGGTGTGTGTGTGTGTGTATGCATGTGCGTGGATGTGTGTGTATGTGTGTGCCCGTGTGTGTGCGTGCACGTGTGTGTGCATGCTGTCACTCCTCTTTCAAACTAGACTAGTGTTTTTCAACCCTACTTGCACATTAGAATCACCTTTGAAGCTTTAAAAAAGTTCATACCAAGCAAACACCCTTCCTTTCATTAAATCAGATTTAACGGGAGTGGGCGGGGGGACCCAAACTAAACACTGTCTCTCAAAGACAGGGGTGTGCCTTAGACTCTGTCAAATCCCACAGCATGCTCATATTCAGGTGGTAGAGCTCAGTAGCACCTGTAAGCTGGTTGCACAATAATTCTTTAGTCTTTGCTTTCCTAAAATTACAGAAAGGAAATGTTAGTACAACTTCCTTGGTAACACATTCATGATCTGAATGAATGGGATAATTATTCAGCCTAATTATTTTAAGTATGTTAGTGAACCATAAAGACCATAGGGGAAAGAGGTGGTGAACAAGAGGTGATACTCGAATCAATCAAGTTTGCTAATTACTAGCAGCTCTGGGGAAGGCTGGGTGAAGCAGAAATGGAAATAATTGGTGCAGAAATTTCAATGATGTATATTCTCTCTGTCCCCAGTTAGCACTAATAATTAAGGTTTGGGGAAGTTTACACAGTTCAAACATATCACAGAGCCTCTGCTGTGCAGGGCAATTCAACAATTTGGAAATTATCATGCCTCTTCCTCTTCCTCCTTTCTACCTCCCTCCTGTTAGAACCTCCAGCAGGCACGTGGATTTCACATCCACCCACAGCAGACAGGTCTAAGGTCTCAGATACAAGATGGTGGCTATACTTAATGTCTTAAATGCTTAGAGCCAAAGGAAGGATGCATACATGTGTGCACACAGGTGCATTCATGTATGTATATAAATGCATGTTCAAATGTCTATCTGCTAGCCTGATATGTAATAATAAAAGATGATGGTTGGCTGGGTGCAGTGGCTCGCGCCTGTAATCCCAGCACTTAGGGAGGCTGAGGCACGTGGATCACCTGAGGTCAGGAGTTCAAGACCAGCCTTACCAACATGGAGAAACTCCATCTCTACAGAAAATACAAAATTAGCCAGGCTAGTGGCACATGCCTGTAATCCCAGCTACTTGGGAGGCCGAAGCAGAAGAATCACTTGAACCAGGAGGCAGAGGTTGCGGTGAGCTGAGAGCGCGCCATCGCACTCCAGCCTGGGTGACAAGAGTGAAACCCTGTCTTAAAAAAAAAAAAAAAAGATGATGGTTAAGCATTCAGGATCTCAGAGTCCAGTTGCCTGGATCCAAATCCCAGCTCTGCAACAAACTTAGAAGCCTTGGGCAAGTCCAATTCCTTCCCTGTAAATAAGTTTGGTCACAGCAGCTATTTCATGAAGTTGATGTGAGGACGAAATTAAATGATCCACATAACATGTAAGTCCCTGGAAAATGTTCACAATGGTTCCTATCCACTCGTCTCTAGTTAGCACACTATGCTTAACGTGACAGTTTAGTGGACATTTTTAAAAAGTTATACATTAGAAATACCTGAAGGTTGGCTACAGGTGCCTGAAAAGTTCCAGCATACCTCACTGCCACCCCTACCTGCAGGTTTTTCACTCAGCCCCTCATCTATCCACACATCCATTCAACAAATACTGATCATGTGACCAGTCTGTGTCATAGACGGTGTGGGGTGCTCAATCTCCAACCTTAATGAGCTTAAGATTTAGAAGTGGGACAAATAAACCAGTAGTGACAATACCGTGAGATGTGCTACAACAGGTATGATTGTAGAGAGCCCTGGGGACATTGGAGGTATCCCCTAACCTAGACCTAGGGAACAGACAGGGTTTCTCAAAGATAGCTGCATTTAGTCTGAGACAATGTAAAGAATACTCTGATTTCTAGAGACAGGAGCAAAAAGATAAGCTTTGGAGTGTAAAACCTCAGTTCCCCGTTCCTAGTTCTGTATCTTACCTTGAATTTTGGCACTTTTCTGAATGTTCAAGCCTCAAATTCCTCATCCATATAATGGATATAAGAGTATGTGCCCTGCAATAGGGTTGAAAATGTAGCACCCTTGGACCAGAGTAAAAGAGATCCTTGCCCTGGGCTCAGCTCTAGAGGGTCATGGAATCTTCAAGACCAAAGGAATGTGTCCACCCAGAACTTGCCCAGCTCCTACGCCACACTCCAAGAACCTAGGAATTCCCTGTCCACACAGCTCTGAGCCCACTGCCAAGGCCTGCAAGGGCCTCTGCCCTGGATCCATCTTCTTGAGTGGAGACTACATGCCTGGTCAGCCCATCCCGTGGGAGGGGCAGCCAAAAAGTGGCTGTTTGCAAAAGAGGAGTGGAAGATGCTTGGGAAAGTGGGCTGGGGTGTAAACAGGGGTGTTCTTTAAGCCCCAAATAGTGAAATGAACGCTTGGGGGAAGAAAAGCCAGCTGTGGGCTCCCCATGTTGCCATCTTCCAGAGCAGCAATCTGAGGTGTCACGGAATTCTAAATTCCAGGCATTACAATGGTATATTTACTAAGGTTTGGGGGAACTGTGAGCTTGATTTGTAACTCAGTGGATATTTAGCACATGCCAGCCTTCATTTGTATGGGTGAGACTGGTTGACAAGTCCAGAAATAACGAATGTACAGCAAGCAGCACCATATCTGCCACATGGTGGGTGCTCATGAGCAAACAGCTGTTATTTTTACTATTAACAATAAGAATTCCTCCCACCTCACCCAACTCAAGGAGTGCCATCCATTTGCCAAGGGGATTCCCCACCTACCTTTTCCCCTGGGGTGACCGAGATCCTCCAGACGCAGTGGGAGTAAGATGGGTACCCTTTTGGGAAACCAGGTGCAGAAAAGTTTCCCGTTGTGTCCTGCAGGGTCTCCCCACATGCTGCACAAGCAAAATCACAACTGTGATGTGACATATGCACCACTCCCCACCCAAGCAGCTCCCACACGGGGCCGCGGAGCAAACATACCCCTTTACCAGCCAAAGCCCTCCAACAGGTTGGTGTGAAGCATAGCAAGCAGATTGATGTTTTCTGGCTAACAGAAGCACCAGTGGGATCTGGGAACCATAAAGGAACGCCCAGGAATTTCTTCAGAGGCTCTCAGGACTGAGCATGGCCTAGAGCTCATGAATCTCAGCTCTCTGGCCAGCTGTGTGGCTTGAGCAAGTTTCTTACCCTTGCTGGGCCTTAGTTTTCGTATCTGTAAAATGGGCAGGACCTACCTGAGCAGGTTAGTGAAATTGTGTGCATTACATGGAATGAATCAACTCAGCGCTCGGCACACAGTGAGTGCTTCATATATATCAGCCATTATTAGTGCTTGTAGTAATGTCGGTGGCAGACAGAACATGAAAGTGCAAGTGGATAAGACAAAAAGAAAAAAAATGCTTTGAAACTTATGTCAGCTATTAGTTTAACTCTTTCCTCTTCTTTTTCTGCTACTCATTTCTGAAAGAACTATCCAGCAGTCAAGAAAACAAAAAAATGCAGAGGCACAGGGAGCTGGAATCTTCTATAGCAGGCTATTCTGCCCTTGAATGTTTGAGGGTTGGCTGCTTATGAGTCTAGAACCTGCTCTTTATGTATGTGAAAAATATTTCCCCTAATTTGTCCTCACAAAAGAAGGGTACCTGTATGAATCCCTGAAAACTACAGGTTTTGTATTTCTCTAATGCCTGGGGGTCAGATTCCAAAGGCAAGGACACTGGCTTGCCGAGAGCCCCTCCTCTTATGTGGTCAACCCTAACATGCAGGGATCCAGCATCCTTAAGCTTCTTATCCTTACATGAAAGTCAACCTCTGCATGGCGACTGCCTGAGCTTTCAGTTACTACTCAAAACTACTGGGAATTCCAAATTCCTGCAGGAAGGAATACGTGGAGAACCACCACTATCGGCCTCAGGAAATCCTGGGTATCAGGGCTTCAATATCACGTTACCGAACAACTGCCAGGCATCATGAGGATTATGCCTGGCAGTCAACACCCCCAAGGGTTACATGGAAATTATTTTAGGATAATCATCAACATTCTGCAAGAACAGAGACATTACTGTGTGGCTCCATGGTATTTTGCCATGAATCCTTTTGGGAAATAAGCAGCATAAACGTTACAACTGAATAAATACGTTGGCATTTCCCAGGGAATGCTATAAGGTTTCCTGTTCAATTCAGCAAGGCTATATGATATGTGTGTCTTATATTTCAGCCCTAACACGCCCCCTGATGACTAATAGCTGGATGAACACATTTTCTAGAGTTTCTTAAGGAAGCAAGCCCTACATAGCCCTTTGCATGCCTGGGATTCTGCTTAGTAAGGTAATGTGACAGCCCAGATTTTCTAAGATGGTTCTCACTTCAAATACTTCATCCCATGATCAAACTCTATGTCTGGTTTGGGGGTTTGGGAAAGGGTATGTGTAATGGAACTTCCTTCTATCCTCCTAAAGCCACTGAAATGGATTCTGACCCATCAGTGGTAAAAACTTGGCTGCCATAACCAATGCTTTACATTGAAGCTCAAGAGCTGAAAGGGGCCTAGAAGAGCTCAGACGGCGTGTGTATGATGCTGCTGCTGAAGCCAAGGGATGGAAGACAAACAGGGCAAATTCAAGGGGAAGGAACGCTTTCCAGTGGGCCGAGGAACAGACATTTGCTCCAGTCCCAGTGAACTGTCCCATCTTCAGTGGCAGACTCCTGGGCACTGACCAGCACTTGGATGGCTAGCAAAGCCCCAAGACCAAAGCAACAACCTGGTTGAGGCCCTGAGACTCCCTCCACCTTGCAGCATTTGGGAAACTCACCCCATCCTCCCAAAGCATCCTCCCTCACTCTTCATCTTCCTCTGAAATCCCGCTTGGTTCTTGTTTTTCCACATCCCCTAGTGCCATACAAAGGAGAGGTGCTGCTACCATTCTGCGGTGCACACAGCCGTGCACCCCGGTTTACTGCTGTTCTGCTCTGCCTTCTTCCCCTTCTGGACACAAAGGCTTTGCTAGAGAAGTCTAAAGCCTCTCACGAAATCACCTGAGGACTCTAAGACCTGTTATTCTCTTCAGTGCCTGCCACCGTGTCACCGTTTCACCTTTCTATACTGCCTAGCACCTCCTACCAGAAGGACACCAGAAATTAAAGCTGCCAAGGAATAGTCTCTTTAGGTCCCCAAATTGTTTTCCCAGCACAGGGGCCGTGCTTTGGAGATGCTAGGGAGGTGCTGGCAGTTCCCACAGCTCATAGTTACCTGGGCATTTGTACAGCTTCCGGGCTTGAGCTATGTCTCCCTGACTGAGCCGCACGCGCTGGCCAATGGTTGGCCTGACGCCATTGTCATCTCGACGGGGGAGGATGGTGTCTAAGAAAACTCCTCTACAGGAAGGGAAAAAAAAGAGAGAGAAAGAAAAGTTAAGGCCATCAGGCTGCCCATACTGGATTTCCAGTCTTCATTCCCTTGCCCATAACCCCATCCACATTCCTGCCTCTTAGCCTGCCTCTCCCGGGCTGGCATTACTGAAGCGGTTTCCTTCACTCGTGCTGGCATTTTCACATTCTATCTCATCAGCTGCCTCCTCGCTTTCCAGTGGGAAGAGGATTCTGCCAAATGTAAATATATGCCCTAGTGCAGTAGCTCAGGGCTTCCTTAGGGATGTGTACTAAGCATTTCCATGAAGCCCCGGCAGGTCCAGGCCCCAGGGCACCATGCTGCACATCTGCAGGGAGCTCCATTCAGAGAGATCATGGTGTGAGTGGCGCCCCCTGCAGTTGTGTGTTGGGAAGTACTATGTGTAGCTAAGTCGTGGATCTACCCTAGGGAGAGCTTGGGAATTGGTACAATGTGAGACTCTCAGGGGCTGGTCAGCAAGTGCAGGTTGACGAATTGGTGTTCAGAGTTTGGAGGCCCTGCTTGTAAGAAGGGAAATCACATGGAAAACAAGATAAATGCAGAGAACAAGAAGTAGTCAAAAGAGCCCTGGACTAGAGATTTCTGTTCTAGGTCTGTGTGTGCTTGGACAAGACCCTTCCCCTCTCTGAGCCTCTCTAAGCCTCAGTTTACCCCACTAAACGACAAGAAATTTGCTGAGATGGTCATGGCAGCCCCTTCTATCTCTAACATCTTATTCTACTCCTACTTGACTGAAATCTAAAATGATAGCTTCATTTCTAAACTAGACAAGTGGAAACCAGGATGCCAGCTGAGCGCTGGCCCTGCTGTGGGCATGGTTTACACCCTGCCTGCTGCCTTGTCTGCTGCCAGCTCTGAGCCTCCTCCTCTGCTTCCAGACCCTCTACCTGGGGCCTCTCCTGGATGTTAGGCCTCTTCTTGAATCAGTGCCTCCTCCAGTCACCATCTTGTTTTTTTCCTTCCCTTCTTAACTAAGTTTCTAGAAAGTATTGTCTCCATTCCCCGACTGCTCGCCTTTCATTCACTCCTCAATCCAACTGTGATATGACCCCATCAGCAATGGTCACCCTCATCTGCCAATGGACACCTTCCAATCTCTGTCTGCCCTCTCTCCAGCACTGGGACCTGCGATGCCCCCCTCCCTCCTCACTGTCTTCTCTCTGGGTCCAGGCCACGGCTCTCTCTGAGCAGTGTGACAAGAATCACTTCTGCTTCCCCCTTTGATGATGCCCCTTGGGTTTCTGCCCTCTCCCTCCCTCCTCTCTCTCCATGTTCCATCTGCTCCTATAGCTTTTAACTATCACCTGCAAGCTCACAGCTACTCCCCTGTTTCCAGCCCAGGATCCTCTGCTGAGTCCCCTGGTAACACCACCCCTGGGATGTCCTATGGGCCTCTTATATCCAACATGCTCAAAACCAAATTGATCAGACTAGACAAGGAAAATGTGGCACATATACACCACAGAATACTATGCAGCCATAAAAAATGATGTGTTTGTATTCTTTGGAGGGACATGGATGAATTTGAAAACCACCGTTCTCAGCAAACTGACACAAGAACAGAAAATCAAACACTACATGTTCTCACTTACATATGGGTGTTGAACAATGAGAACACATAGACACAGGGAGGGGAGCATCACATACTGGGGTCTGTTGTGGAGGACTAAGGGAGGGACAGCAGGGGGTGGGGAGGTTGGGGAGGCATAACATGGGGAGAAATGCCAGATATAGGTGACAGGAGGATGGAGGCAGCAAACCACATTGCCATGTGTGTACCTATGCAACAATCCTGCATGATCTGCACATGAACCCAGAACCTAAAGTTCCATCCTTCTCCTGCTCACTCCATGACCCCCGTCTCCTGAGCCTGAATCTGAAGTCATTCTCAGCTCCTCCCTCTTCCTCACATTCTCCTACCAAATCAGGAGTCGGGCCTTGTCCACCGCACCTTCTTTGCACCCGTTGAACCCACTGCCTCCCAGACCATTGCCATAGCTCAAGTGATCAGCAGTCTCTTCCTGAACTCTTTCCAGTAGCTTCTTACCCAGCTTCCCTCCATGAGACACAGCCACTTCTACTCTTCTGCTCCCCTCAGCCACAATGCTGCAATGGAATCCCAAAAATGCAAGGGGAGGCATGTGCCTCCTTTGCTTAGATCTCTAGATTGTTTGCTCACTGAGTTCCACCTTCCTCTGCAGTCTGACTCATTATTTTAAGCAACACTAAGCTCCTTGTAGGCCCCAAATATGCCCTTGCACATGCTATCATCTCCCTAGGCTGCCCATGCCCTGTATTTTTTGGTCTACTTGAACTCCTATTCATTTTTGGTCTACTTGAACTCCTAGAATGAACTCCTATTCATTCTCCAAAACCCCATCAGACATCTTTCTCTATTAAAAGTCTTCCCCAGGCCTTTTCTACTCCTCCCATCTGGAGTTTATCATCTCTTGCTCTGGGTCTCAGTCATTTGTGTAGCCTCTTCTTATCATACTATATTGTCTTCTTTAAAGAGTGGTGGTATTTGTCTTCTTTGCTAAAAGTAAGCTCCTCAAGCAGAGAGACTGGGTGTTTTATCTCTGTCCTTAGAAACTAGAGCATAGCAGGCCTCGAAAAATGTATCTTGAATTAAATTTGCAACCAGGATAAGGCACTGTCTTCAAAAAACTTTGCAAAATAGTGATTTACGTCCAAAACGGAACGCAAAAATGTACATATGTCACCTAGCTATTAGCTGTGCATGCTCTCGCTCTCTCTCTCTCTGTCTCTTTCAAGCACTGTTTCTGTTTCCCTAAATTCTGCATCACCTTAGAAAATACCTATTATCTCTTGTTTTTACTGGTTACATCACTTTGTTGTCTTTGTTTCCCTACAGACTTTTTTTTTCTAAATCAGATTTCAAGCTCACTTTCCAACCTTCGCATGTGAGAATCTAGATCATCTGTTGATTTCCTTTTCAGCATCTCTGTACCCAACATGTAACACCGACCTGCCTCATCTCTGGGTCTGGACTCCTATAGAGAAACTTAAGTGGAATCCTTGGCCTCCCTCACTGACTTTACCACATTTTAAACCACAAGTGACAACCCCGTGAAAAATATGAAATTCAATCATCGGCTACTCCAAAAACAGGCACTGCTGCCCTAATGGAAGGGCATTTTGAAGTTATTTTCTTGGTTCCCTTGCAGAAAGGAATTCTACAGTGCCAGCACAAGGGTAACCGCAGTCTCTAAGTACCCCACGCTACCTGGCCGCATCATGCAAACGACTTTGCCAGTGGGCCTGCTGTATAGAAGCCATGTTCTTGCACTCACTCATTGTTCATAGGACTTTCTGATATGCCAGGCCCTGCACTAGGCACTCTCCCTCCACCATCGTTCTTGCACTCACTCATTGTTCATAGGACTTTCTGATGTGCTAGGCCCTGTACTGGGCACTCTCCCTGCACCATCTCATTTCATCTTCATAACACTCTAGCAGTCAGGTACCATGATCACGAGAGCTCTCACTCTACAAGGGAGAAGACTGAGCCTGCAGAGCTGGTGACTTTCCCGGGGCACAGAGCTAGTCATGGAGAGAAAGGCCAGGAGCTCACCTCTGGCAATCCTCCTCCTTCCAGCCAGTGTTTCCTGCTGCCCAAGGAACAGAAGGCCTTACGATGCATCAAATGATAGAGCTAAGAGCATTGCCGACTTCAAAAACCAAAACATCAGGACAACATTGGCTCACACTCAGACCGCTCTTTGCTGCTGGACGTCCTCCCTTGCCAGCAGGAGCTGCCAGCTCTGGAAGATGTTTACTACAAGAGCCGTCCCCTGTGTAAACCACAGTGGTGATGTTCCTCCCCTCTTTCATGTAGGACAACTCTTAGCATTGACATTCTGCTAAACTAAGACAGAGTTCAGCAGATGCCTCAGGGAATAAAACTGTCAGCTCTGAGTTCTGAAACAAAGAGGCCCCTGTACAAGAGAACTGTCTCCTCATCTCCTGGACCTTTGCCCAGCAAAACCTCCAAAGAGACCGCTCCCCACAGCCTGGGTCCAACCAAGGGGGAGGGGAGAAGAACTGCAATAAACTAAAGGGAATAAAATTGGAAGGAGACAGCTCAATCATAAAGAGACACAAAGATTGAGTTTCCCATCAGCAGGGCACACCATTTGCCCGCCTCCCCAAAATAAGCATATGTTCTACAGGCTCTATTCTGCTCATTTACAGAATCCAAGATGAGGTACTGGCCAGCTGCAGGGTCTTTGTGACCAGGAGTAATGACATGGAGTTGGGAGTGGGGAAACTATTGACAAAATGCCAAAGAAAAGCCCCCAGTAAAAACCCACTAAACAAAATTGTTTTCTGAAAATCCATGCAAAAAGTTGGCAGAAAGGACAATGCAGTTATCCATCTTCAACAAAACAGATTTGCTGAAACCATTCAGAACTCTGGGGCAGAGGTAAGAAGGCAGCAGTGGCAGATTGTCAAAATAAAAAGTCACTCCTCCTAATGGCCATATCCTACTGCAACCTGAAGCTGCCATACCTCCTAGTAAGAGGCAGAGTCTATTCCTTCACTCACTTGAGTCTGGGGCAGGCCTTGTGGCTTGCTTTGACCCATAAAATGTGGCAGAAGTGATGTCATACAAGTTCCAGAGCTGGGGCCTTAAGAGGCTTGCGGCTTCCCTGCTTGCCCTCTTGGAACTCTGAGTCCCCATGCAATGAAAAGCCTGATCTAGCCTCCTGGAGGATGAGAGGCCACATGAAGAACCAAGGGACTCCTGAAGAGAACTGAGGGGCATGAACAGGCAGCACCAAGTGCCAGGCATGTGATGGGTCATCCTGGACTCTGTAGACCAGCTGAGCTGTCAGATGACTGTTGCTGTGGGCGATCCCAGGAAAGACCAGAGAAGAACAACCCTGACTAACGCACAGAATCATGAAGAGTAATAAGCTGCTGTTTTAAATCACTAAGCTTGGGGTCAACTACTCTGCAGCAGTAGCTAATGTAACAGTAGCAGGAGGGGCCACCTGCCCTTGGGGAGCTGCTCTGCTGCTAGCTGTCCATCCTCCTGTGTGCTGCTCCTGCTGATCTCCCTCCTAGAGCTTCTGGGGACTTTTGATGAGAAATTTTTATTTCATGGGTTTGGCTCAAGGATTTCTACCAGTCTGTGCTGATGGTTCACACTGACAATAGCGTTAGAAATGGTTATCCCCTGAGGGACAGAAGGCATGGCATTAAGAGTTAGTGATCTTAGAAATATATATATATATTAAAAAGAAAGGCAGGAAAAGAAGTGCTGGTGCTGTAAGCTCCTCTGCCTGCATCCTGTCCTGGCCTCTGGCTCCAGAGCTGGTGCAGGGCCTGGCACAGAGCAGGCAGGAGAAGGCAGTGCAGCTCCTACAACCCACAAATGCCCTACATGGTACAGACTTATAAATTCCCCTTAAAAAAGTGACCATCGCATTGGTGAGCACATGGAAAGAATGAGCATAATGGACATTTCTACTCTCACCTATTCCCCAACATTGCAGGTACCTTGACCCCTTTGAGCTCATTCATTAATTTATTCATTTAGCAAATATCTATTGAATGCCTACTAGGTGCCAGGCACCATGTTGGGTGCTGGGGACTAGAAGGGAATGAGATAGTCTCTCTTCTCAAGGATCTCAGTCTACTGCCAGAGAAGGAAATGCAACAGACAAATATGAATAAATTAATAATTATTAATAGACAAATTTAAAAGCAATATGAAGAGTTACGGCAGCTACAGAAATAAGACCCAAGGTACAAGCTTCTCTCTTGGGCCAACTTGACATAGATTCTCTGACAAAATTGACACTTGGTCTCTAGTAGCAGCCTGTAACTCCTGGATGATGGGGTGGGCCCCTGGGCATTCCCTGCACCATTTCCCAAACAGGTGAATCAGCCCGCCCCAAGACCCAAGCATCACACCCCTTGGATAGTTGCACACTGCACTGGCTTCCTGAGATTCCCTGCACACAGCCTCAGGGTGGATCCCTCAATGTCTCCGTTTCCTAATCTGAAAGAGGAGGCCCTTCCAGCTTCAGATTTCCTGTATGGCAGTGAATGAGATCATATCTGTCAACCCCTCACCCATCTGCATCTGAGATTGAGAAATTGCTACATGAAAGGTTGGAGCTGGAAGGGGCTCAGAGAACATCTAGTCCAACACTCTCATAAGGAAATTAAGGTCCGTGGAGGTGGAGATTTAACCATCACACAGCTGCCCCTAATTACTGTCTGCCTCCCTCAAAGGCAAGAGTCACAGGAGAACTACGACCAGGACTAGAACTGGCTTCTGGTTCTGAGAACCAGAACTGGTTCTGTTGGCTGTCTCTTCATCATACCATGTTTCTTCTAGTATCTTTGGAAAAGAGCCAGGAGATGGGCAAACAGGCCAGGAAGACTTAATTTCACGCCACTCCCAAGTGCTGTCGAAGATGTCAGCTTCAACATAACTCCACCCATCAGAGCTCACATCTGGGTGCAGGATAGAGATCATGACTAAAGCAGCTGTGTGGCCACAGGAACAGTGCCCCCTGAGAACTTGGGATGCTAAGATTTAGAGGATTTCTCCCACAATCCTATCAACAAATTCATCAACAGGATGCTTTCAGCAGCCTCACCCAAGAACCAAGGAGCTCTTGGCAAACAGTTTCCCTTTCACTCCCAAGAGCCATATGTTTTCTGAGCAAATGGTTTCCTTTCTTCTTTATGGACATGGAGACTCATGGAATGGATTATTTCCCTCTTTGCTGTGACTACTAGGAAGCACAGGGCAGGATTTGCTGCCAACCCCAACCAAGTGTACCTACCCTCACAGCATATACTCTGAGCACTAAACTTATTCGGGGACTCAACTTAGCTTTCTAGCCTCATTTTTCCCTCCTCCTTTCCCCCAGTTTTCTCACCTATTATTTATCTTTGTTATCCCATGTGTATATTGAAAGTCACCACAGATCCTTTTGGGGGAATGATGAAATAAACAAACAAGCAAGGAAACATCTGGTTTTAAAAGGAGATTGAAGAGAAAGTACCAAGAGAAAAAATACTTGTTCTGTGTGTCTCCTTTAAGGGTAGAAAGACCTATAAAATCGGGACAAGTAAGGAAAAGCTTCTACACACAAAGTACCTCCACAGTCTAGAAGCAGGGACAATACTGAAAAGCTCTAACGGCTGCTCGAACGGACCCTGCCCGTGCCGGCCCTAAATAAAACACCCAGTCCTACTTGAATATGCAGCTTCCGTCCTCTGTGACCTGCAGGTGGGAACCTGGGTCTTTGCTCTCACTCCAGTCCTCAGCTACCTGTGTGTGTCTGAGAGCTGGCTGGAGCCTCACTGTCTTCACCTCTAAAATGAATCGATGATTTACAGCCCTCCCAGCCCTGACACCGCCTAGTTTTCAATAAACCAAACCTCTGCTAGGAGAACTGCTGAGCGCCACCATGCTTCTACAAAAGATTCCCCCGACCCACTGGAAATTTTGCACAGAGCCTCTAAGTTATTATCCCAGCCAACCTCTCGATAATTTCCCTTTTCCAGTTTGCTGCTTGTGACATTAGGGCATGATGGAATGCCAGCTTCACAATGGGATTCAATCTTATTAACGGGAACCTGATTAGATTATATTTCACTGCAGCCCAGAGGCCACTGTATTTCAAGGACAGACAGGCCAGCCGTGCTAGGAGCATGCAGAGACCCACTCTCCGCAGACCTCCAGGAATCCGACCCAAGCCTGCACAGGCACAGTAAAACACAGACGAGGCATAAGCATAGATTCCGACCTTGAGAAGGTGTTCCGGGCGTAGTGCATGATGCTGTCAAAGTCGTATGTCTCTCCCAGAGAGCTCACTTCCCCAGCTTCCATTTTTAAGAAATTATACTCCTGACCTGTGACACAACAGTCTGTTAAGGCCTTTGAAAACCAAGTCGGGCACCTGAAAGGAGGCAGAGGAAGGAGAAGGAGGGCCCATAGCAACTTCCCAGGGCTCTCGTGGCCCAGTCAGTCAAATAACAGGGTTTGTAGTGGTTCTTGTTGTTTTTAATAATTGGAAATTTGAAACTTCCAGCAAGCCCTGTGTTCTCATCCCACCACCCAAGACCCATCCCCAAATGCCACTCGAAACTCTTTAAGTTTGCAGACAGATTAGTTATCAATTTGCTTGCTCTCCACAAAAAAAAATAAACAAAAAACTCTAATCTGGCAATTTGAAGAAACAAACAAAAAAAATGAATCACAGAGTTAAGTTCAACCCTAAATAGCTCACAATTCAGATTCTCTAAAGCATCTATAAAGCAATCATATTCTTCAACTAGCTACTTTCATGTTCAATATGAACTTCTATATAAAATTATTTGATATAAGGAAGTATTTTTTAAAAATCTAGACACTTTGTCAGTTTTGGGGCAGAAACACTGTTTTTACATGTGTTCATGTCCTAATCGTATTTCAGTTTCAAAAAATATGTCGCCTAAGTCAGTAAAAATGACTCATAAAAGCAGCCAGGAGAACTCTTTTTTTGGCTTATCAGCTCTGATGCTGCAACAGTGTTCTGGCCTACCGTGTTCCTTTCAGGAAATGGAGTTAGATTTCATTGTCCTTTAAAATATGGAAAATCATTTTGCTTCTGCTCCAACCTACAAACTATGGCAGGTGACCTCCAGGAAGCCACAGATGGACAGTGGTCACACTGGTGACAAGGGCCTGCACAACCGGGTCATTACTCCATATTTAGCATTAGCATAGCTCAGCTCCCGGCCAGCCCTCTCCTTCCCTCCTCCCTCCTGGCCCTGAGGATGCCACCTTCTCGACTCCACACAGGCCTCCTTACCTGGCTGGATGTTTTCCCTGATGATGGTGACATGTTGGTCTCTGTCTGGCCGGGTATGTTCATGCCAGAACCCAACCACATGGCCTAGCTCGTGAGCCACGATGCCAAACTTGTCACAGTTCTTCCCAATGGATATGGCCTGTGGGCCTCCTCCTCGGCGCCCAACATAGGAACAACAGCTGAACAATTGTGGGAATACCCAGGTCAGCAGGTCAGAAGACATCCAGAGCAAGAGGCAAGTCCCCCTCCCACTCTGTGTGTGTGTGTGTGTGTGTGTGTGTGCACATGTGTGCATGTAAAAGAAACAATTTCAGGCCAGGAGTGGTGGTTTACACCTGTAATCCCAGAACTTTGGGAGGCTGAGTCGGGCAGATCACCTGAGGGCAGGAGTTGAGACCAGCCTGGCCAACATGGTGAAACCCTGTTTTTACTGAAAATACAAAAAAAAATTGGCCAGGTGTGTGTGGCGTGTGCCTGTAATCCCAGCTACTTGGGAGGTTGAGGCAGAAGAATTGCTTGAACCCAGTAAGCAGAGGTTGCAGTGAGCCAAGATCGCGCCACTGCCCTCCAGCCTGGGCAACAAGGGCAAAAACTCTGTCTCAAAAGAGAAATAAAAAAGAAACAGAATTTCAGAGGTGAAAGTGCTCTCATTGTCTGAATTCCTCCCAATGACCCAATGCAGAAATTCCCTCCAAAAACGGTTCTTGACCTTTTTGTGGTTATGGGTCTTCCTGAAAAGCTGAAGAAATATATGGCCTCTCTTCCTGAAATAAAGTGCATACCATACCCCACCCCTCTACCCACAAGGTGCTGGAGTCCCTGCTAGGCCATTTTTAATGAAAAGGAGAAGAGACAGGGGACGGAGGCAGATGAGTGTCTATCACACATGCAACTTGGTGTCATCATCAGAGGAGGCTTAGAGATGACTCCTTTCCAGGCACAGTCATTTTTGTCAAATAATATTTATATACATTTTTGTAATACTAAAATTTATTCCATCAGTCTTCTATTAATGTACATCTAGGCTCTAACTCCAGTTTTTGCTATTTTAACAAGGCCTCAGGGGAGAGGGTGACCAGCGAAACAAACAAAAACAGCAACAAATGAAACAAAGAAGTGGTAGGGTAAATTTCTACCAACAGGATGAACGGATAAAAGGACATGTGCATTTGAGATTTGGACAGATACTGTCAAACTGTACTCCCAAAACGTTGTCTGTTTATATATTCACTAATAATATATTAAAAGACCTTTCTCTTTACCTAAAAGAAATCAGTCTATCGAAGAGATATCCACACTCTCTCATGTGTTCACAGCTAAGATTTGGAAGCAACCTAAGTGTCCATAGGCAGATGAATGGACAAAGAAAATGTGGTACCTATACACAATGAAGTACTATTCAGCCATAAAAAGAATGAGATCTGTCATTTGCAACCATAGGAATGGAACCAGAGACCATTATGTTAAGTGAAATAAACCAGGCACAGAAAGACAAACGTCATATGTTCTCACTCATTTGTGGGAACTGAAAATTAAAGCAATTGAACTCATGCAGATGGAGACTAGAAAGATGGTTACTACAGGCTGGAAGGGTAGTAGGGGACTGATGGGGAAGGCGGAGATGGCTAAAAAAAAAAGAGTACAAAAAAATGAAAGCACAAATAAGATATGCTATTTGATCACGAAACAGGGTGACTATAGTCAATAATAACTTAATTGTACACTTAACAATAACTAAAAGAGTGTAATTGGATTGTTTGTAACACAAAGGATAAATGCTTGAGGGGATGGATACCCCATTCTCCATGAAGTGATTATTTCACATTGCATGCCTGTATCAAAACATCTCGGGTACGCCACAAATATAAACACCTACTATGTACCCACAAAAACTTAAAAAAATGTTTAAGTCCTACTTACCCACTTCCTGGCCAACACTGGTTTTATCAAACTATTTTTGCCAATTGGATAGGTAAAAAATGGTATTTCACTGCACTCAGGCTAAATAGTTTTTCACATATTTTGTGTGATGTTTGTTTGTTTGTTTTTCCTGTGAACTATGTGATCGCCTCTTACCCCTGTTTTCTTTTGAGTTGTCCATTTTTTTATGATCGATGTTTAAGAACCCTTTGTAAATTAGGGAAACTTGTAGTCAAGAGTGTTGCAAGTATTTTGCTCACTTTGTTATTTCTCATTTGACTTTGTTTTTGTTTATATATTGTTTTCTTTTTGCCATATAAAAGTTTTTAATGTTGGTATTATAAAATGTCTTCATTTTCTTATGTGCTGCTTAGAAAGGTCATCCATATTTCAAGATTATAAATACAATCTACTCTTGTTTCCTTCTTATACTCTTTTGGATTTTTCTTTCATTCCGTTTCTTTAATACTTATATCTTTGATCCAGCTAGAATCGTTTTTGGTATAAGAAGTGAGGTAGGAGTTCAGCTTTTTTTTTTTCCCCACAGGGAGCTAAATTATCCCAATATTCAAATATTCCAATTGACTAATTGATCTTTCTCCCATTCACTTAAAATTTTGCCCAAATTTGTGTATAGGTATATTTGTTTTGGACCCCTTTTTCCATATATCTATTTTTCCCTTAAGTTCCAAACGGTTTGTTATTATCTTCCTTTTGCATTTTAATATTCTGCATGTTCGGTTAGATCATTAGATATCTACCTCTGTCATTACAGTTCTCTCTCTCTCTCTCTCTCTAGTTATTTCTACATGGTTGCTCCTCCAGATAAACTCTAGTATCATTTGTTCAAGTTCTAAAAATATGCATGCATACATACACATGGACATATATATCTATAAATGTTGGTGTTTAAATCAGAAAGGCATGAATTTGCAGCTTATTTTAGGGAGTTCTGACATCTTTACTATGTTGAGTATTCCTATACCAGGAAGCAATATGCTTTCTATTTTTACTTTTTTTTTTTTTTTTAAGATTCCTGGGAGTTTTAACATTTTCTTCCTATAGTCTGGCACATTTACGTTTAGTCTTAGATATAGTATCTATTATGTTTCTATTAACATTGTGATTTTTCCCATCATAAAAGTGTATCAAACTATTTCATGTATAAAGAAAAGCAGTCACCTATTTTTGTTAATTAATTAATTTGTGATCAGTCACTTAATGGAGTCTCCTTGTGTTTCTACCAGTTTCTCAATTAATATTCTGGGTTTTCTAGGCACACAATCACATTACCTCCTGTCAGTGCTAACATTGCCTTGTTCCTGCCAATATTCACAGTGTTTTTTTCTTTCTCTCGTCTAACTTATATTAATTAGTATTTCCAAAACAATGCTAAATAACTGTGGTAACCCTAAACATCTTAAACTTTTTCCTGATTTTAACTAAAATTAAACGCTTAATCGATAAACATGATGTTGGCTTTTGGTTGGAAGTTATTTATATAAATGTATATTTATGCTTATTTCATATATATATATATATATATATATATATCTGTAATGCAAGAATCTATCCTTGACATCTATTTCTGTGCTACCTTGGTTACTTTTTAAAAACAAAAATTGCATGTTGTATTATACAGGTGCCTTTTAGCATTTATTGAGATATGAACACAGCTTCTCTTCTTTGACCAACCAATTATGGGAGGAGATTTCCTAATGTTGAACTAATCTTGTATTTCCTAGATAAATATATTTGGCAGCCTACTCTTCTTTTCTTTTGCTGCTGAATTCTATGTGCTAACATTTTATTTAGGATTTTGCATGGCTATTCACATGTGAGATTAGTCTATAATTTTTTCTTTCTTATCTTTTTATCATGTTTTCCTTTCTTTCTGTCTCTATTTATTTGGTGCCATCCTTTTCATTTCAAGATAGCAATGTCATAACAGCTCCTCAAAAGTAATTTGGAAGTGTTCATCTTCCTCTATGCTCTAAAAAGTTTAAGTATACCAGAATAATTTGTTTTTGAAGTTCTGAAAGAATTCAACAGCAAAACTCTGGGTCCAGTGCTTCGGGAGAGATGGCTTTTTCCCTCCGCTCTTCAATTTCATTCAGAGTTCTTGGTCTGTACCAGTACTTTATATTTACCATGAAGACTTTCACTTTATCCACATTTTCACACTTCTTGCCCTAGAGTTTTGCAAACTACTCCTTAATGATTCTGCTGAATCTGTGGCTATTTCTCTCATTTTCATTTCTACTTTCACGTATTTCTGTGTGATCACATTTTGTCTCAGTTAAACCAACAAGTGGTATATCTATTATTCTGTCTGTTTATTCAAAGAATTGACTGTAGAATTTGTTAGCCCTATAATGTTTCACCTTGTCAGTTTCCTTGTGCTCTCCTTAGGTTTATTTTGTTGTGGTGATGGTGGTGGGTTTTAAGCATCTATTTTTGCTAGCCTCTTTGAATTGAATATTTCATTGTCACCGTTGTCAACTGGTGATGTGGATATTTAAGGCTGTGGGTTTTCATCTGCACATAGCTTTAGCTACAACTCTTTTATTTTGAACCATAGGGCTTTCATTATCTAGACATTCTGCAACTTTAATCTTGCTGTTTTTATGATCTAAGGGCCATAAAAGGAAGCATGGGAGAACTTTTAACTTAGCAGACAATGTTTGTTCTATTTTTGTTATCATGTTATGTCCAGTTTCACTGCTTCACAATTAGAAAATATCTAAGTGCTGTTTCTGCCTTTTAAGATGTTCTTAATGCTTAATAGATGGTCAAGGTTTACAATCCTTCAGTGAGCAACTAAAAAAAAAAGTGGCATGAGGTTATGGAATCTGATAGACCTATAGAATCAACTCTATTAACTACATTTTTCAAATCCTCTGTGAATCTCTATTTGTTTTTTGGTCAACATGACGCTGATTTACTTGGGCTGACAGAAATGAATTGAGTCTCCTGCTGCTGGGTGTTTCTATCAATTTCCCCCTGAATTCCCTGGGGCTTGTTTCATGGCTCTTAATGCTATGCCATTTGCTGCACGAAGATTTATGACAGTTATATTCTCACCAACACTCGTATCCTTTCTCATTATAAAGCAGCTCAGCTTTTGTTTTGTTTAACATTTTCTGACTTTAAAAACAAAAACAACAAAACAATGAAATCTTAGTCTAGGACTAAAATTGTGATCCCAGTTTTCTTTCTGTGAGCATTTACCTGTATGGCTCCTTTCCTTTTACTTTTAAACCTCTCTAGGTTATTTTCTTCAGTAATTATCTTATGTAGAGAACATATAGATGTGTTTGGGTCTTTTATTTTTTTTTTGAGATGGAGTTTTGCTCTTGTTGCCCAGGATGGAGTGCAATGGCGTGATCTCGACTCACTGCAACCTCTACCTCCTGGTTCAAGCAATTCTCCTGCCTCAGCCTCCCGAGTAGCTGGGATTACAGGCATGCGCCACCATGCCTGGCTAATTTTGTATTTTTAGTAGAGACCCGGTTTCACCATGTTGGTCAGGCTGGAGGCTGGTCTCCAACTCCTGACCTCAAGTGATCCGCCTGCCTTGGCCTCCCAAAGTGCTGGGATTACAGGCATGAGCCACCATGCCTGGCCAGGTTTGGGTTTTTGATCCAACATGAAAACCTTCTTGTTTCAGCAGGAAAGTCTATCACACATATTTATTGACATAACAGATAACTTTAGTCATAAGCCAGTCATTTCATTATACATTATGTTTTCTGTAGGAAGTCTGTAAACCTGTAGAGTTCCTCAAATTAAATGCAAAATTTTGCCTACATCTACATCTATTCTTGAAGAAGGAAAGCCCACTGCATCATCAGATTCTAAATGGGGACAGCAACCTTAAGAGGTTAAGAGCCACTGCCTTAAGTCTTCACATGACACACCACCAGTTCTTCCTGTTGCTTTCCTAGTGGTAGGACCCCTGGCCTTCTTGGAATCTCCTGGAATCTTCCTCTTAACCCACCTGCTTTGCCACTGGGTTGTAATTTAACGGCGGGCTAAAAGTTTCTAGCAAACCCTGGACTCCTCTAAATAACAGCTCATTGGAAATACTTCAGTTTGCAGAGAAAATTCAAGACTCATGAGCCATCCGACTGATTGTGCAGAGGTGGGCTCGCTTTTGCTTACTTACCCACAGGTTCTGTAACTGAATACAATAAAGCTTTCCTCGTCGGTCCTTTCTATGAAGGTCACACACGTGTGCTTCTCCCAGTGTCTCATGGCCTGCTTAAAAATGGCCCTCTGACTCCCTGAAACAACAGGGCAAGCACTCAGCTTCAATGATGGGTCCATACTTTCCTTAGGTGCTTTTTTTTCTCTTTTGAGATGAAGTCTCCCTCTTATCCCCTAGGCTGGAGAGCACGACATAATATAGCAAATCATCATGTTGTATACCTTGAATATATACAATTTCGGTCAATTAAATATTTTCAAATCTAAAAAAAAAAAAGTTTGTTCCGGTGACCCAGAATAGAAATACTCCAGGAATTTCCAGGAATCAGGATTTCCCTTGCTAAAAACATAATTTAACTTTACTGAGTTGCCAAAACCCAGAGAGTAGGAGTCTGGAGATTAGAAGGGAGGGTAAAAATAGATCCTCCTGGGCTTCCCAAGTTTTCCTTTGTATTGAAAGTATTTTCTAACCTTTTACAAAACCTTACCCAGGTTATTCAATTTGGAAACTGCAGGCTTGTGAAGCACGGGGCAGTCAACTCCAGCTCACCAGCCCTGCACGTCGCCCCCTCATTTTCTTTTAGACCTGCAGGAGGGTGTACCCGTGCCTTCTAAAATTTTGATTTGCATATACATCTGTGTACCTTTGCATGAGATTTCAGTGTCTTGTGGGGAATCCTTGAGCCTAATTTTTCTTCCAGGCCTTTGAAAATAGGCGAACTTCATACCTTCTCTGAACCTTTGTATTTCCTTAAGTGGAAATTTGCTGAATAATAAAACTCCAGGCTGACAGTTACATATAGTCAGTCAGTTCTTTTCAAAATCTATCAATCTGACAGAAGGAAGACTGCTTAAAGAAGCAAAGAGAAGGATATAGAAAAAAATAGTTGTCTGGGAAATATGAAGAATGGTGGGAGTTGGAGGCTGGAGTTCTACGCGGTCCTCGTTGCAAAACAAAACAAAAATTCCAAACAAAGCCAAACAGCTGACATCACCTGGCTCTTTGTCCCCTTCAAATCTCATTTTGACACATAATCCCCAGTGTTGGAGGTGGGCCTGTTGGGAGGTGTTTGGGTCATTGGGGTGGGTCCCTCAAGAAGGGCTTAGTGCCATTCCCTTGGTGACTGAGCTCTCTGAGTTTATGAGAGATTTGGTTGTTTAAAAGCGTGTGGCACCTCCCCCACCTCTCTCTTGCTCCCTCCTGCCACACGATGTTCTGGCTCCCCATTGCCTTCCAGCATGATTGCAAGCTTCCTGAGGCCTCACCACGAACAGATGCTGCTTCTGAGATAGCCTGCAGGACCATGAGCCAAAATAAACTTCTTTTCCTTATAAACTACCCAGCCTCAGGTATTCCTTGAGGGCAACACAAATGGATGAGCACAATAGCACTGGGGGAAGCTCCCATCACCATCTAGAGGATGTGGGTATGGTATCATATTGTTGTCCCCAAAACATTCACATAGAATAAAGAATAACAGCTGGATTCGGTGATTCATGCCTGTAATCCTAGCACTTTGGAAGGACAAGGCAGGTGGATTGCGTAAGCTCAGGAGTTTGAGGCCAGGCTGGGCAACATGGTGAAACCTGTCTCTACAAACAATTAAGAAAAACAGATTAGCGGGGCATGGCGGCACACGCCTGCAGTCTCAGCTACTTAGGAGGCTGAGGTGAGAGGATCACTTGAGCCTGGAAGGTTGAGGCTGCAGAGAGCTACGTCATGCCACTGCACTCCAGCCTGGGCAACAGAGTGAGACCCTGTCTCAAAACAAGAAAGAATGAAAAGACAAACAACAACAAAAATAGGAGAACTTAGCTGTTCATCTTTGTTTTCTGACGTCCTGACATTTTTGGTTCAAATTGTTTATAGCTCAATCACTCCAAAAATAGCGATCCTACTAATTACATAATAATATGAAATACTTGTGTCAACAAAATTCTTATATGTAGGCCAGGTGCGGTGGCTCAAGCCTGTAATCCCAGCACTTTGGGAGGCCGAGGCGGGTGGATCATGAGGTCAAGAGATCGAGACCATCTTGGTCAACATGGTGAGACCCCGTCTCTACTAAAGATACAAAAAATTAGCTGGGCATGGTGGCACGTGCCTGTAATCCAGCTACTCGGGAGGCTGAGGCAGGAGAATTGCCTGAACCCAGGAGGCGGAGGTTGCGGTGAGCCGAGATCGCGCCATTGCACTCCAGCCTGGGTCACAAGAGCGAAACTCTGTCTCAAAAAAAAAAAAAAATTCTTATATGTAAAATTAGTTTATTTGTATTAAAGTAATGTAAATCTTTGGTCAGAAAAGCACACCAGATCTGAAAGAACACAGGTTCCCAACGATGAAAAGTTCGTAGCAGTTTATCATTTGTTTTTTTCTTTGGGCCCACGTCTTTCTCTGCTCTGAGAACAGACCTCCTCGAGGGCAGGATGAAATCTTAGTCATCTTTTTCCACTGGTTCCTCAAGCAGCACCTGGCACCAGGACGCCATAGATTAATGCCGCAGGAGCAGGAGGGAACTGCGGGAATTCGGGAATTCTGCTGCCCTGCTGCTGAGGTCTTCACACTTCCCCAACTGACTCATCAGCGCTTCTCAGTGGCTTTGGCAAATCCTCGGGGAGTCTGCCTTCAGCAGCCACCTCTCAGAGTAGAGGTCACAGAGCCACAGGGAGGGGAAGGACTTGTAAGTGGCACTGAGAGCCTGGAAAGTCTCTCGGTGTGACTTGTCCCGCCAGCGTTCCACTGACATTGGCCACGGGTATGCAGTGGGCATATTTTCTACCTGCCTAGGATGTGCCAGGCCCTGGTCTAGGTGTTGGAGACACTGAAGTGGAAATAAGACAGAAAAAAGACTGCTGCTCCCACAGAGCTTAGGCAGAGACAAAAATAAATGAAACAGAAATAGAAGTAAAGTGACTTCAGGTCACGGTTAAGTGCTGTGAAGGTTATAAAGCAGGGTCTGGGACAGGGAGGTGCTGGCAGGGGAGAGAGGAAAAGGCCTTCCTGTGATGTGTCCCTTGACATAAGACTCAAATGAGAAGAAGAAGATAGCCATGCAAAGACCTGGGGAAAGGTCATCCAAGGCAAGTTCAAGTGTGTGAGTGCACAGGGACCTATGAGGTGGGCATGTCTGGGGATGGGCACATGGCTGGTGAGGCCAGAGCATAGAGATGAAGGATGGGACATGGGGAGAGAGGGTCAAAGACCAAACAGGAGAGGGATGGTGGGGTATTCGAGGGAGGGCCTTCATTCTAGTGGCAATGAGAAGCCGGGAATGATTCACATATTTAAAGATAATATTAATATCAGATAATTACTAATTACTGTGTGCCAGGCACTACTCTAAGCACTTTATCTATAGTAACCCATTTAATTCTCAAAACAAGCAGAGGGGCAGAAGAGAGTATCATCCCCATTTACAGAAGAGGGAACTGAGGCACAGAGAAGCCAATTAATTTCCCACAGGGCATTTTGCTGGCACGTGCTGGAGCTGAGATTTGGACCCAGGGAGTCCAGCCATGTCCACTGGTCCCTTTGGTCACTGGGTGGAACAATGCTTGTGGGTGGTGGCAGGGGACCTTGGAGTCCAGGATACTTATCCAGGCAGAGGACAGGCAAGCCAACCATGTGCAGTTGTTCATGGACTTTTTTTTTTTTTTTTTTTTTGAGACAGAGTTTCGCTCTTGTTACCCAGGCTGGAGCGCAATGGTGCGATCACCGCAACCTCCGCCTCCTGGGTTCAGGCAATTCTCCTGCCTCAGCCTCCTGAGTAGCTGGGATTACAGGCACGCGCCACCATGCCCAGCTAATTTTTTGTATCTTTAGTAGAGACGGGGTTTCACCATTTTGACCAGGATGGTCTCGATCTCTTGACTCGTGATCCACCCGCCTCGGCCTCCCAAAGTGCTGGGATTACAGGCTTGAGCCACCGCGCCCGGCCCTCATGGACTTTATGCGGAGGGCTTGTCCTCAGTCATCACGCAAACCCTGCTTATCCTTCGAGGTCCTTCCAGGTCACTCCCCACGTGAAGCATCGGGAGCAAGGTAACCAACTTTGAGGACACAGCCCCAACAGAGACTGCAATTTCCCCAGGACTGGTGGGCCAGGCCTTGCTGGCACGAGGCGGACACCATCTGTAGGCCTGCTGTGGTCGCGGACATCTGCTCCATCCCACCCTGGTCCTTCCATGAAGGACTCTCTCAACCCAGGGAGACAAAGCACCCTGCCCCAAAGCAGGCCTTGTCTGCGGCTACTGACCAGTGAAGTTCCCTCCAATGACGTAGGGGATGACTCCTCCAGGCCATATTCTCTCTGTCCTTGAGGTTGTGGCTCTGCGGACCCGTGGGGAGATGGTCTCGGCTGCGGCATGCGAGGTCCCAGGGCTGTGCGGGAGAGTGGAATTCTCCGGGCCATCTGCAAGACAGTCGGGTTACTATGGACTTTGCCCTTTGATTCCTCTTGTGAATTATGGCTAAGGTTTTATTACCCACAAATCCAAAAGGGGCATGTTAAAACATGCTCTAAAGGGACTATTTCATCAGGTCAGCATTTGGAAACCCTGGGTGGTAGTTTTCCAGATGGAGGAAGAGTATGTGCAGTAAACGTACCGGCCTATGATGGGAGTGGTTTGACTTGTCTGAGGCCTTGAGAGAGGTCACATGGGGCCACATAATCAAATGGGCCGGGATAACTCACAACTTTTTCGGTGGGGCTGAGGTTAGGGCGCGCTTTCCGCGCAGAGCTGCAAGCACTTGGGGAACGAACTGGGTCAGTCCCTTGCCTTGATCTAATATGGTCAGTGTTGCAAATTTTGAAATAATTCGGCATGTACAAGCAAGGAGAGTGGACCAGTCTGTGACACTTGAAAAATTCTTTATAAGAAAAATCCTGGAAAAAGCAGAGCCTCATAAAACTCCCAACTCTTGGCATCTGGACCCTTAGGACAGGAATGTGGGAAACACAAGGAGGGTCGATGGAAGGTTCTGAGTCCACGCATTAGGCCCCCCGCAATGGCAGAGGTAGGTGGGTGGAACAGAACACAGCCACTGGTCACTGAACCCGCATGCATTTCATTCGCCAGTCAGGTAATTTAAGGTTTTGTTTTCAGTCAGCTTGCTTAGAATCCGTCATTATTCTCACTTGGAGCATTTTCTCTCTAGTTTTTATACTTTTACCCCTAAAAACTAGGTTTTGGTTTTGTCAACTCTTTTTTAAATTATTTATTTATTTATTTAAGATGGAGTCTCACTCTGTCACTCAGGCTGCAGTGGCACAATTTCGGCTGACTGCAACCTCCACTGCCTGGGTTCAAGCAATTCTCCTCCCTCGGCTTTCCAAGTAGCTGGTATTACAGGTGTGCACCACCAAGCCCAGCTAATTTTTGTATTTTAGTAGAGGTTGGGTTTCACCATGTTGGCCAGGCTGGTCTCAAAACTCCTGACCTCAAGTGATCCGCCCACCTAGGCCTCCCAAAGTGTTGGAATTACAGGCGTGAGCCACCACGCCTGGCTGATTCTTTTCATTTTTCTTTATTACATTAATGTTATTTACTTTATTACTTCCTTCCATCTTCTTTTGTTTTATCTTGACATTTCTTTCCTAGCTTCTTTTCTCTCTTTTTAAAAGACAAATTGAGATAGAATTTACACATCATATTTACCCTTTTAAAGAATCCCACTCAGTGGCTTTTAGTAGTTTAACAAAGTTGTGGAACCACCACCATTATCTAATTCTACGATATTTTCTTCACTCCAAAGAGAAACTTTGTGCCCATTAACAGTCACTCCCCATTTCTCCCTTCCCCGGGTCCTTGGCAACCAATAATCGACTTGGTTTCTATGAATTTGCCTATTCTGGACATTTCCTAGAGATTGAATCACACCACACGTGGCCTTTTGTGCCTAGCTTCTTTCACTTGGCATGTTTTCAAGGATCACCTGTGTTCTAGTATGAATCAGTTCTACATTTTACAGCTGAGTAATATTCCATTGTATGCACATACCACATTTTGTTTATCTGTTCTTCAGTTGGTGGACATTTAGGTTATTTCCACTTTTTGGCTGTTAGGGATAATGCTTCTATGAACATTCATGTACACATTTTTTTGGGCATAGTTTTTTCATTTCTCTTGGGTATATGTCTAGGGGTGGAATCGCTGGGTCATATGGTAATTCTGTGTTGAACCATTTGAGAAATTACCAGACGCTTTTTTCAAAACAATGGCACCATTTTACATTCCCACCAGCAATACACCAGGGTTCCACACAGTATCTCCACATCCTCAACACCTATGATTGTCAATCTTTTTTATTATAGTCATCCTAATGGTGTGAAGCAGCATCGCATTTTGGTTTTGATCTTCGTTTCCCCAATGACCAATGATGTTGAACCTCTCTTCCATGTACTTGGTAGTCATTTGTATATCTTCTTCAGAGAAATATCTATTCAATTATTTATTCATTTCTTAATTGGGTTATGTTTTATTGTTGTGTTATAATTAGTCTCCATATATTCTGAATATATGGCTCTTGTCAAATATACAATTTCCAAATATTTCTTCCATTCTGTAGGTTGTCTTTTCACATTTATGATAGTGTCCTTTGAAGCACTTATGTTTTTAATGAAGTCCAATTTATCTATTTATTATCTTCTTTTGTGGCTTGTGCTTTTGGTGTCTAAGAAACCATAGACTTATACCTATGTTTTATTCTAGGAGTTCTATAGTTTTAGCTCTTACATCTAGGTCTTTGATCTATTTTTAGTTAATTTTTGTATATGTTGTGAGGTAGGGCTCCAACTTCACTCTATGGTATGTGAACATCTAGCTGTCTTAGGACGATTTGTAGAAAAGACTATTTTTCTCCATGTAATTGTCTTCGCACTCCTGTCCAAAATCAATTGGCTATCCTTTTCTAGCTTCTTGAGTTGAATACTTGGCACATTAATTTTACATCTTTCTTAATAATATTAACATTTTCAAGGCTAAATTTCTCTCTAACGTTTTCTTTTCCTGTGTCTCACGTTTTGAAATGTACATTTTCAATGTTAGACATTGATATATTCTTTAAGTTTCATTTAGACTTTCTTCTTTGACCTCTGAATTATTTCAAAGTGTGGGTTTTAATTTCTAAACATTTGTCTCTCTGTGTGTGTTACTGATTTCTAACACTGCACTGTGTTCTAATAATCTATTCTTCATGGCAGGGGTCAGCCATTTTTCTATAAAAAGCCATACAGTAAATATTTTAAGCTTTGTGGGTCATATATTCTTTGCTACAACTCCTCAACTCTACCATTGTAGTGTGAAAGCAGTCATAGATAATGTCAATAAATGGACATAGCTGTGTGCCAGTAAAACTTTATTTGCAAAAACTGCAGATTGGATTTGGTCTACTGATCACAGATGGCTGGCCCTTGCTCTAAAGTATCAATTCTTTGGTATTTAGGCCTTCTTCGTAAGCTAATACAAGACTGATTTTTATAAATGTTCTATATGTTCTTATAATAATGTATAATGTCCAATTGATGGGTTTCATATGTTGTTCAAATATTCTACTTACAAAAATTTTTGGCTTCTTAATGTATCAGTTACTAAGAAAAGTGCTTTAAGCAAAACCTCCAGAACTAAGATTATGAACTGTCATTTTCTCTATCCTTAATTTTGGCTCTAGATTGTTCAAGGCCATGTTAGTTAAGTAATACAAGTTTACAATTGTTAAATATTTCAGATAATTTTTTTTCTTTTATCATTAATGATCCTTTTTATAATAACATTCATTCATAATGGTTGTTTTGTCTGATATAAATATTGCTATACACACACACACACACACACACATTTATTTATTTTGCTTTATTTTTTCTGAGACAGGGTCTGGTTCTGTCACCCAGGCTGGAATGCAGTGGCACGATCTCAGCTCACTGCAACCTCTGCTTCCTGGGTTCAAGCCATCCTCTCACCTCATTCTCCCAAGTAGCTGGGGCCACAAGCATGCACCACGCCAGGCTAATTTTTATATTTTTTTGTAGAGATATGGTTTCATCATGTTGCCCAGGCTGTCTTGAACTCCTGAGCTCAAGCATTCTGCCCATCTTGGCCTCCCAAAATGCTGGGATTACAGGCATGTACCACTGCGCCTGGCCTGCTATACATTTTATTATTTTGGTTAGTGTTCAGAGATTTCATTTCCTCTAATGGTAATATTTTGTTCAATATTATCTTTTGTTGGTATATAAAATAGCTTCTTGTAAATTAAAATTTTTATTGAGATGATTGTAGATTCCCATGCAATTGTAATAAATAATACAAAGATTTCATGTACCTTCCTTTCAGAGATTTCATTTCCTCTAATGGTAATATTTTGTAAAACTACAGTACAATAACACAATTAGGATATGGGCATGGATACCAGCCACTGATTTCACTCAGATATCTCCAGCATTACTTGTACTCATTTGTGTTATGTGTGTAAGACAATTTTATCACACTTACAGTTTTGTGTATCCACCACCACACTTATGATACTGAACAGTTTCGGCACTGTAAGTATCATTCGTGTTGTTCATTTATAAGACTATCTACCTCCCTTTCCCCTTTCCTCCATCCATTCCAAAATTCTGGCAACCACCACTCTGCTTCTATTTCTAAAATTCTCTCATTTGATGAATAACATATAAACAGAATCATACAGCATATAATAGGGATACTAATTATGCTCTTCTCACTCAGCATAATTCCCTGGTGATTCATCTAAGTTGTTGCCTGTATAAATAGTTTATTTTTATTGCTGAGTAGTAGTCCATGGTATGGAAGTACCACAGTTTGTTTATCCATTCACCTGTTGAAGGATATCTGGATTGTTTCCTGCAATTACAAATAAAGCCATTATGAATATTCATGTACAGATTTTTGTGTAAAGATAAGTTTTCATTTTTCTGGGATAAATATCCAAGAGTGGAATTCCTGGGTCATATAGTAATCGGGTCTATTTCTGGGTTCTCTATTCCATTGGTCTACATGTTTATCACTCTGCCAATGCCATGCCATCTTAATTACTGTAGTATAGAGTAAGCCATATATGGGATAGAGTGATTACTCCCCTTCAGCCTTCTTTTTCATGATTGTTTTAGTTATCTTTTCATATAAATTTTAGAATAAGCTTGTCTATACCTGTGAAAAATGAAAATAAAAAAAACCATGTTGAGATAGAAATGGCATTATTGTATTAAACCTATAGATCAATCTGGAAAGAACTGGCACTTCTTACTATATGAGCCTTCCAATCCAGAGATTCAGTGTATCTCTCCATTTATTTAGGTCTGTCTTCATTCTTTTCATCAGCACTGTTTAATTTTCATCACACAAATTCTGTTAACTGTATATCTAAGTATTTTGTCTTCTTTGGAGTGACTGTGTATATGGCATTATGTCAGTTTCTGCATGTTCATTGTTAGAATATAGAAATGTGAGCCATTTTTGTGTGCAGGCCTTGTATTCAGAAATTTTGTTGAACTAATTGATTGGTTCTAGGAGGTTTTTGGGCTTTTTTTCGTTCTTAATAGATTTCTTAGGATCTTCTATGTAGACAGACATGTCATTTGCAAATAAGAGCCATTTTCTTTCTTCCTTTCCAACTTGTTTACCTTTTATTTGTTTTTCATGCTTCACTGCAGTGTCTCGAACTTCCAGAACTACGCTGAATGAGAGTGTAAGAGCAGGCTGGGCACAGTGTCTCATGCCTGTAATCCCAACGCTTTGGGAGGCTGAGGCGGGAGGATCATGAGGTCAGGAGATCGAGACCATCCTGGCTAACATGGTGAATCCCCATCTCTACTAAAAATACAAAAATTAGCTAGGTGTGGTGGCGCATGCCTGCAATCCTAGCTACTGGGGAGGATGAGGCAGGAGAATCTCTTGAACCCGAGAGGCAGAGGTTGCAGTGAGCCGAGATTGTGCCACTGCACTCCAGCCTGGGCAATAGTGCTAGACTCCATCTCAAAAACAAGAAATTTATGAGAGCAGACATGCTTGCCTTGTTCTTGATCTTGGGAGAAGGAATTTGGTCTTTCAACCACTAAGTATAAAGTAAGCTGTAAGTCTTTTTCTAGATACTCTGTATCAAGTTAAGATAATTCCTCTCTATTCCTAATTTGCTAAATTTTTATTGTGAATAGGTGTTAGACTTTTGTTAAATGCTTTTTCTGCATCAGTTGATGTGATCACAGGATTCTTCTTTATTAGCTTGTTGATGTAGTGGGTTATATAGATTGATTTTCAAATGATGAATCATCCTTATATACCTGGAATAAATCCCACAGGGTTATGCTGTATAATTCTTTTTTATGTATTGTTGGATTTCATTTGCTATTTTTTAAAGGGTTTCTGCATGTAAGTTTAATTAGGTTTTAGGGGTATCTCTTATAAGCAGCAAACAGCTAGTTTTTTTCCGTGCTGTTCAACCTGAGAATCTCTCTTCTAACAGGTGAATTCCATTTATTTTATAACTGATATAACTAGATTTATTTCCTTTCTTTTGTTTTATGTTTTCTTGTTTTCTTTCCTTCTTTTATTCTCTTTTCCTGCTTTCTATTAGATTAAGAAATTTTTCTATATTTACTTTTTATTTCCATTATGTGCTTTCTATTCTTTAATATTGTCTTTCATGTTTAACATTCATATGTGACTTTTTAAAGTATAAAGAATTAGTGAACTAACAAGACAGATCTGAAGAAACCAGAAACCACGGTCTTGTTCTAAGAAATACAGGGTTTTTAAATATTTTAAATTTTAAAAACACCCTCCAATTTTTCATGTTATTATTTGCTTGTTTTTAAGCCCCCAAATTAGTCACCATTATCAATGGCTTATTTGTGTGTTTGTTTGCAATACAGATTGATACCTGCCTTCATATCCACCTATTTCCTTGCTCACTTCTATTTCTTACATCTCATTTCTCCCTCCTAGAAATGCTTTTGAGCCTTGCTCTGTTGCCCAGGCTGGAGTGCAGTGACACAATCTCGGCTCACTGCAACCTCTGCCTCCCACGTTCAAGAGATTCTCCTGCCTCAGCCTCCCGAGAGCTAGGATTACAGACATCCGCCACCATGCCCAGCTAATTTTTATGTTTTTAGTAGAGATGGGGTTTCACCATGTTGGCCAGGCTGGTCTTGAACTCCTGGCCTTAAGTGATCCTCCTGCCTCGGCCTCCCAAAGTGCTGAGATTACAGGTTTCCAAAACTTTTCAAAAAACTTTCACTCCTGCACTAAAACCTGCCTTGGTCTCTTCCACTCTGCCTTATGCCCCTTGGCTGAATTCTCTCCTTTGAGGAGGAAAGTATTGAATTGCTGCAGATCAGTACAGATTTGCTGCTGCTATGATCGCCAGCATCTGAGGCTCCCTTCTGTGAGTTATGTTCCTTATTCTCTTCTGCTCATGGCCATTCACCTTTCTTTCCTTTGAACTCAACTCTGTATTTTTCATTTGGGGTGGGAAAAAGGTAATTGTTTTTCCGTGTTCCTCTGCTTGTATAAGGGCTTCCTACTCATCTAGTTGGTCACATTTCCGGACCCAGATAGTTGGTATGTAATAGATTGTTAAACCTAAAAATGACTGTTTTACTGCTAGAATTTCTAGAACAGAAGCCATACACTTGCAGTGTTGGGATAAACCCAACCCACAGATGTGTTTTTGTTTGGCCTGGACATTTCTGGCCCACATTATGTTTTTTAAAAAATCTCACTGTAGGAGCCAACTTTAAAAATCAAGGGATTTCACACAAGAATCCATATTTTCTAGTTTTTCTTTAAAAACGGAAAGACTTGGCAACAGCAGGCCCATCTTCCATCATAGCACAACCCGCTGGAGCTTAGGAGCACCTGCTGCTCCCCATAGTCAGAGCACATGTTCTGTTTCCTGGAATCTCTCTCCTCCTTCACAGTGTCCTATTCAGCCTACTTCACCTTTTAGAGAACCTGCCTGCCCTCTACAGAAGCTATTCTTATTTGCTATTCTAGCCCTAAACTACCAATTACATCAAGATGTCAAATGTGAATTGTTCTGGTAGACTGGAAGCTCCATGAGGGCAAGCACTGTTACCAACTTGTTCTCCACTTTATTCTCCACACCCTGCACAGTGCCTGGCTGGTGGTGAACATTCAATATTTTTTATATTTTGAATGAATGAATTAAAGAAGGAAGGGATGAGCTATTCTAAAAATAAACATCAAAACAGTCCAAACAACTCTGGCAGAAATCTCTCCAAAATGTTGGCAACACTGAAGCCCTTCATGTTTACATCCTGAGAATCATCCAGTTCTAAGTAATCACAGGCAGCAATGTAGCAAGTGGAAGGTTGTTACTCCTTTCCCATATGGTTTTCAACAAGTCTCTTAATTTTCCTCTGTTGCCAACTCTCCTTTGGAGAGTGGTCAAAAATACTTCTCGATTCAACAGAGTAACACTAAGATATCCCATGTCTCGCTGACAAGCTGTGCTGTATATCCATGTGACCTGGTATTGCAAGGGTCAGTTTTACACAAAGTCAGCATGGGAAAATCTTAAGTGCACCTGGAAAGAAGCTCGGGTGTAATTTCCAGAGATGGGTTATTGAATGACAGCTTCCCCTTCGGTCCAGTGAGAAATTTAATTTGCTCAGGACTCAACACAGGAAGCACTTGCCGATTAAAAATATGTCTAAACAGATGTTCTGCTTAGCTTGGAAGAAGGATCTTAATGCAACTGTCATTATTGGATTTTCTTGGATTACTGCTATCTGGAATTGGAGTCCAAATAGAAGGATGTAATTATTTATTATGGCCAAGAGTCCTGCATTTGAAGAGGAGCTCAGGGCGTCTGACAGGATTTAACACGCTGGGGGTAGGGTGGAGGAGGGATAAAGCCCATTTAAATTCTCTGGCTCCAGGAGCGAGCCCTATCCTCTCTGAAAGAGCAAAGCGGTTGTTGCTTTTCAATCTTCTATTTCCAGCTGAAGGCACAACCATCTCATAAACAGAACCAGGCCCGAGCCAGCCTCCTCCAGTGAGGAACTGCAATTTTTAGATTAGGCAACTGGTCATTCCCACACTGGAAGTAAACACACTGACCGCCCAGCCATTTGCATAACCCTCACCCCAAAGGTGATGGGTGAATTTGCACCTCACCTGCAGCAGTCTTGAAAGGCCCAAGGCCCCTTAATAAAGGGGAGACTAGATCATTCTGCACAGTGGTTCTCAAGCCTGGCTGCACATCAGAATCAACCGGGGAGCTTTTAAAAAATTCTGGTGTCTGCCTCCCTGCTCTGAGATTGAGAATCAATTGGCCTTAGAGAGTAGAGTCAAGGCACCTGCAGTTTCTAAAGCTCCCCAGGTGATTACAAAGCTCAGTTAAGTTTGGGAACCACTGATACAACCCAAAGGTTAAGATCAAGGGGTTTGGGGTCAGGGGGAATTAAGCTCAAGATAAATGCTGCCATTTGCTACCTATGTGGCTTTGGACAAATCACTTCCCCTTTGGAGCCTCACTTCCTGCTGCAGGACGGTGGGGACCCAGGTAATGAATGTCAAATGCCTGCGGTGAGTAAGGGCTCAGTGTGAGCTGCCACAATGGCTATGAAAGTCTGCATATGAGACAGGCTGAAAAGGAGGGCCTGAAGTTTGTGGGGCTCAGTTGTTACACCCAAGTAAACGAACATAAGTGATGTTAGGAATTCCAGCATTGAGCACTGTTTTGCACCCAAGTTTGTGGGATACCTGTCCTTTGGTTCAACCAGATTCCATTATTATGTGCTTTCACACAAAGCCCTTAGGAAAAGTTACTGAAAGTGAAAGGTCCATTCTCGTTCATGAATATGGTTCTGGAAATCAGGCTCTATCAAAACAGTCACAGCTTCATTCATGGAGCAGTTGCACACTCCATTTCATTAATCCCATTATCAGCCCTGAAATGCATGCTGAGCTCTCATCTCCAGAGAAGGGAGAGCCTTCTGACCAAAAGGTCTGTGGGGGGTGGAGGAGGGATGCTCAGTGAGCATTTCAGCCATTTCCCCCTCCCCAGAGCTAGAGGCACAAATCCCCACGGTCAGGGCTGAGGGGAGCCACATAATGCCAGGAAATAAAACTGCTGCTGAAACTGGGAGCTTCCTTCAGATCCTTTCTCCTGCCTGGGAGGTCTCTTTTCCTGGGGGTGGTGGAAGGGAGGCAAGTTGTGATGAAAGGTAACCCGAGATTGACACAATGTGTCTTATCTTTCATTCAAATAAAAGCAAGAGGTATCCAGGGCTGGGCAGATAGCATCCTGAGAAATGGGATGGGAAGGATGGAGGGACTGGCTAGAGCAGCCTGCCCTTGCCTCACTTGGAGATCTCCTTCCTCCTCAAAACTGCCCCAGATGCTTAAAAACATGTTTGTCTGCTGCTGTAATGCAGAGTGGAGGGCCTAGGCTGCACATTCCTTCTTCTCTTCGAACAAACCAGGGTCATTTGCGGGATTGTAGACTGGGGGAGTGCTATCATCACCCTCCCTGAAAAGCCCCAGATCTTTTGCTGCAGTGTGGGTGCTGTGCACAACCCCACCAGCGGCAGAATTTTAATGGGCCACAGCAGCCGTATTCCTTCCTGTCCTCTGTAATTGTGTTTTTATGCAGCTGTTGCACAGCTGTGGAATCCCAGTCCAGAGGTAGATGATGCACTTTCAGTGCTGGATAATATATTTCCTGGAGGTGAAGGTGGGGAGAAGGAAATGGAAGAGCTACATTCCTTGAGCCTCTTTTAAGTTCCAGACACCTGGCTCTGTGTTTTACATAAATATTATTTCTCATTCCCTCTAAACTTCATACAAGGAGTTAAATAACTTATCCAAAGACATAGCGACTAAGTGGCTGAGCTGGGATTCAAACCCAAGTGTGTCTGACTGTCCAAGTTTATAGTTGGGTCATTTTACACCCAACAAACTAGTAAATATCAAAAACTCTGACAATCTCTATAGCTAGGGAGCAGAAGCAAGGGGGAAAGGGGGTAGATAGTCTCCAAATATGGCCATAAGTTCCATTATCCCTGTGAGGTCATGTCACTTCTCCCATGAAGGAGCAGAATCTATTCATCTCTCCTTGAATCTGGCCTGGTCTTTTGACTTGTTTTGTTAATAGAATGGAGCAGAAGTAGCATTCTTGAAGTTTTGAGTCCAGGCCTTAAATGGACTGACAGCTTCCGCTCCCTCCCTCTGGGAAGTCAATCACCATGCTATGAAAAGTTTCTGATTAAACAACTGAATGGTGACAATCTGCATGGAGAGCAGAGCCACGAGGAGGTACACTGGGGCACCAGAGGAGTAGCTAAAGTTTTTTTGGACCTTCCAGCCCAGTCCACCTGCTAAATAAATGCAATCAAGTGAGTGACTCCAGATGCCATCAGCCAAAGAACCACCACACTGAGCCCAGTCAACCCCCAGAATCATGAAAATAACAAATCATTGTTTCAGGTCACCAAGGTTGGAGATGGTCTTTATGCAACAACAAATCACATAAATAAGGAAGAAAAGAATGAGTGCGGCATCTTTGTCACTGCAGTATGATGGCAAACCCTGCTGGATTCATTCACACATGCTCCATTTTTACCACTGAATGCTGGCTATTTGTGGCCAAGTGAAGCACCATTGAATTTAACAGATGTCTGGGGAGCCCAAAAATTTCTAAATCAAAATATCCTTAAATAAGCAAAGCAGAAAAACACGGATCTGAAAGCAAGCCCTGCACATAGTCCAAACCACAAGCTGTATAGCTAAGAAACAAATGCAGTTTGTCAAATGGGTGACTGAAGAATGTGCCTCTCTCCAATAGAAATCAAACTGAGTCTGGGCACGGTAATCTGCCCAGTGGCAGAGGTAAAGAGTCTGCCTCTCTCTAAAAGAAATCGAACTGAGGCTCACGCCTGCAATCCCAACACTTTGGGAGGCTGAGGCAGGCAGATCACCTGAGATCAGGAGTTCGAGACCAGTCTGACCAACATGGAGAAACCCCGTCTCTAATAAAAATACAAAATTAGCCTGGTTGTGGTAGTGTATGCCTGTAATCCCAGCTACTCGGGAGGCTGAGGCAGGAGAATTGCTTGAACCCAGGAGGCAGAAGTCACAGTGAGCCGAAATAATGCCAATGCACTCCAGTCTGGGCAACAAGAATGAAACTCCATCTTTAAAAAAAAGAAGTCGAACTGAAGAGCAGGATCAGAAACCCAATAGGAAAATGGCATAAGATAGAAAGAGGCAAACACAGGATGTCTAAAGTCACCGGCAGTCAGAGGAGTACAAATTAAGCATCAATAAGCCAGAGCTTACTTGTTAAAAACACTGATAATGAGTTCTCCCTACTGCTAGTAAGAATATGGGATAAGGAGTACATTTATCAGTTGCTATGGAAATGTGCATTGTTATACCTTTTGAAACACAACCTAGCAACATCTATTACAAACATACTAAATATGTAAGGGTGTATGTTCAGAAATGTTTACTGCAGGCATTGTTCATGACGGCAAAAGGTTGAAGTGAACTGAATGCTAATTGATAAGGAAACCACTGAATAAATCATGATCCATCCATACCAGGACTATCTACATTTAGTTATAACAAGTGCCTTGGAGGGGTTTTGCCCATGAGGTATTGATGACAAAAGTATGATGCAGAAAAAATATGTCTCAAATATGATCCTATTTTTTGAATCAGGGACAAAGCCTATACGTGTATTTATTTTAGATGTATACTTATATATGTATATCTCTGTATATATATATCATTGTACGTGCAGGCAGAAAAATATGAAGGCTGTATATGAAGTCACTAGCATGCATTATTACCTGGGAAAGTGTAGAGGGGTGATATGTGGGAAAAAGAAGCCTAAAGGAGGCGGCCACACTAAAGGGAAAAGAAAAAGAATATAACACTTTTAGAGGCCAGGCGCGGTGGCTCACGCCTATAATCCCAGCACTTTGGGAGGCCGAGGTGGGTGGATCACAGGTCAGGAGTTCGAGACCAGCCTGGCCAGCACAGTGAAACCTCGTCTCTACTAGAAAAAATACAAAAAATTAGCCAGGCATGGTGGCGCACACCTGTAATCCCAGCTACGCTGGAGGCTGAGATAGGAAAACTGCTTGAATCCCAGAAGTGGAGGTCGCAGTCAGTCCAAGATCATGCCACTGCACTCCAGCCTGGTCAATAGAGTGAAACTCTGTCAAATAAAAAGAATATAGCACTTTTGGCCAGGCCAGGTGGCTCACACCTGTAATCCTAGCACTTTGGGAGGCTGAGGCAGGTGGATCACGAGGTTAAAAGATCAAGACCATCCTGGCCAACATGGTGAAACCCTGTCTCTACTAAAAATACAAAATATTAGTTGGGCATGGTGGTGCATGCCTGTAATCCTAGCTACTTGGGAGGCTGAGGCAGGAGAATCTCCTGAACCCGGAAGGTGGAGGTTGCAGTGAGCCGAGATCCCACCACTGCACTCCAGACTGGTGACAGAGCAAGACTCTGTCTCAAAAAAAAAAAGTAGATAGCACTTTTAAATGTATGATGATGTCACATTTATACATTTGTGTAAAATTACATATATACAGGTATATATGTAAAAAATATATAAAATAGCATGAAAGCTGAAACACAAATAAATAATGATTGCTATTTCATTCCTACATAGTTGTCCCTAAGACATAAGATTCTGGCATTTAAAAATTATTCCTTTTGCTTTGCTGTTAACGTTTGTGTAGAAGAAATACCACTGCTGAGTGTGAATCATGATTCCTGCAAGATGCAGGCCAGACAGAAGTCCAGAAGCCCCTCTCCTCCAGCACCCCTTCTGAACAGGAAAAGCTTCTCCAAAATAGGAGATGTGTCCAGTGATTGCCGACCTAGAAACCCTTCAACAACCAGCAGACCACACTTGGGTCTGAGCATCTGTGTACAGACAGGCAGTGGTGGTGCTTCCAGGCAGGCTCTGAGTCCCCTGCTCACAGCCAACCAGCACCTCACCTGCTTCCCACTTAGTAGCCCATGGGGTCTCTAGTCTACACCTCCCCCACAATCCCCACTCCGGTTTTATTTTTCTTCTTCATTTCCCTCACCCATTCATTCTCTCACACTCAGTTCCCAAAGCCACATTATCTGCCCCTCCCAGGTCTTCAGGGGCTTTGGCTCACAAGCCATGCACAAGGGAGAAAAGTCCAGCCGTGAGCGCAGAGTTTATCTGAGAGCCATACTGTTCCTGACCACCAAATGCTGCCCTTCCATCCCTTTCGCTGGCAGCAAGCCAGCCCGGCTCACATCCACAGACTTCAGTGCTTCTAGTCCATTTCAGCCACAGAGATAGGAAAAGATTCCATAAGAGCTATCCAAGGCCAGAGACTGGGGAAGGGAGAATGGGAGTGATTGCTTAATGAGTACAGAGCCTGCTTTGGGGTGAAAAAGTTCTGGAACTCAATAAGGCTGATGGTTATACAGCATTGTGAATGTACTTAATGCCACTAAAGGGGAAGCTTTAAAATGGTAAGTCTTATATGTCACACGGATTTTCTCACAACTGAAAGAAATCAAGGTACCCAAAGACCTGGTGAGGGCTCACATTACCCTTTCCAGCTTCCTTGGTGCCAATGTCTGTGGCTGTGGCATTTGGGCTGCTCTCAGATGCCTCCTCTTCAAGCCCACCTAGAGGAATGGAGAAGAAATGGGCATGAGGATACATCAGCCTTCTCTGAATCAGCACCAAGGGATGAGGGAGCAAACCTGGTCACCTGGGGATGATCAGAATCACCATGGATCCATAAGACTCATTCCACAAATCAACTGAGCTCCTGCCACATGTCCCACACTGTTCTAGATGTGAGGGCGAAAACAAACCTGCTTTATATATATAGATATATATAAATATAACCGCATATAATTCACAGATTGATAAAAGGATGACTCTCCTGGATCAGCTCAAGGGCACCCAGAATCAAATTTACAGTTACCAGGCAACCCCGAATCAGCTTTCTCACCCCCCACATCCATAAGAAAGGCCAAACGCAAACAGGATCCTCTCTGGGCCTGAAGTCTGCCTGGTGCAGAATGCAGGGAGATGTGCCCAGCACTGCTAAAATACTCGATGTGTCTGGCGACTGCTGCCTTTCTTACCCTGTGCACTCTCTTGGTGTTCGGGTTTCCTCTGCGGTGTGAGTCTCCCTGCAGGAACTACTGTGTTGACCTTATGCATTGGACTCCGTAGACACTGTGTCCACCAAGGACAGTGATGCTTGTATGTGTTTGTTAGTAGCCATCATTTATAAACTGTGTTAACAGTTGTCTCTGCCAGGAATGTGGCCAATCACCAAATATTTGTTTGACCTACTATGTGCCAGGTGCAGTTCCAGGCACCATGAATTCAGCAGTGAACCAGGCAGGTGAGTTCCTGCTCTCAAGAGGTCATTCTAAATGGAAAGCTGGACCATAAACTGCAGGTAATTAAATTAATGAATGAGATCATTGCAGGTTTAGAAAATGCTCTGAAGAAGATCAAATCCAGTGTGTGATAGAACACGATGGGAGGAGCTGCTTATCTGGTGGTTGGAGAGGGTCCTTGAGGTGGTGGGATGGCAGTGAGATCTGAAAGGCAGGAAGGATCTGGCCATGCGGAGATCCTGGCTACAGCATCCTCTGCAGGGGAAGGATCCAGAAGGAGCTTGGATGGGGACTGAGCTTGTCACAAGAGGGACAGCCATGGTGGGCAAGTGGGAACAGGGCCAGAGAGGGAGGCAGGCCCACAGGGCCTTGCCAGCCAGGCTATGCTGTGTCTTGTGACTTTATTCTCTTTGTCACGGGAACCCTGCAGAGGGTTTAAAGCAGGAGAGGAATGTGTGTTTTATTTGTGTTTTGCCAAGATCACCCTGTGGCACAGGCAGACAAAAGCAGAAGCCGGATGAACAGTTAGGAGCCTTGCAAGGGTCCGGGCGAAGCAGGGTAGTGGTGTGGACCCGACACTGCAGTGGAGGTGCTGGGACCTGTCGTGTTAGGGAACAGTCAGAGGCAGAGCTTGCAGGTAGGACTGGTGGATTCTATCCGAGGAAGGGGAGAGACCACCAATGCCGCCTGCCCTTGGGATTTGAGTAACTGGGTGGGTAGTGACACCAGGGAGCAGATTTGAGAACAAAGACTATGTCCAGGAGAAACTATCACACACACAAACCACATCAAAGCAACCGAAGGACAATCTGTTTTTAAACAAATAAAATATTCCTTGCATTTATTAAGCAACTTGCAGCTTACAAGTCAATTTCCCAGTCTCCCCTTTAACCCTGATTAGAACACTTTATGTGTAACTCCATTTTCCAGAGGAGAGAACTGAGGCACAAAATGGTTAGCCCCGGGTCAGCCAGGCCATCAGGGAAGCTGAGGGCTCAGGACGCAGTCTCCTGGTCAGACACTCAGAGGTCTTCCCTGTCCCCACAGATAAAGGCTTCCGGTGCTGCTCAACCAAGGCTCACAAGGCACCATGGCCCCAATCCCTGGGCCTGGATGACCCTGGAGACAGCCATGTGGTCCTGTTCCCAACTCCCCACATGCAGACCACCTCTCTCCCTCTCTGTGACTGTGATACGGGCAGTGGCTGAAGCTGCTGGGTCTCCTTTAGAAAGGGTCCCGCTATGGCCAGGCGAAGATGGGAGGCTTCATGCCTGTATCCTGCTCGTTCCATTGCCTCCTGGCCAACCCAGAATCCACTCACACACTCCCTGCAGCTGCTGGGTGTTTGCTGCCAGCTCTCAGCCCTCTGGGTATTCGTCCAGTTGCAGCGATATCATTTCCTCTCGGGCTAAAGGTCAGGGGAAATCCTGATGGTATGAAATCTCTCAGCAGCGGAGGAATGTACCACCTGTGGTGTGGAGGCGAGCTGGGGCCAAGGCTCTGAGTCTAGCTCAGCCTCACTCAGCTGTGCAACTGCTGCGAGGAACTAGGTGTTAGTATTTTTCATCTGTCAAATGGGCTATTGCAAGGACCAAATGAGGTAATGGGTTTGTTTAGGCATTTGTTCATTTAACAAATATTTATCCAACATCTGCTACAGGCCAGACGCTGTTTCTGCTGCTTGGGATACAATGCAGAAGAAACTGTACCCTGACCTCATGGAAATTATATTCTGATGAAGGATAGAGGAAAAAATGACAAATAGCGAACCAGATATTTAGGTCTGGAGGATGTAGGCCGCTACCTGGAGAGAACCATTTCAAACTATGGGAACAGCAAGTGCAAAGGCCCTGGGGTGGGAGTGTGCTTGGAGTGGGGAGGTGGGTACAACTGGAATGAATGAGTGAGGAGAGAGAAGGAGATGATGAGGTCAGCAGGCAGTGGATAGGCTGCAGGATCTGCTCATGTGGGACCTTGCAGTCCATTCAGGATTTTGGCTTTTATTCTGAATTAACTAGACAGGAACTAGAGGACACGAAAGGGCTTTGTAACTGCACTGGGTTTGTACATGACAGGGATTATAAGTAGTGAACAGGAGTGGGGAGACCAGGTGCCCCCAGTGATGGAGCAGGGAAAGAATCAGTGTTTACTAAGTCCCAATTACGGAGCAAACCATGTGCTAAAAACAGTGCTAAGTGCTTTTCCTCACCTTCAGTTTTAGATTTGCAGTCTCACGAAGACCAGTAACAAAAGGACCATGAACAGAGGAGAGAAGGCTCTAAGAGAGGAAATGACTGGCTTGTCTTTAGGAAGCAGGGATAGTTAGTAAAGATGATGACTGGAGGAGGATCCCGTCTGACCCCCAAGCCTGTGCTCCTTCTCCTCAGCTTCAGTCACAGAAAGAACAAGAACAAGAGTGGTGCCTGGTAGAGGAGGCTTATTCCCAGGGGATACAGGGCACTGTCCATCCGGGAGGTCTGTAAGAGGACCTGTGAAGTCATGGGTCTAGCTCAGCTTGAGATAAGGTTGGAGCCATGGCAGTTAAGAATATACAGCCTTTCAGCCCAATGTCGTGGCTCATGCTGTAATCCCAGCACTTTGGGAGGCCAAGGCAGATGGATCATTTAAGGTCAGGAGTTGGAGACCAGCCTGGCCAACATGGTGAAAACACATCTTTACTAAAAATGCAAAAAGTAGCTGGGCGTGGTGGCGTGCCTGTAATCCCAGTTGCTCAGGAGGCAGAGGTAGAAGAATGGCTTGAACCCGAGAGGCAGAGATTGCAAGATCAGCCTGGGCAACACAGACTGAGACTACGTCAAAAAAAAAGAATATACAGCCCTTCTCTGTCCTTATCAACAAGAGATGGAAGAGTCTGTCTTTTATCTCAGAAAGGCAGCAAATCTCTTGCTTCCAGCACCGTCTACCAGGGACCTACCTGGAGTTAATGTGGTTTGGCCACTCTCCTGATGAAAGCCCTTCCATGGCTCCCCACTGCCCTTGGGATGGATTCCACCTGCTAATACCACTGATGAGGCCTTTAGTGATACGGCCCTGCCAGCCTCCTCCACCTGGTGCCTCAAGCCTCCTCTCCTACTTCCTCCACTGCCACTCTGTGCTCAGCTGCGTTAAATGACTTAAGAGTGCCTTGGCTTTCTATTTTCCTCTTACTGCACACCTCCCTCAACCACACTCACCTCTTCCTCTGGCCAAACCCTACTGGTCCTTCAAGTCTCCATGTAGACACCACTTCCTCTGAGCATCTGCCCCTCTGCTCCTCTTGGGGTAAAAGCCTTTCTCTCTGTTCCCCACAGCTCCCTGGCCTTATTCCCCATCTCTCTACAAGGCACTGGGATTCATTTACTCAGCTGAATGCCCCATGGTTTAGCTTTTAGTATCTTGAAGGAAGGGATTTTGTTTTGTCTAACAATGCATACCCAGCACAGCATCAGGCCTGGCACATAGCAGGTATGAGTAAAATATGGGATGGATGGATGGAGGGATGGATGGATGGGTGGGTGGGTGAATGAATCCACAGATGGATGGATGGACATATGAGTCATGTAGACGGTGTTTAAAAAGAGAACTCAATCATTTCTAACTTAGCTTTATTGTTGGAAAAAATTGTCTTTATCAGCTTGTATGGAGAGAAGGAGGCAGCTATTCTTGGAACAATGGCTCTTAACCTTGGCTGCAATTTGCATCACCTGGGAAGCCTTTAAAACATGCTGACGTCTGGGTCCCACCCCTGGAGGTTCTTATTTAATTGGTCTGGGGCATGGCCTGGGAATGGGGAGTTTTAAGAGCTCCCCGAGTGATTCTAAGGTGCAGCCAAGGTTGAGATTTGTCACTCAGAGAACCCTGTAAGAGGAAGCTTTACTTCGTGCTATTTTCTCACCTCCAACCTCTCTCCTCCTGAGCTCACAAGGAATGGAAGACATGGACCTGGAGACAGACACTTTGTACACTAGGAAAAGCCATGTCTCACATCTAAATTGATGGAAAGCGTTTCTCTGTTTCAACAAAAACTAGCAAATGAGTAAGACAGGTGTGGCTCTGGCTGTAACTGCAGCTGCAGGCACCGTAGAACAAGGAAGAGAGAACAGCCTGATGCAGACAAAGACTGGGAGCAGGGAAGGGAGAGCTTTCAGGATGTGGGGATGTATTTTTCCTTCGGTGTGAATGCAGGACAAAAAAATGCTTGAAAAAAAATATATATATATCTCCCCATATTTGATCTTTGCTTAATTATCTCTTCAGTGAGAGGATATGCAAAGACCTTGTAGATTTCATTAGTCACAGAGGTTTATTCAAATGCCTCCTTTGCATAAGAAACCCAGGCTTACAGCTGGTCTCTGGGAAAGAATGCCCTCCAGGCCTTGAAAAGAGAGCTCCGGGCCTGTTCAAGCTCTCACTGAAACACAGCAGAGGTCAGCGGCCTGTGATGCATGGGCCCGGCTGAAATGTTTCTGTCCAGCATTTGCAATTCAATCCCACAGTTTCCTTTATGGAACAATTCACTAAATTCAGAGTTGTTCTTTTTTCTAATTCACCATATCATTCACCTCCCAAGTTCAATTAAGAAGCAATCTGTTAGCAACTTTGGGAGCAAGCTGCTTTTCTTTGGGAAAGCCCAATTTTCTTCCGCTCGCAACAAAAAGTGCCTTAATTAGATGCATCATATGAGACGTTGATGTACACACAACGCCCCTCCACCATAATTAATGAAATATTAACTGTATACACCCAAAGACATCTAGGCAGAAAGAAATGGACTTTTCCAAGCCCGAGAGGGCAGAGCCTTGTGCCACAGATCAATATTGCCCATCTGAACAACAGTGACTATGAATTCATATTCATTAATATGATAATTCATAATCAAAACTCTATTATTCTTTTCATCTCTTAAAGACTAACATTACTTGGTTCTTGGTTCTCTTGAACACAAGAATACCTACCATTTTTTAACTGCCAGCATTTAAATTCCGTTTCTTTGCAGGTACTTCACATATGTTCTCTATTTAATCCTCAAACTTACCCTCTGAGGTGGGTATTATTCCCATTTTATATGCAGGGTAACTGAGGCTTAGAGCAGTTAAGACATCACTAGGGACACACGGCCACTGGGGGGAGAAGTTGAGATTCTCTCCATACTGGTCTGATATCAAAGCCCTTCACAGACATCACAGACATACTAAAGGAACCTTGCTTAGCTCCCATGAGAGCTAAATCTAGCATAAAACTGCAGTGCTTTACTCTAAGAAAAAGAAAAAAAATATCCAGCACAAGATCCTAAAAATCACTTTATTCCTACTCCATTCATTCAGTACACCTTGGTGGAGCACCTGCTTTGGGCAGCACTGTGCTGGGTTCCTGCAGGCCGTGCCTGCCCTCATGGTGCCTGCATTCTGATGGAGGGGATGGAAATTAACAAGAAATAATGACATCGGTTCGTGGGATTAAGCACTCTGATGAAATTATGACAGAACTGTATGTCAGAGCAGGGAGGGATGGGAGTCCTGGGAAGGTGTCTCAGAGTCAGTGACTTTTGAGCTAGGTGATGAGAGGTGGATATCCATCTGGTACAGTATTCTAGCAAAAAACAAGCAAATGAAAACTGCAAGGAAAAACGTCGTGAGGAGGGAAAGTAGAGTCCAGTGTGGCTGGAGCTGGGGCTGGCAAGCAAGGTAGGAACTGTCACCTACGAGGGACGCAGGGCCAGCTCAGGGCCAGCTCGAGCAAGACCCTTGAGTCTTACCTTTCTGACCATGTCTTAAGCCTTCTAAATTTGCTGGGCCCTTAGGTCCTATATAGTCTGCACAGCAGTCCTGTGAAGAAGTACTCTTTTAAAGAGGAGAAAGCTGAGACTCATGAATAAGTTGTTCAAGGTCACCCAGCTAGTCAATGAGTGAATGTGAATTTCAAGGCGGGCCCATCTGACTCCAGAATCCGTGCTGGCAATGCCTGCCCTCACCCTTAGACGGGTACAGGTGTGGCCTGAGCAAGCATCCCAAGGAAGGCCAATGAATGAATGAATGAAACATCTGCACAACTTTGTTGGAAAATTACCTGCAAGACACATCAATCAGGTGAAGTTTTCATTATTCATTAGGAAAAAAAATAAAAAGGCAAAGCCCTTTTAAAAGGTTGATTCAGGAATGAACAAGGCAATCACTATAGCACTAAAGCAATCAACATGTAATCTTAAGCAATTCAATGCCAAGTAACTTTTATATCCATGCCAAATTTTAAATGCTACAGAAGGGAAAGGGAAAATGAGTTAAAAGATCATTGCCAGATTTTGTTTATGAAATGATTTAATATTGGCAAGTGTATAATAAAATGGTAATTCGTATACACTTCTGGTGAAGGAGGACTATAAATTGGTAACACTTCATAAGGTAATTTCACAGGATTAATCAAAATCTTTTAAAACAGGCAATAAGGCTGGGTGCAGTATTATCCCAGCACTTTAAGAGGCCTATTATCACACCTATTATCCCAGCACTTTGAGAGGCGAGGCGGGTGGATAACTTGAGGTCAGGAGTTCGAGACCAACCTGACCAACATGGCGAACCCCGTCCTATATAGTCTGCACAGCAGTCCTGTGAAGAAGTACTCTTTTAAAGAGGAGAAATTCTTAATTTTTGTAAGAATACAAAAATTAGCCGAAATTACAGCTACTCAGGAGGCTGAGGCATGAGAGTCACTTGAACCTAGGAGGTGGAGGTGGCAGTGAGCTGAGATCATACCACTGCACTCCAGCCTGGATGATGAACTGAGACTCTGTGTCAAAAAAATAAAAAATAAATAAAACAGGCAATAATGTGACTTCTAGATCTGTATTAAGGAATTAATTGGCAATGAAGTCAAAGGATATTCAACTCAACATTTTGTATAATAAAAAAGGCTACACCAGCCACACCCCCAGCGGGGATGGTAAAATAAATTATGATATAATTGAACATTATGTAACCTTTTAAACTGTTTTAGAAGAAAGTTTACTAGGTGGGAAAGTGCTCAGATTATAAGTCAAAAAAACAGGTTAAGAGATACAATTTGATATAAATTCAATAGAATCCAGTACAACTCCATCTTTTCTTTAAAAAAATATGCAAAACACATGGGGGGGAAATGCTGGATGGAAATAACCACACTGTCCATTGTGATTATCTCTGGTTGGTGACTCTGGGTGAATTTTATTTTCTTATATACTTTTGCAATTTCCAAATTTTGTTCAACATATTACTTTCATAATCAGGAATTAGAGGATTATTTTTTAAAAGAACTAGATTACATCATACACTATGCCTGCACTTCGTAGTGTACACATGCGCACGCACACACACAGAGTTGTCAGGGAAACCTTTTTCTGCTGGGAAAGACACATAGTTGTGTTTATGCAGATGGAACAGTTGTAGTCCAATCTTTTTTTTTTCTGCTTTTCTGCTCTGATCACAGAAAGAATAAATACCGAGTCCACACCTTGACAAGATGGAGGAAAGAAAAGCTCTTGAGGGGGAATGAGAGGGGACCTGCCAGAGCCTTATCTCTGACACTGTTGAGTGGGCTCTTCTGAGATCCCACCTCCCATTCTCTAGTCAAGATCACTGGCTTCTGCCCGGGTCCTGTCATTGGCTGATGAGGTCTTGAAATTTGCCCCTGCCCCCAGGCAGAGGCCCTCATGCAAATTCAAGCTGTTTCCCAGTGCCTTCAGCCAGAAGTCCATTATGCTTAGTGTCCGACCCTCCACTCCTCCTGCGTACCTGCATCTGCATTCTCCCTGCATCGGCATTCTCTGTTGGATGAGTGATTGCCAGACCTTCCCCTTAGGCATGCTCTTAGAGTATCTCTGTTGCTCACCTGGCATCAAACCTCCAGTTCTCCCCTGACCCCTGGACTCCAGGTATCCTTGTCTCCCTGGTCCATATCTTTTATATCTTGTATGGCCTTGGCTTCTTGGCTGTGCCCATTATTTATTGCTGTACATCAAACCATCCCTCCTCACAGGGTTGTTATGAAGATTGAGAGAGAGAATACATGCAAGGCAGAAACAATGCCTGTCCTGTAATCAGCACTCACTGAGTTAGTGATCGGAACTATTACTATTATCCTCACTGACTCTAACTGTTCTGAAGCCTGAAGGAGCAGAATAGATTAAAACAATAATCCACATTTTATACCTGAAGTACCACAAGCTGAGGAAGAAGTTCAAGTTCTCTTTAAAGCACATTTAACAAAACCCAGGTTTAGGCTGAGAAGCCATTGACAGTCATTGACAGTGAAAGGGAGGTATCCCACTGTTTGAAGGGCATGGTATTTCTTTAAACCTTTCTCCATATGGTGCTTGCCGTAACAATGTGAGATATCAAATAGCAGTAAAAAAAAAAAAAATTGGGGCCGGGCGCGGTGGCTCAAGCCTGTAATCCCAGCACTTTGGAAGGTCGAGGCGGGTGGATCACGAGGTCAAGAGATCGAGACCATACTGGTCAATGTGGTGAAACCCCGTCTCTACTAAAAATACAAAAAATTAGCTGGGCATGGTGGCGCGTGCCTGTAATCCCAGCTACTCAGGAGGCTGAGGCGGGAGAACTGCTTGAACCCAGGAGGCGGAGGTTGCGGTGAGCCAAGATCACGCCATTGCACTCCAGCCTGGGTAACAAGAGCGAAACTCAGTCTCAAAAAAAAAAAAAAAAAAAAAAATTAACTAAAGATAAACTCTAAAAAAGGACTCAAGTGTCTAGGTTATATGGAGTCATCCTGTTATCCCTGGGACAGTGGAGCTGATTGGACAAGATACACTGGGTAATTGTCAGAGGCGTTTGAACCAGAGCAACTCTATCTCATATAGGGGTTGAGAAAAATAAGGCTGAGACCTATTGCACTGCATTCCCAGGAGATTAAGGCAATTCTTACTCATAGGATGAGCTAGGAGTTCAGCACAAGACACATGCCATGAAGACCTTGCTGATAAAACAGGCTGTGGTAAAGAAGCCAGCCCAAATGAGAGTGACCTCTGGTCATCCTCACTGCTGCACTCCCACCAGCGCTATGACAGTTTACAAATGCTATGGTAATGTCAGGAACTTACCCTATATGGTCTAAAACGGGGGAGGCATGAGTAATCCACCCCTTGTTTGGTATATCATCAAGAAATAACCATAAGAATGGGCAGCCAGCAGCCCTTTGGGCGGCTCTGCCTATGGAGTGGCCATTCTTTTCTTCCTTTACTTTCCTAATAAACTTGCTTTCACTTTACACTATGGATTTACCTTGAATTTCTTCTTGTGCAAGATCCAAGATCCCTCTTTTGGGGTCTGGATCAGGACCCCTCTCCAGTAACATAATGGCTCGAGCTTCACTGAGGAAACTGATAGTGTTTATGGATTCCAACTTCCATCTTCGATAGCAAATATCTCAGTAGGAAAGGTCAGGAAAATCCTAGCTCCTTGTTCCCTGGGCAAGACCAAAAGTCACCTTCACAAGGAGCTCTTTCATAGTGCCTATCTCAGGGATGATTCTGAAGGCTTGCAGAGCCATGTGTGTATTCTGAGGTGTGAAGGTCCCAGGAGACAAAGGCAGGGCCTCTGAGAAGGAGGAGAAGAGAGGAGCTGGCAAGGAGAAGAAGGCAGATGACAAATGAGTCCTGAGTCCCCAGGGAAGCCGTCCCTGGTAACCGGCTCTCTGCTTCCCCAGGGTAACCCCATTCCACCAGGGGGCTACCCTAAGGGCACTGACAGTGAGACCTCTCAGCCCCCAAACCAGGAATCAGACCAGATGTCCTTGAAGATTGAGCAGGTCCTTCCTCAGGAATAGAAAGGTGTCCCCTCCAGACATAAAGGACCAGTTGTGCTGGGAACCACTGGACGCCCTGAGAGCCATCCAAGGTGCTGACCTCTGGCCAGGGCTCACCACCTGACTCAAATCAAGTCAGATCCACAATGTGTCTCCAGTGGGAGACACAGCTGTGACCCAGGCACTGCCCACCTGCAGGAGCCACAAGGCACAAAGAACAGTGCAAGAAGCCTGGTAAAGGAACTCCCAACCTGGTCCCCAAGGGAGATTGCTGGCATTCAAGAACAAGAAGGTTTTCAGGGGCTGGGCGCGGTGGCTCATGCCTGTAATCCCAGCACTTTGGGAGGCCGAGGAGGATGGATCACGAGGTCAAGAGATCAAGACCATCCTCGTCAACATGGTGAAACCCCGTCTCTACTAAAACTATAAAAAATTAGCTGGGCACCGTGGCGCGTGCCTGTAATCCCAGCTATTCAGGAGGCTGAGGCAGGAGAATTGCCTAAACCCAGGAGGCGGAGGTTGCGGTGATCCGAGATCACACCATTGCACTCCAGCCTGGGTAACAAGAGCGAAACTCCATCTCAAAAAAAAAAAAAAAAAAAAAGAAGAAGAACAAGAAGGTTTTCAACAAATAGAGATGGGAGGGAGTCAGTTAGCATAGAGCATAGAAGGAAAACAACGCTTCCAATTTAGTAGCACAGCCTTTCTGACCCCTGTGGTTTTGGCAAGATACCTAATTTCTCTGAGCCTCAGTTTTCTCATCCATACAAATGGTTATAGTAGTTTCTAACTTTTTAGGTTGTGAGCAGCACCGAATGCTATGTCTGGCACACTGTAGGGACCCAGATGTAGCCTTACTGATGAATATTCTTCAGGTCTCCTTGGAAGGCCTCAGCCTCCTGTAACTTGGTGACCATACTGCAGCCCAGGCTGTGGCCAGGACCATGAGAACCAGCCTCCCTGCCTCCTCAGGGAAAGCTACTCCAGGCCCCAGCCTCCCTCTATGCAGGACTGCCTGGAACTCACCTGGCTAAGTGACAGCTTGTCTCTGTCCTACCCCATGGCCCAGACTTTAGCAGGGCGTTCAGAGCACATTCTGGTTTCATTTAGATGAAGGAAAGGGAGGAAGGGAGGCAGACAAGAAAGAAGTAGCTGCTCCTTCCCTCAAAGAATCGACTGTCAGCGGAACAGCCACTGGGACCTGGCTCTTTTTGGTTCCGTGAAACTGTAGAGGGAAACACCTTTTCTTTTTTTTTGAGACGGAGTTTCGCTCTTGTTACCCAGGCTGGAGTGCAATGGCGCGATCTCCACTCACCCCAACCTCCGCCTCCTGGGTTCAGGCAATTCTCCTGCCTCAGCCTCCTAAGTAGCTGGGATTACAGGCACGCGCCGCTATGCCCAGCTAATTTTTTGTATTTTTAGTAGAGACGGGGGTTTCACCACGTTGACCAGGATGGTCTCGATCTCTTGACCTCGTGATCTACCCGCCTCGGCCTCCCAAAGTGCTGGGATTACAGGCTTGAGCCACCGCGCCCGGCCTGGAAACACCTTTTCTTCAAGGGCTCTCAGGGGATTCTTAAGGGGCCTCTTGTTCATGCAGACTTCCAGAAGTTTCTAAGAGGGGGTGCTTTCTGAAGCAGGAAGGGAGCGGGTATGGTGGCTGTGAGGCCGTAGAAATGTGTGGGGATAGGGTGGGGAGATCAGACTACATTCTTCAAGGCTGGGGATCTGGGAGCACAGTGGGACAGCAGTTAAATTCTTCCCAGAGATGCTGAAGGCCAAAACTTGGATTGGAGGCTAAAAGCCTAAGTGGAAGATTGTAGAAGAATCTTCTCAGCCTCCATTTGTTTCCTTCATGCCCACTAAGCATCATCAGCAATGATCTCATTTATTTGCTTATGTTTTTATTGCCTGCCTCCCCCACTGCTTCTAAAACGCAAGCTCCATCTCCTTCGCTGATGTCTCCCCAGCCCAGGGACAGTGCCCCGCCTATAGGAGGTGGTGGCTGCTGGGGTTGGGGAGTTGGGGAATGGGGAAAAGGAGGCTGCAGGATGTGAGGCCGGCAGGACAAGGATGCTGCTCTCCAGGCCTCCAGGCAGGAAACCATGATGTTGGGAGGTGTGGCAGCGCTGTGGGGAGGGGTACTTAGGAGAGCTGCTTAGGTGACAGGATGAGCACTACCCCGAGGATGGGAGATGAGAGCTGATAAAGGCACCCACTTGCCCATTCTCCACACTAAAATTTTTCTGCCAGGTGTGGTTAATCTAGCACTTTGGGAGGTCGAGGCGGGCAGATCACCTGAGGTCAGGAGTTCGAGACCAGCGTCGCCAACATAGTGAAACCCCGTCTCTACTAAAAATATATGTCTTTACAGTGGCACACAACTGTAGCCCCAGCTACTTGGGAGGCTGAGGTGGGAGAATTGCTTGAACACAGGAGGCAGAGGTTGTAGTGAGCTGAGATCGTGCTGCTGCACTCCAGCCTGGGCAACAGAGCAAGTCTCTGTCTTGAAAGAGGGAGAGAGAGAGAGAGAGAGTGAGAGACAGAGAGAGGGAGGGAGGAAGGGAGGGAGGGAGGGAGGGAGGGAGGGAGGAAGGAAGGAAGGAAGGAAGGAAGGAAGGAAGGAAGGAAGGAAGGAAGGAAGGAAGGAAGGAAGGAAATCTGTCAACAGAAAGAAAAATGTGGCCAGGAGTGGTGGCTCACATCTATAACTCCAACACTTTGGGAGGTCAAGGTGAGAGGATTGCTTGAGGCCAAGAGTTCAACACCAGCCTGTGCAACATTGCAAGACACTTGTCTCTACAAAAAAAATTTAAAAACAAAGAAAATGCAAGGAAAAAAGAGAACCTAATCAGAGTGATCAACATAAAAGGCCTGGAGAAACTTTAATAGGAAATGTGTATACATGCAAGAGGAGAATTACATATTTTTATTGCAATTTATGAAAATGATAATAAGTAACAGAGAGACACTCCATGTTCCTCAATAGAAGGGGTAAATGCTATGAATGTGTCATTTTCCCCAAATGAAGTTATGTGTTTAATGCAATCATGACCCAAATTCTAAGAGGATTTTGCTGGAATTCATATTTTTCTAGAAAGTCATCCTCAGATTCATGAAGAAGAATAAATGAGTGAGACTCTTCAAGAAATTTCAAAAAGTCAAGAGTAAGTTCAAAGGGAGAAGGATGTACCCACCAAATATTAAAACATAAAAGATCGGGCACAGTGGCTCATGCCTGTAATCCCAGCACTTTGGGAGGCCGAGGCGGGCAGATCACTTGAGGTCAGGAGTTTGAGACCAGCCTGGCCAACATGGTGAAACCCCATCTCACTGAAAATACAAAAATTAGCTGGGAGTGGTGAAACACCCCTGTAATCCCAGCTACTCGGGAGGGTGAGGCAAAGGAGAATTGCTTGAATCTGTGAGGCAGAGGCTGTAGTGAGCCAAAATTGTCCTGCTGCACTCCAGCCTAAGTGACAGAGCAAGATCCTGTCTCAAATATACATACATATATATATACACACATATATATATATATCTCAGTGAAAATTAAAAGATACATGGATGACTGGATATCAGTGCTAACCCTACATATAAAAACACACTCTGTGATAGAGGAGACATCACAGACACAGGGAAAATATGAACTAGATGGTACTGAGATTATTATTCAGAAACTGGGGGTATCAACCCTACACCAAAATAAAACTCAAATGGATTGAAAGAAAACATAAGAAAGAAATTTTAAGTACAAACCATATGGAAAAACTCTACCAAAAAATAAGTTATTTCCCAAAGCTACAGTAAGAATATTTTGTTTGTTTGTTTGTTTGTTTTAGAGATGGGGTTTTACCATTTTGGCTAGGATGGTCTCGATCTCCTGACTTTGTGATCCACCCACCTCATCCTCCCAAGTGCTGGGATTATAGGCATGAGCCACTGTGCCCGGCCACAGTAAAAATAATTTTTTAAGTTTAGAAGTTTAGGAAAAAGAAAATTTGCTTTGACATATTTAACTTCAAAAAGCCTTAAAAGTTTCTATAAAATTTCAAAACCTTTGTATGTGTTGAGTAATTCCCCAAAATGAAAACAAACCACTCACATGAGGGAAAATAATAAAATACTATCCATACTATATAATTTGCCCATGCAAATCAATGAGAAAACTTTGTATCTAATAGACACATGGAAGGAGAAAATTGGCAAACACATCACAGAAGAAAAATCTAATTTAGTAGATCCTATATATAGACTAAATAATTTTGTTCCCCTCAAAATTCGTATGTTGAAATCCTAACCCCTCAAGGTGATGGTATCTGGAGGTGGGACCTTTGAGAGGTCATGAGAGATCAGCCCCCATGAATGCCCTCATGCCTGATATGGTTTGAATTTGTGTCCCTTCCCAAATGTCATGTAAAATTGTAATCGCCAATGTTGGAGGAGAGGCCTGGTGGGGTGTGATTGGATCAGGAGGGCAGACTTCCCCCTGGCTGTTCTCATGATAGTGAGTTCTGGCAAGTTCTGGTTATTGAAACGTGTGTAGCACTTTCCCCTTCGCTCGCTCTCTCCTGCCACTATTTGAAGATGTGCCTTGTTTTTCCTTGCCTTCCACCATGACTGTAAGTTTCCTGATGACTCCCCAGCCACGCCTCCTGTACAACCTGTAGAACTGTGAGTCAATTAAACCTCTTTTCTTCATAAATTAGTCTCAGATAGTTCCTTATAGCAATGTAAGAACAGACTAATATGGTACCCTTATAAAAGAGACCCCAGAGAACTCCCTCATCCCTTCTATCATGTGAGAACACCAAAAGAAGGTATATCTATGAGCCAGTAAGCAGGTGCACCCCAGACACTGAACCTGCCAGCATCTTGATCTTGTACTTCCCAGCCTCCAGAACTGTGAGAAATCAATTTCTGTCATTTATCAGCCACCCAGTCTATGACATTCTGTTACAGTAGCCCAAACCAACTAGGACAGTAGATAATCATATAGAAGATGTTTAGCCTTGGGAAATGAAGATAAAAGCAAAAACAAGGTACCACTTTCCCGTTAAATTAGCAATATAAAAAATTTAATGTTATTGCTCAATCATGGAGAGTCTGTTGGAAGCAGACTTTTCATTGTGTGAGCAGTCATTTATTCAGCAAGTTTGTTATGCATCTAAAATGTGCCCATCACAGGGCTAGGCACTGGGAATGCACTAATACATGAGAATTCACATATGTCAGGCAGAGCTCATGGTCCAGTGTAGGAGAAAGAGGAAGCAATGTGGGCATCTGGAGGCTGCCCAGAGAAGGGCTGTCTGAGCCCGATGGAAAGGCAGGAGGGGAGTGGCAAAGACCTTCCACACATGGAGGTGGAGAAGGGTTGACTGAGCTGGATGGAAAGGCTGGAGAGGAGTGGCAAAGACCTTCCACACATGGAGGTGGAGAGAAGGGCAGCCTACAGAAGGGAGGCACCAGGCCTCAGCCCAAGCTCTGCCTGAGTCTGATCCCAGCATGCCTTTCCCAACTTCTCTCCCAATTCCCGTATCTCACTCCCACCCACCTGCCAACCACCCTGGACTCTACACTTCCTGTGCTGCTCAGTTCTCACCGCCAAGTTCTCGCCTCCATGCCTTTGTTCAGCCTCTGCCTACCTCCTGCAAAGACCCCCTGCACTGCAACCCTGAGGAAAATCCTTCGAGGCCCACCTCAACCTCTTCCATGAAGCCATCTTTGTCCTCTGTGCTTCCTTTACATCTCTTCCATGGCCTTGTGCTCATGGATTCATTCCTTCATTCAACAACCTTCTCTAGGACACCTCTCTGTGCCAGGCACCATCCCAGGTGCCAGAGAGACAAAAGTGAATCAGATACAGTCATCACCCCCAAGGAGCTTCTGACGCTCACCACATGAGGCCTGTAGTATAATTCTCTGTGACCCTATCTTTCACCCCCGTAAGGCAATCTACTCCTTAAGAACTGGAGCAACATCCTCTGTAAGGATGAAAGGAACCCACATGGGGTTCACAGCAGATGCTTACAAAATATGTCCAGGTGAAGTGGACTGAATTGGATTGACCAGTACTTGCATATATTATTTCAGTTAATTCTTGCTGCATCTATGTGGGCCATTATTATTGTGAGGTATTATTATCTGCAAGTTATTATTATGGCTTTCCCCATTTTACAGATGAGGAGACTGTGGCTCAGTGAGGTGAAGTCCTTGGCCTGTGGTCACTGTGGTGTTTAGCACAGCTGAGAGGGTCTGCCTCCTTGCTCAGCACTTTGCGTCACTGCTCCCTCCCCTAGTTTTGTGACAGGAGCAGAGAAGAAGGATGGCAACCTCCAGACAGTGCAGAATATTCAGTGAGGTACTTTTGTCCACAGAAATAAGACACTGTCAATTCTCGTTACTTGCAATAGTTACGTTCTGTAAAGTTGCTGCAAATACTGAACTAGTGAACATCTAACCATTGCTCCTAGGAGATCAACATACAGTCTAGTATAAAGAATAGCACTATCTACTGTATACAGCACAGCTATAGCACTGTATACTACACTGGCCACCACATTTTCATCAACTGATAGATACATAACCTTGCATTATGTGTGTTTCTGCTTAAAGACACCTACTTTCATATTTATCATTAGGTCATGGACATTGGATTCCCACCCAACAGCACTGTATTTATAACTCATGTCTGAATGAAATTTATCTAACAGAGGGACTTTCTCCAGAAGGCACATCACAGCCTTCTCGCAATTAGGAACACCACTAGTCAGCACTACAGCACTATACTTGGGGGCCATGTTAAATAGCAAAATCACCAACCAAAAGCACAAAATTGCTTAAAATATGGCACTAAATATAGCACAAGAAGGACACTTGTTTACAGTATGAGAGCTGAAACAAGAAGGCAGATCATCTGGCCTCAGCTGGGAACATGCAAATTGGGAGATTCAAATTTTTCGTTGCTTTGCACGTGTCTGTGAATAACTGAAAAAGTGCCATGACTATTGATTTTTAGGGTTACTCATAAATGTTCGCAAAGCAAATTGACTAATATGAAATCTGTGAGGATCAACTGTACCTCAGTAAAGAAGAGAGAAGGGGCTATGCACGGTGGCTCATGCCACCCAAAGTAATTCCAACACTTTGGGAGGCTGAGTTGGGCGCATGATGAGGTCAGGAGATCAAGACCATCCTGGCCAACATGGTGAAACCTCGTCTCTACTAAAATACAAAAACTTAGCTGGGCATGGTGGCAGGTGTCTGTAGTCCCAGCTACCCAGGAGGCTGAGGCAGGGGAATTGCTTGAACCCAGAAGGCAGAGATTGCAGTGAGCCAAGATGGTGCCACTGCACTCCAGCCTGGGCAATAGAGAGAAACTCTGTCTCAAAAAAAAGAAGAAGACAGAAGGGAGAGGTGTTTGATTTGATAGGTCCCGAAGCTGGCACCAATGGGCTTGTTATGGTCATGTCATCCGAGGCATTGAGCCTGCAGCTTCCACTGCATCAGGGCAGGAAAGCAAACAAACTCAGCAAATGAATCCAGCTCTTAAGACCCAATGTTGGTTTCAGAGTAATAAAGGGGAGCCCTTGAGAAAGGGGCCAGTCCTGGCCCATCAGCAGCAGGTGGTCAGACATCAGGAAGAACCTGAAGCGGGGGCTGGTGACCTGTGTTCTCCCAGCAAGATGGACTAGACTTTGGGACCTCAGGCAAGCCAGGATCCTCTGGGTCTCCATGTTCTCTACTGCAAAAGGGCAAAAGGGTGCTATTTGGTTCCGCAAGTCACACAAATTCGAGTTATGAGGAAGCTTCAAGCACCACCCAAATGTAAAAGGCCTGTGCCAGGCTCCCAGGGTGGGACACTGGGTGATCCTCAGTGGCTGTGACAAGTGCATGCTGAGCCACCCATGCACCCAGTTCCCTCAAGACCTTGGTCCACATACAGAATGCCATCTGGCAGGGCAGGTGCAGCTCACGGCCCCATGTGGGAAGCGAACCTGTCACCTGGCCTTATTGACCGATGAGTTAAAACTAATGGACAGAAAACAGTCACCTACTAATAAGCGAACCAGCCAGGGCAGCAGAGCTGAGCCCTGTAAGGGTTGAACCAGGGCAGTAAAGTGGAAATCAGGACCCAGAGCCAACCAGAAACTCAAAGAAAGAAACAGAGAGGAACAGAACACCCAAGCTCTCTCTTGGGGTACTGGAGGAGCCCAGAGCTTCAAGGCCATAGCCCTGAGCCTACAGACCTTCTCTGTAGAAGCTGCTGGAACAGGCCAGGTGTGGTGGCTCACGCCTGTAATCCCAACACCTTGGGAGGCTGAGGCAGGAAGATTGCTTGAGTCAGGAGTTTGAGATCAGCCTGGTCAACAAGGTGAAACCCCATCTCTACTAAAAGTACAAAAATTAGGCAGGTGTGGTGGTATGCACCTATAATCCCAGCTACTTGGGAAGCTGAGGCAGGAGAATTGAGTGAACCTGGGAAGTGGAGGATGCAGTGATCTCAGATCGTGCCACTACACTCCAGCCTGGGTGACAGAGCCAGATTCCATCTAAAGAAAAAAAAAAAGAGGGAGAAAAAGAAGCTGCCAGAACATGGGAAGATTCAACCTGTGAGCAGTCACAACTCCAGCTCCTCTGCAACCTAGAATTTTGGCCTTATGAGAGGCAGCAGTGCAGGCAGGGATGGACTGCTCACTTAGCACACACCAGCCTGGGACAGGGGGAAGAGTAGCCAGACAGCAATTCGTCCAACCACTGTAAGCTCCCTGGAGGCAGAAATGGTGTATTCCACCAAGGGTCTTGCACCATGCTTAACATCGTACTGCTTCTGTATCGACAGTGTCTACACCATCCGCTTTCAAAAGACACATTCATAATACATGTTTTCAAATAGAAATAAAAAATTCTTAACTGTAGACAGAAACACAAATAAATATACCCCAAAATAAAGTTACACAGTTTGAGGACTGAACACTGAATTTAAATCTGAGCTCCGAAAAGCAGAAAGGGTTGCCTACCCTCAGGGATTTAGTCTTTCTCACTACTTGATTTGTTCTTACAAAAAATCTTAGAAGGATTTTGCAAATAGATCCAGTGAAGATTTACAGACATCTCAAAAGGCAAGCCAGACTTGTCAAGTTATAGGAAGAGTAGCAAGGAACTCAGGAGGTCAAAGAAAGGAAGAGATCAACTCCAGCCCTGTCTTGGGGAACTGGAGGAGCGAGGCAGAAATTGTAGCAAGGAACTTCACCCCCTGTCCTTACCTCTGCAGGACAGATGTGGGCTCTGTTAAAGAAGAACTGCAGAGCAGTGACCTTAACGTCAAGAGATAATGTTGGTAAATAGAGGTTAAGGTGACCAGTGCTTTCTTGGGGGCTGGCATTTGTCAGTAAAATGCCCCTTTGTTTTAGAGAAGTTAATACCTACTAATGTGGTCCCATCTCACTGATTGGCTGGGGCAGGAAGAACCCGTCTGATACTAACACATGTGCAAGACCATAACCCTTCCATGCAAAATGCTAAGTGTGTCCTCTGTTTGCGTTTTCTGTGTCCCACCCTACCCAGTGCCATCCAGTGCCTAGGACATGAGCATCGGTATTACAACAGGTGACAGAGACTGAACCCACAACAAAAAGAAGAAAAGAGGCTCCAGAAGAAGGATCTTCCAGGCCACCCAGCGATAGCTGAAGCTCTGTTGATGCTATTTCCTTTAATGAAGAAAGGAAAAGCAGCCTTGACCAATGTCATGGGACCTAAATTAGGACCCAAGGTGATGCCTCTTACCCACTGGCCCAGTATCCACATTCAAATACCTAGAGTTGGCAGGGGGAGAGGTAGGCAAGGAGCACTGGAGTGACCGAGGTTGGGTGTGAAGATGAATAGGGGGTGGTGGGGACTGTGGCTCACCATGGAGTGCAAGTCATTGTTATGCAAGTCTGTTGATTGTTGCCATGTGGGATTACTGGACCAGTGTGGCCAAATCTTCCAACTTTCAAGAGAAGCCAGAGTTCTGGATTTTTATGAGAAGTCTGATTCTTAAATGTTGGTAGTAAATTAAAAAGATGTAAGCACTGCAAAACAAACAAAACACATCTGCAGACCAGATTTGGCTGGTGAGTTGACCACACAGGACCTCCCCCTTGAGGGTGAACGGGAAAGCCATGCCTTAGGTGATGCCACTATCAGAGGAGAGAGGGGTTCCTTGGGCAATGGCAGCCATGGTCCAGGGATGAAAGAGTAGACAGAGACCCTGGGAAGCAGAAAGCAAGGAGCAGCAGGAGCTAGAGGTTGGTGGGACAAAGTCTTTCCTCAGTGTTTGTGGGGCAAACAAGGCTCCTTAAAGAGGACCAAAGAGAAATCGGATGACCAGAACACAGATGAGATTCCAATGGCAACTCTACCACCATCATCACTTTCTCTCTCTGGTTCTCCTTGGAAACCACAGAAATAATGACCTGTAGACCTTGGTATATAAACATCTCCAGCAGAAATACAGCTTTGTCTGAGCCATTGTGCACTGGCTACTGAGATAGGGAGCCTAACCCCAGACTCACACCAGCAGGTCCCACTGAGGCTCCTCAGGCTGTGTCCTCAGCCCTCATGGCCTGGCCCACTTGTCGGGGGCTCAGTTTCCCATCCCTCATGCAGCCTGGGCATTCTTCCCCTCCTCTCTCCAGCCCACTGTTGTCTGTTGTTTTCTAAGAAGGGATAAAAGAAGGCCATAGCCACATCTCTGACAACACCTCTGGGGGCCCACTAGTGGGCCTCTAGAAGGTTCCTGGTTAGATATGATCTGAAGTTCCACGAGGCATCAAAGGAAGGGGAACCAAGACAGACATCGCGGTCGTCTAATCAGTAATGCATGCAGCAGACACCATGTAACCAGTCCCCATTACACTTAGGGAATTTGGCAAAAGAACCAAAGAACTCATTCTTGGACCTCAGGAAGCTTAGAGTCCAACACTCCATTTTATAGATGAGGAAACCGAGGTCCCCCAACATCTTCAAGTTCTATCGTGCTATAGGTAACTCTAAGAATTGTGGCACTGGTTTTATTAAAAATTAGTTTAGTTCGTTATCATGCCCAGTAAAAATATGACTGAGTAGCAAATGTGTTTGCAACAAAGGTCAGTTTCCAGCGTAACAAAGTAGACTCATCTAAAAAGAGGCTAGGAAATATAAGAGCAAATGTATATAGCTTTACAAAAACTAAGACGCTAAGTTTAAAAATTTAGGGCTTTGGGAGAGGGTTTTTTTTTTTTTTAGAGACAGGGTCTTCCTCTGTCACCCAGGCTGCAGTGCAGTGGCTCACCGGCTCAAGCAGTCCTCCCACCTCAGCCTCTCTAGCAGCTGGGTCTACAGGTACACACCACCGCACCTGGCTATTTATTTTTATTTTTATTTTTATTTTTTATTTTTGTAGAGACAAGAGTCTTGCTTTGTTGCCCAGGCTGGTCTCAAACTCTTGGCCTCAAGTGATCCTCCTGCCCCAGCCTCCCAAAGTGCTGGGATTATAGCTGTGAGCCACCATGCCTGGCCATAAAAGATCTTTTATTTTGTCAAAAACAATTCACCACAGTGTTCTTATTAGTCATGGTGAGAAACATTTTTTCTGTCTACGACACTATACTGGAAAAATGTATTGGAGGCTACATAAATAAAAAGCCTTTAACAGGGTTTATTTCATTTTAAGAATATACTCTTAAAAGACGGTCTTCTATTTGAGTTCTATTGAGTGAGATTCTGTATCTCACAACTAAACGAGGCTTGGCTAGAACGTCAGGTACTGAACTCTTGTTTGTCGCAGTTTCTCAAGCTCATCTCCCAATTTTGATTCAGGCTCTCAGATTCACGGCTCATGAGGATACCCAGTCCCTGGATGGACACTCAAGAGGAGGCACCACCTCTGCCCCACCTGGCCCTGTACCTCACCGTGGCCCCAGGAAGACTCCTAGCCCAGCTTCTCCAAATCCTGACAAACATGCTCATAATAAAAATTAACTTAAAGGTGAATTTGCTTTTCCCGATACTTCAAGTTCTCAGTGAACTCTGGCTTCAATCCAAGGCATAAGTCAGCCCCTGAATGAGGCCCTGGAGAATGAGATGATCGACTCCTTATGCTACATTCTTTTTCCTTCCCAAAGAGCAGATGTGCATGTTATCAAATGCCTCCTTATCATCTCAAATCATCTTACTAAATTCAAAACTTTATGGGTGGAATAACTGCCAGGCTGCGCCTGGTTCCTGTGCTGACATCCCCCTCCTTTCCAGGAGCACCTGCTGATTGTTGTTGCAGGCTGAGCCCCGCCCTGGCTCTGGGGCCAGCCCCATCCTCTGTCAGAGGGATTTCAGGGGTTTGGACTCAATACATGAGGGTCTCAGCAGCACACCACTCTTTCCTCTGGTCTGACTCTGACCTTGGCTTTGAATTTGACTTGTGGATTTCTGTATTATTTCTGACTCTTGTTGCCATTTTATTCTCTCAGGCCAGCTCTCTGCTCTCCTCCTTAATCCTTACTTCCTACAAGAACCAGCGGCTCTTGCCTTGTTCTTTTGCCCTCCCAGCATGGAACAAGAAGCCTGCTTACAGCCTCTCTGATGGGGTTTGCCTGGGTCTCTGACTCCAGTCTCCCTGTGCCTGTGCCTCTGCTCTGCCTCTGGTGGGGTCCTGTGCACCCAGGCTAGACCGCCCACCACCAGCCTCCCATCTGGCTGACAGCTGTCACCTGGGGCCTTCCCCATAAGTGTGAGTTCTGCCTGTCATGGGAGGCCAGTGGCTCCCCCACCCCAGTGGGGGCTCTGATCCCAGACCCCACCCTCCAACCTGCCCCATTCCTCCAGTGTTTGCAGAGCATGACAATCATCACTCCCATCGTAAAAACACAACCTCCTTAATGGTGGGAAAAAAAGTGGTTACTGCTGTATCCTTGGTGCTGAGCACAGAAGAGGTCCTCATTAGCATATTTTACATGACAGAAGGAAACACAGACAGAAAGCAATTCTAATCATTAAGTTGGCATCAGAGAGGAAGCAGAGCTGTGGGTAGATCCCAGAGAAGAGTGTGGAGAATGATGGCTAGGAGGGCAGCATGTGAAGATCAAGTTCTGATCTGTGGGAGCCAAGGAGAAGTCCTGTGGGTGGGGCAGGGTGACACCGAGGGTCAGCTGGACAGCCCTGAAGGTCTGGGAAGAGAAAGGCTGAAAGTGCATGGGGACCCCAGCAAGCTCTCCCTGGCTTGCAGGCCTAAGAACCACATTTTCCATCTGAGAATCTGTACACAGGGCCCTGTAAAGAAAAGCTAATGACCACATGGCTAAAGGGTGTGCTTTCCAGATACTCCCTGCAAGGTGATGTGGGCCTGCCCAGCCTCAGGGCTCCACCCCCGAGCCTGAGAATTTCTCTTGCTGCTCATCTCCAGCAGGGGAGGCATCACACATTCAAACAAGCCATCCCACCCCTGACAGCCTCATGGGGGAGTGGGGAACAGGAGAGCAGGCAAGGCCACCAGGCAGTCCTGAGCCTCCTGGCTCCATCCACACTTCACACGTGTTTGTTTGGCACCATTGATGTACCCAGTTTGATGCTGGAACAATAGAAGGAGGGCCAAGGACAAAAACAAAGACAAGTCACTGCTACTGACAGTCTGGTTGATGGGTCAGGCAGATGCTGAATAAATCATAGCAGGGAGGATGAGGTTTAGCCCCCGTAAGCCTGCAGAACTCATCCTGTGCACCCCAGCACCTCTCAAGGGGAGTGATGGAGAGCCTAAGACTTCAGCAGCTCAAGAGAACAGGGTTAGAAGTGATGCTGGTGGCTGTTTCTAGAAGCAATGGCATGTAGGAGCTAAACGCAGGGCCTCTGACACTCCAAAGACTAAAGTCCTAATCTTGGCACTGCCACTGATTAGCTGTGTGCCCACTGACAGCTTACTTACCTCTGTGAAAATTCATTTCCACACCTACATGTGCTAATAGTACCTACTACATAGAGCTGTTGTGTGAAGATTAAATGAAACCATGTCTATAAAGCATTTAGCCCATAACTGACGCAATGAATGGTAGTTGTTCTCATTTTTCTATTGTTACTACTAAAGAGGAACCAGCACGGAGTCCATTCTCAGATCCCTCTCAGGCCAACTTTGTGATGACCGCAGAATGTGGCTCAGGACAACTTAGGAAGTGTGTGTGTGTGTGTGTGTGTGTGTGTGTGTGCGCGCGCGCGCGTGCGCACGCATGCGTGTGACGGAGTCTCGCTCTGTTGCCCAGGCTGGAGTGCAGCGATGCAATCTCAGCTCACTGCAGCCTCTGCCTCCCAGGTTCTAGCAATTCTCCTGCCTCAGCTTCCCAAGTAGCTTGGATTACAGGTACGTGCCACCATACCCAGGTAATTTTTTTGTATTTTCTGTAGAGATAGGGTTTACACTATGTTGGTCAGGCTGGTCTCGAACTCTTGACCTCAAGTGAGCCACCTGCCTTGGCCTCCAAAAGTGCTAAATTTACAGGCATGATCCACTGCACCCAGCCACTTGGGAAGTCTTTATGCTAGAGATTGATTCAGAAATTTGCCATGTGCTGATTAGAATCTAAATCCAAGCATCTGACAGAGCACACTGGTGCAGGCCCAGCTCCGGAGTCCCCTGCAGGTTCTGGAAGAGTGCTAGAATGAAGAATTCCAAGAGACTTGGGCATTAGGGAGCATGGGTCTGGGACACAGAAGTGGGCCAGAGAGAAGAGAATACAAGAGAGCCAGCAAAGGGGGGCTATTGCTGTTATTATTTTCGGTGTCAGACCCTGGAAGAAGTGGTTTACCTATCATACTTATTTAATGCCCCTGTGAGGCAGGTATTATTATTCCAATAAGGAATGAGTTGCCCCAAGTCCCATAGCTAATCAATACAGAGCCACAGATGCAAATTTAGGCCTGCTGGGCTCTGACACCCATGTCTTCCTACACAGCAGCCCTCCAAGGTTCTGATGCCCATGGGCACAGCTCCAGCAGCGGGAAGCACACCAAAGACAGGACTGGGGTCAGAATTTCATAACCTGAGATCCATGGATCTTAATTTGAAAATGACAAGCACAATTGTGTGTATGTGTGTGTGTGTGTGTGTGTGTGTGTGTGTGTACCTAGGAGAAGGTTCATAATGTTTATCAGAACATGTGAATCTCAAAACATCAAGCACAACATACTTAGAGAAAAATAGCCACTAGGACCTTTGTCTCTGGACCCCCTCCTCACCTAGCTTTTCCAGAGACGGTAGAAAGATGGGGATGTGTAACAGAGTTCCCTGATGGGCCCCTGTGTCTCTCCATATTTCCAAACCTGTGGCCCTGGCAGCAGAGGCCCCAAGATTTCTCAGAGATGGCACTTGGCAATGCATGACACGAGAGAAGACAGTCTTGAATCCAATGAACTGGCCCAGCAGGAATCCAGCCTGACATTCATTCATAAACTCAGGACATCACCCTTCTGCAGGATATCACGGGGAGCCCTCCACTCATTCTCATTTGGACATTTGGTAGTTAGTAGCACTCCTACCCCAAGAAGAAAATTAGTGAAAGGATGAAGCCAAGTCTACAAAGCTTGAAGAATGTCTCCACAAGGGTAGAGGCTGAAAATCATAAGCTATAAGCTATAAGCTTAAACCTATAAGCTCCTTCAAGAGCCTCAAAATTGGGCCAAGTGCAATGGCTCACACTTATAATCCCAATACTTGGGAAGGCTGAGGCAGAAGGATTGCTTGAGCCCAGGAGTTCAAGACCAGCCCTGGAAACAACGTGACACCTCGTTGCTACAAAAAATACAAAAATAGCCAGACATGGTGGTGTATGCCTGTGGTTCCAGCTACTCGGGAGGCTGAGACAAGAGGATGGCTGGAACCCAAGAGGTTGAGGCTGCAGTGCACCACTGCATTCCAGCCTGAATGACAGACAAAACCTCGTCTCAAAAAAAAAAGCTTCAAAGTTAAAATATATTGGAAACAGAAACATGTTGCACTTCTTTTTAGTGCCTCAAACCTTGGAAAGTAGAGCCCAGAAATCCTAAATCCAAGTTCTCTGATTCTGGACATTGGGTATCTCTTGGGTATGCATTGGTCTTCTATGCCTACCTTAAGCCCTGTAATGCCTGAAAGCCTTTGGTTCCCCTCTTTTCTTTAGCCTGAAACACCAGTGCTCAAATCCAAAGCTCAAACTGGCTTGAAAGAAATTAGAATGTGGTTCCATCAGCCCCTTTGATCAAATAGGGACACTGAGACCACGTGAGAGTAATGTATGCCACTCAAAGTCATGGACAGAGTACAGAAAGGAACTCTAGGAACCCAAGGGTCTGTGAGTAAAGAAAGAGTCCAAGACCGGGTGTGGTGGCTCACACCTGTAATCTCAGCACTTTGGGAGGCTGAGGCAGGTGAATCACTTGAGATCAGGAGTTCAAGACCAGTCTGGCCAACATGGTGAAACCCTGTCTCTGCTGAAAATACAAAAATTAACTGGGCATGGTGGTGAGCACCTGTAATCCCAGCTACTCAAGAGGCTGAGGCAGGAGAATCACTTGAACACGGGAGGTGGAGGTTGCAGTAGCAACAGAGAGAGAGAGATTCTGTCTCAAAAGCAAAGTAAAATAAAATGAAAAAAAAAAAAAAAAAAAAGAAAGAGTTCCCGTGATTCAGAGACAGGGCCCAGAGAGGGGACATGTCTCAGAGTCTCTCCCGCTAATGTATTATTTTGAACCTGGATGCTCAAACTGTTGGGGTTATGTAGACATCCTACACAGATGGCAGGAGTTTAGGAAGTGAGGATTTAGAGCAAGGTTGATTTCTTAAATAGAGATGGACATGGCCCAGTGGCTCAGAGTAGATGAGGCGAGAAACATCAACTTTCATCTGAGCCAGTAAGTAATTAAAACCATTTCCCTTTCAGAATCCGCATTACAAGCATCAAGAAATCAGATCCAGGTGGGTACGGTGGCTCACTCCTGTAATCCCAGCACTTTGAGAGGTTGAGGTGGGAGGATCTCCTGAGGTTGGGAGTTCAAGACCAGCCTGGCCAACATGGAGAAACCCTGTCTCTATTAAAAATAGAGACCTCTCTCTATTAAATAAAAAATGCAAAATTAGCTGGGCATGGTGGCGCATGCCTGTAATCCCAGTTACTCGGGGAGCTGAGGCAGGAGAATTGCTTGAACCTGGGAGGCAGAGGTTGGGGTGAGCTGAGATCATGCCATTGCACTCCAGCCTGATCAACAAGAGCAAAACTCTGTCTCAAACAAACAAACGAAAAAACTCAGATCCATTATTTGGACAGAGACAATTGCAGGACAAGATTTCCTCTTCAGGTACATTTGCAAAGATGGACGTGCCCAACGCAAACATCCTGGACTCTTTGGGAAACAAACAAACACACATAAAGTTCAAAGCATCAGCCACACAGGCTTCTCCTCCACATCTCACGTGGCTAACCTGACAGCCCCATTCCTAGGAACTCAGGAATGGGGCTGTCAGGTGCGGCCACTGTCCCATCGAAGAGGATGCAAGAGGGCCGGAAAGTATGTGCGCGCCTGTGTGCGTGTCTGTGTGTCTCCCGCTAAGTACTTCCTTCACTACACAGCTAATCCGATTAGCAGCTTTAGGAAACTCTGCAATGTTAATTCAAGGGCCCCATTCACAAAACAGCTTGGCCGAAGCCTGCCCAGGACTCCCATTCTTCTCACTGCAAATAAAATGCACACAGAAGGACTTTCTCTCCCTGAAGAATCCATTCTTGCCTCCTTGCCCCCACACACATTCAAAATGCGGCTGCCTCATCCTCCAGCAGCTCCATGGCAAGAGCTATCAGAGAATGGGGGAGAAATAGCAGCTCTCTCCATCACAAGCAAAAAATGAGGCCAATTTTAATAGCACCATCTACCTAGGCAATCTCCCCAAGCTGGGAGGCGTGCAGAGTAAAGAGGCATCACAAATGCAGCTGGGTAAAGATGGGTAAAGAGCCTTGAATGGGTCATCCAGCCTTTCTTGGAGCCTTCATTTCCTTATCTGTTGAATGGGGACTTAGAACAGAGGGACCAGCTAGAACAGAGGGTATAAGGAAGGAAACTCGGACCTGCACAGGCACATCATTGCATTTGGCTGGAGGACCAGGAATGGGAAGAAAGGCTGGATACGTAGGTTGTGGACATAGCATGAAGGGTCTTAAGAGTCTGACCAAGGAATGTTTTTAATAATCAAGGGGGAGCTATTGAAGGTTCTAAAGAGCACAGCTGTATTAGTTTCCTAGAACTGCCACACAACTTACAACTAGGTGGCTCATAACAGAACTCTATTCTCTCACAATCCTGGAGGCTAAAAGTCTGAAGCCCAGCTGTTCGCAGGGTACCACTCCCTCCGAATGCTGGAGGAAAGAATCCACCTTTGTCTCTGCTTAGCTTGTGGTGGCTCCTGGCAACCCTGGTGTTCTTGGCTTGTGGCTGCATCACTTCAATCTGCTTCTGTCCTCATGTGACCTCTCTGTGTCCTCTTCTCTTCCTGTAAGCATGTCATCAGTCAGTGAATTTAGGATACCCCCTAAATCTAGGATGATCTCATCTCAAGATACTCAACTAATTAGATCTGCAAATAAGATTACATTCTTATTTCTATTTGCAAATAAGATTACATTCAGAGGTTCCAGGTAGATGTGGATTCTGGGAGGACCCACTACAGTGGTCACAAGGTTGCCAGGAAGATAAGCAGGGAGGAGACTGGAGTAAGAGAGACTAGAGGCAGGGAGACAAATCAGCATGAAATCAACATAGCTTGTGGCCCCAAGTGAACAGAAGACATGCTTCCTGCTGTGAATCCTAAAGCTGTCAGTGGCTTTTTGTGGACACTGTAGTACCCTAAGTGGGCTCTTAAGCCAACCCAGGCATAAGGTCTTGGCTCACCATTGGCAGAGAAATACTCCAGCCTACTTTCCAAGTGACAGCACAGGAATGAGCACCTGCACTCTTGTTCTTGGCTCCTCTTGCTGCCAATATCATGGGCAGGTTGGTAAAGTAGAAGACACAGCAACTGTGGAGTTGAGAAACCCGGGTTCTAGTCCTGATTCTGCTACTGACTAAATTTGGGCACATCTAGCAAATGAGGCTGACTAGGTCACCTCTAAGGCAACTGACATGGTTCCTTTCTGCAGCCAAAAAAACAGTTCCAAGATCACAGGATAAACAGGCAAAGGAGGGCTCTGGGGTTGCAAGGCAGGGTTCTGGGCCCTTCCCCCCATGTCCCCCTTCAGGGACCTCAGACCTCTCCCCTTGAGACCTCTCCCTACCCTCCAACAAAAGAAACAGAGTGATGAGGTTTGGCTCTGTGTCCCCACCCAAATCTCATCTTGTAGCTCCCATAATTCCCAAGTGTTGTGGGAGGGACCCAAAGGGAGATGATTGAATTATGGGGGAGTCTTTCCCTTGATGTTCTTGTGATAGTGAATGGGTCTCACAAGACCTGCTGGTTTTAAAAATGGAGTTTCCCTGCACAAGCTCTCCTTGCCTGCTGAGTCCAATTAAACCGCTCTCTTTTGTAAATTGCCCAGTCTTGGGTCTGTCTTTATCAGCAGTGTGAAAATAGACAAATGCACAGAGGCATCTACCAAAGCTTGGAAATGAGATTAACTTGCATCTCAGAATACATCTTTCCACACTGGAAGCAGGAAAAGAGGGTAAAGGTGTGGTTCCTCTTTAAAGATTTTTAAAATTAAAACAAATGTTTAAAGATACATGCAGAAAGTTATTCATAGCAACATTATTTCTAAGAGGGAAAAAAATACAGAGAAAGTGGGAAACAACTTTCATGTTTATCTCTAAGGCCTTAGGTAAATCATGGCAGAGTTGCACGTTGGAACACTACTGCCATTAAAATAAAAGAGACCACAGCGTGCTACATGACAAGATGTCCATGATACAGTGTTAAGTAAAAACACAGACACTAAAGCACATTGAGTAAAATCCCTAATCCCTTTTATGTTACATGCACACACGCACACACACACATGCACACACACGCACACATGCACACGCACAGCCCGAGCACAGTAAATCTGGAAAGAATCCAGCACACCGGTAATGCCAGGGATCCTTGGGGCCGGGATAACAGGGGATTTTCACCTTCCACTTTATACAATTATGAGCTACTGGACTTTTTTTTTTTTAACAATAAGCAGCATTAGTTTAATCAACAAAAACAATAAAAATATTCCCATTCTGACAATAAAATAACTATTCTAGGTAGATGCAAAGTACTATTGGCCCTCAGAGAAAAATGATCAGGATAAAAATCACTTTGCCATAAAATCACACTAGAAAAAAACTATCAAGCTTGGGAAGGAGGAAACACCAAGTATTATATATATTTCAAAGGCCTCATGCCAAGCCCCCACATTCCCTCCACACACAGCAAATTTCCCTCATTCTCCACTTGTTTTAACTTTAATTTTAATTTTTTTAGAGACAGGGTCTCACTCTGTCGCCCATGCTGGAATGCAGTGGCGTGATCTTGCTCACTGCAGCCTCGACCTCCCAGGAGACTCAAGTGATCCTCCTGCCTCAGCCTCTCAAGTAGCTGGGACCACAGGGGTGACACAACCAGCTCCGCACTCTTCACTTTGATCATAAACCCTCCCAGGTCAATCTTCTTTCTGCAAATATTAATAATAATGAGGAAGAAGCAGATGACATTTATTATGTGCCAGGTACTGTGCTAAGCACTTTGCATACATTCTTTCTTTTCATCCTCACGGCATTACTCTGAGATAAGGATTATTGCTATTTGCATTTGACAAATGAAGAAACTGAGGCTCAGCTTAAGGATGCAAGCCCAGGCAGCTGAACCCAAAGCCTGTGACCACAGTCAACGCTCTCACCACCCTTTTGGGAGCAAAGCGCTGCTGAGGCTCTGGATCTCCTCTAAGGCCCTGGGAGACGGCTGCGGGCTCTGCCATCTTTGTATGTCTCCACCTCCTCTCTGCCGATTCTGGCCAGCGCCTTCTGGGTAGAAGGTCCTAGCCCACCTCTGGGGGATCTAAATCCAGGTGGGATGTAGGCGTTGTGTTCTCTCCTGGGAACTGATAGGGATATTGGCTCTATTGGCTCCCAGGAGAGAAGGGAGAAGACAGGCCTGCAAGTTCTTAGGTCATGTCCACCTTGAGCAAGTGGCATGAGGGAGAAGGCAGGGCTTCTGGGTTTCCTTCACCGCAGCATCCTCAGGCAGCCGTCCCTCAACACAATGCTCTAGTAGCTGGGCGTGCAGATGGTGTGGTGGCTGACCACTGCCCCACTACTCTTTGGGGTATCTCACTCTCATCTGCCAACCTTGGCCCTCAAGGGACAGCAAGGGAGCTCAGAGAGGCAACCCGAGTATTCTTGATAGTGGGCCGGTGTCAACTCAATGAGACTCAAACCTGGGACACCAAGACTCAAAGGCTTTACTGGATCCTGCACAGACACCACTCCTGCCTTCTAAATGAGTATGCCCCACCTAGAGCATAAAGTGGTGCAACCACTTCAGAGAACTCTTCGACAGTACCTAAAGCTGAGCTGTGTGTGCCCTGTGACCCAGCGGCCCCACTCCTGGGCACAGGCCCAGTGGAAATGAGTGCTTGTGTTCACCAAAACATGACGTCCAAGAATGATGGCAGCAGCAAACCACACACTGCCCACATGTCTGTCAACTAAAGAACAAATAAACCCAGGTCCGTTCATACAAGAGAGTACTGCACCCAGTGAAAAAGAGCAACACGGCAACGTGAGTGACTTTCAGTCACAGGCTACATAAAAGAAGACAGACGCAGAGTAATACAGACTGTGTGACTCCATACAGGTAAAAGGAATCTGTGGCGATGAAGGTCAGACCAGTGGCTACTTTGGGATGTGTATCGACTAGGAGGGGTGTGAGGAGTCTCTGGAGTCTGGAATGTTCCTTATCTTGGTCTGGGTGGTACCCATGGGTGTGTACATATGTAAAAGCTCATCATGCTGCATGTTTGAGATATGTGATGTTCACTATTTTTAAGTAACGCCATAAAAAAAGTTTTAAAATATTTTAACTACACACACAAGATTACAGCCAGGTCAGCTTCTCTAGGCCTCCAGGTAAGAACTGGGGAGAAAAGTGTGATTAGATGGAGTGGTAGAAGTATGCAAAGATGCTTCCTTTGGTTAGAGCTTAAGTAAGGTTCTGGATATATTGGTACTAAAAATAATTGAAAACTCCATTTAAAATGTGAATAGACTTTCAGACAATATGCGAGACCTCAAAAATCCTAAGAAATGTCACTCATAAAACAAGACACCAAAAAGAAATCTTAAAGTACGGAACTGCTCCACCTTCCTCCCAGCCACCAGCAATGAGATCCCCGTGAGGTCCTGGCAATGTCAGCTCTCATCCACCAACCCCTGCGGGGAGCCTTGAAGGCAGGTCCCTATAGCCGCTTGGGTTGCTCATGAACCTCGGGAGGTGCCTCTGCCCTGGGCATGCCCACCCACTTCCCTCCCGGTTCCAGAGATCTTCCTGGATGTCACCATGTACATCAGCAGCCTGGGAGAGGGGTTGCCTGATACAACCCTCCCCGCAGCACCATCCCCACTGCAATCAACATAGTGAGGCTGCCCAAGCAGCCAGCCAGGAACCCAGCACCCCAAGGGCACCTGGTGGGCTGCAGAGAGCAGTGGGAGAAGGGACTCCACTAAGGCACCTCTGATTCCAAGCTGAGCAAGTCATGCTCCTATTCATCAGAATCCTACAGCCCAGAAGGCAAAGCCCAAGCTCATGAGCTCAGCAGGCAAGCCCTTCACCATCTACCCCAGCCAACTTCTCCAGACGGCATCTCCCACCACAGCCCACCCCAAAGGGCTGCCCTCCAGTGACTTGCACTTTACCTCTGTCCCTCAAATAAAGACAGTCCCCTCATACTTCCTGCCTTTGCAAAATGCTCTCCTTCCACCTAAAATGTCCTTTCTCCCACTTAGGACTCCTACTCACCCTTCATGACCCCACACACGAGTGCCCATTCATAAGACACCAGGCAGGCTTCTCCACGCACTCTGTCTTCCCACTTCTCTTGGTTTCTTATACATTTGCTATGAGGTGTTATGATTATCTGTTTACATTTCACTTGAATCTCCAGTCTGGAAGTGCTGAACCCCGAGGCCAGGGTCCTGAGAACAAACATGGAGCTCCAGCCTGAGCCCTCTGATAAAGAGACAAATGGCGATATTTGTAGAAGAATCAGCAAACTTGGAAGCCCCAGCTCCACTGTCTCCAGTGGAGAAGGAGGATGACCTTTCTGATTTTCCACAAATAGGGGGGCACTGGACTAGCAGGTCAAATATTGGAGACTCATGGTCCACATCTCCCCCTGCTGGAGTCCCTGGTCCCTCCCGTCTGGGCAGGAGAAGGGAGGATGCAGTACCTACCGGTGCTGTGTCCTGCTGCCCCCACGGATGGCTTGGTCCAGTCTCTGGCTTTGTCAATGTGAAATAGCTTCAAGTCCTCTTCATCTAAGGCAATGTCTCCCCAAAAGACAGCTGGGAAGAGAACACATAAGTGAGTGAATCTTGACTGGATTCTCCAAAGTCAAGAAAAATGGATTCGCTAATGGCCCAGAGGGCATTGGGTATTGGTGAGTAAACTTTGGAAGAGACAGCCCATCCAGTAAAATTTCTCCTTGAGCCTAAGAGATAGGGCTGGTGGAGGCAGAGGAATAGCCAGTATTAGTTCTGTGCATCAGAGCCCTGGGGCTGGGCCAACCACCATGAAAATCTAAAACCTAAGTCTGTAAGTTATTTTAAAAGGTCACCTGTCTTATCCTCACTCCAGGCAGCTCTGAGCAAAACCACCACAAAAAGACAGCTGCTTTTCTCTTCTTTATGGTCCCCAGGATACAGAAGAAAATAAACAATGTGATAAATTATACTGTTGTTCATAATTTTTGTTGCCCTTCCCTGGGGGAATATTACAGTTCCCTGCCCCATTGGTGTCAGGATTGGACACACTGGCTGCTCTATTTCACTGTAAGCAGAAGCTTTAAGAGCTAGTGCATGACTCACTGTGTCCTCTTTGTCCTGCCCCAGAAGACAAGCAGTGTTCCGGACAGGGTTCTTCTGGGTTCATGCGGATCACCCTAGCTTCTGGTAAAGACGACATACAGCACAGTGTGGCTTACCAGGATGGATATGTAACATGGGTTAAAAAATGAAAACACTGTTTTTTAGCAGGGGAGAGGATGGATTTAAGAGAAATGGAGTCTTGCTCTGTAACCCAGACTGAAATGCAGTGTCACAAGCATAGCTCACTGCAACCTCCAAAGCCTGGCTCAAGCAATCCTCCCACCTCAGCTGTCTGAGTAGCTGGAACTCAAGGCATGGACACAACACCTGGCTAATTTTTAGAATTTTTTGGTAGAGACAGGGTCTCACTATGTTGTGCAGTCTCAAGTACTTCTTCTGCCTGGGCTTCTCAGAACACTGGGATTACATATTACATATTACATGTTTTCAGAATCTTCTGAGATTCATGGGCATTCATTACTGGAGCACAACCTCTTTAACCATACTAATACAGAAACTGCTATCAGAAATAGTACGTTCTGTAACAAAAATCCACTGTCTTTGGACCAGGTGTCAACAAAACTCTTACTAGAGGTTGAAAGGAAGTCATCTCTATTATGCGGTGGCAGTGACGAGGCATTCGGTAAAAGTGCCTGCCTTCACTTGGAAGGCCGATGATGAGCTGAATGCACTATGGTTTCAAAAGAAGAGATGGAGTAAGAACGTTGATAGCATGCCTTTGTTGTTATTAACTATGTTTGACAAGGTACTACAAGAAAGAAACAGGCTCAAAAAATGGATAATTTTTGTAAGAATGACAAAGAATAGAGGGTCTAAAACTTCAGGGTCTAAGAGAGTTGGAAGGGCTAACCCATTCCCCTAACTACATGGGAAAAAAAAAAAAGCTGAGGACTTTAAGCAACAAAGGTTGATGAAAATTCAGCTTTGAAAAAGGCAGCCCATCCAATAAAGTTAGCTTTCTTTTTTTCTTCAATAGATACAATCTTTCTTCAATCGATGTAATCTATTGAAGGAAGAAAAATAAAATTTGTGGAGCAATGAAGAACCAAGCCCTGTACCCGACACATAGATGCTTTCCCTGCGGAGATCAAATATAACTTTTGAAATCTGAAACTCAATAATCCATCCAAGCTGTCCATGTTACAAAATCTAGAAATTGGCTCACGCTTCTCCCTGTACTTGACACACAGTAGTGATTTCTCTGCAGAGGTTAAATATAACTTTTGAAAATTTGCAACCCACGTCATCCATCCATGCTGTCCAGACTGTGAAATATATGAACTGAGACTCATGCCCCTCACAGCACTCGTTTTTATATTTCTAGGTGGGAGTTTCCCAGATCTTCATCCCCCTTTCTTATTTAGCCACAAGCCACTAGAGGCTTTTAGTGTAGTGTCGAGAACAGCCTTTATGGAAAACTGGAAGTTTCTCTAAAAAGTAACTTAAATTTATCATGAGACCCAGCAATTCCATTCCTAGGGATCTTCCCCCCAGCAATTCAATTCTTAGGTATCTTCCCGAGAGAGATGAAACATATGTCCATACAAAGACGTGCTCAAATGTGTATGGCAGCCTTCATAATAGCCTTAAGCTTGAAACAGCTTAAACACCCATCAGCTGTTGAATGGAAGAACAGGATGTGGCGTAGCTATACAATGGAACCATGTAGCAATTAAAAGGAACAAATTATAGACACATGCTCCAACAGGTATGAATCTCAAAAACATCACTTGAAAGAACCATTGCCAAATACTATATATTATGTGATTCAATTTCTATGAAATGTCTAGAAAAGGTAATTTATAGAGCTAGAAAGATTTGTAATCACCTAGGGCTGGGGGCAGAAACAAGGATTGACTGTAAATGAACATGTGGAAATTTGGCGGGTGGTGGAAATGCTCTAGAATTGGATGATAGCTATGGTTACACAACTGTAAATTTACTAAAATCACACATACACTTACAATAAGTGAATTATACAGCACGCAAATTATGCTGAAGATGTCTGTTAAAGAAAAAACAAATTCAATATTGTAGCAAGGACCAACCAAGATGATACCTGGTAAATCCTTTCAGTTGGGAAATAATTGTTCAGATAAAGAAAACGAAGAATATGTTTCTCTTTCGGAAGCTTCATAAGTGCAAGGTAGCAGTAATTAAGTCTGGAGAGAGACAGACATGTTTAGAAAATAATTGCATGTGGTATGGCACACACAGCTGAACCAAACAGATAAGAAGATGACTAATGTGGTAGAAAAGTATAGGACCCAAAAAAGTCATTATCATGGCCTATGGGAGGCTGCCACTGTTTGACACTTAAAATTACATAAAATTACCCTTGGGCCCCCATCCTTGTATGGGAAAGAAATAGGCTGAAAAAGCTCCCCCCATAAAGGGCATAGTTTCTGATGCCCTCTTCAATATGGTCAATAAGAATAAGAAGAAAGGAAGGGCGGGACCTCCCAAAGTGTGGAGCTCAAAGCCATGGAGGGAAATGAATGGAGAGCTATTCCCAGGAGGTGGCATCTGGGCCTCTTGAAGGAACCTTCCCCACCCTAGGGGCCCCTTGCAACATGTGCCCAGCCTGATTTCAGAACTCTTACGGATCAGTGACTGTTGTGCCTCCCAATCGTTCTCTTTCCAAATGGAAGTGTTTGTTACAGTTATCCTGTCCCTTATCCATCATTGTATATTGAGTATGTATTTGGTGGGGTGGGGAAGTAGATGATTGTTTTAAAGTTCACAAATCTCTGGATGAAGAGCAGTCACCTCCTGACTTAGTATAGTGACGATCACAAGATCTTGGAGTTGAAGCCTGGTACCATGACTGGACAGGACTTTGGGGAAAGGTGTGTTGTATATATGGGAGGATAAGGAAAACAAGTATTTGTCACAAGATGGGAGGAGACCTGTGACTGTCTATTATTGTTCATCATTTTTGCTGCTTCTCCTGGGTACAAATTATATTTCCCCCTGTCTCAGATGTCAGGATTCACCCTGTGATTTATTTTACTTATTTATTTTTTTGAGATGGAATCTCTCTCTGTTGCCCAGGCTGGAGTGCAGTCCCGCGATCTTGGCTCACTGCAATCTCTGCCCAGGTTCAAGCGATTCTCGTTCCTCTACCTCCCATATAGTTGGGATTACAGGTGTGCACAACCACGCTGGCTAATTTTTTTGTATTTTTAGTAGAGACAGGGTTTCACCATGTTGGCCAGGCTGGTCTGGAACTCCTGACCTCAAGTGATCCTCCTGCCTCGGCCTCCCAATGTGCTGGGATTACAGGCATGAGCCACTGTGCCTGGCTCACCACGATTTTTTTCTGACTAATGAAAGTGAGGGGAAGTGACATGTGTCACTCCCAAGCAGAACCTATAAGATCCAGCACATAGTTTGCCATGTTCTCTTTTCTCAAAGCCATAAGACAAAGAATGTTCCAGAAACAGACTGCTCTATCAAGACACAGAGTGAAGATGATATGATCTAGGCTGAACATGAAACATGAGACAGAAACTTCTGTGGTTATAAACTGTGGATAATTAGGGATTATTTAATACTGTATCATAATCTAGATTATAATGATTGACACATACAGGCTTTGCAAAATGATCTGTATTCGTATCCTGGCTCTGAAACTTACTAGCTCTGCAACCTCGCACAAGTTACTCAGCCTCACTGAGCCACAAATGATTCATTATAAATAGAGATAATATTGCCTATTCTGGAAACCTGTTGAGAAAATTAAATGAGATCATGTGCACATAAGTATACACACACACACACACCATGGCTTTCTCTTTTTCTTCAATAGATAAAATCTTTCTTCAATAGATGTAATCTATTAAAGGAAGAAAAATAAAATTTGTGGAGTAATGAAGAACCAAGCCCTGTACCCGACACACAGATGCTTTCCCTGCAGGATCAAATATAACTTTTGAAATCTGAAACCCAAGTAATCCATCCAAGCTGTCCATGTTACAAAATCTATAAACTGGCTCACGCTTCTTCCTGTACTTGACACATAGTAGGTGATTTCCCCACAAAGGTCAAATATAACTTTTGATAATTTGAAACCCACGTCATCCATCCACTCTGTCCAGACTGTGAAATATATGAACTGAGACTCATGCCCCTCACAGCACTCATTTTTATATTTCTAGGTGGGAGTTTCCCAGACCTCCAACCCCCTTTCTTATTTAGCTACAAGCCACTACAGGCTTTTAAAAGAAACAATTGTACAAAAGAATAAAGTTGAATTCCTACTTTACACCATATACCAAATTTAACTCAAAGGAAATCAATGACCTAAATGTAGGAGCTAAAACCATAAAATTATTAGAAGAAAACATCAGCATAAATCTTCATTATCTTGATTTGGCAATAGCATAGATATAACATCAAAAGCACGAGTGACCAAAGAAAAAATAAATAAATTAGATTTCATCAAATTTATAAAATTTTGTGCATTGTGACATTATCAGAAAGGGAGGACATTATCAAGAAAGTGAAAAGACAGCTTACAGAATGAGAGAAAATTTGTGCAAGTTGTATATCTTAGAAGAGTTTAGAATCCAGAATATAAAATGAACTCTTACAACAAAAAGGCAACCCAATCAAAAATAAGCAAAGGATTTGAAAAAACACGTCTGTAAGGAAAAGATATAAATGGCCAACAGATGAAAAGATGCTCAAAAGCATTAGTCAATAGTGAAATGCAAATCAAAAGCACAGTGAAGTACCATCTCATAGACATTAGGATGGCTAGAATAAACAATTAGAAAGTAACAAGTGTTGACTGAATATAATAAATGTCTCTCGATTAAAGATTTTCTTGGGGACTCAAACTTTGTACAAGGCAGTCTATCTGACAATTCCTTGAATTCTGACTGTCATCTAGAACTCCCTTGAAATACGTGACAAGGTTGGCTTGGTCAAAGATGTAGAAACCATCTTTCTCCATCTACATCCGCTGCCTGCACCAAACCCTTCCCACTTTCTTGATTTGGCACAAGACAGTCTACAGTGCAGCACCATTTTTCTCCCAGCGAGAAAGTGTCCAGTGTCAATTATGGCCATGGCAATGGCAGGCAATCAGGAATACTTCTCAAACATTCTGAGAGAAGCAAGAGGGTGGGAGAAGGGAACAGATGAACAGGCACTGGGAAAACCACGCAAGCCAAGGAGGTAACATCGTGGTCTTCCAACTTCTGTGCTCATGTGTTCCAAAATCATTTTGGAAAGCTACATATCCCTTTGTTAGCCTGACATTTCAGATTTTTCGCGATGTTTAAAAACTTATTTTGCTCATGAGAAGAAACTAAGAAATATTTTATTAGATGAGGCCTGACTATATGTGGAATTAATGTTTCATGATATGGTTTGGTAAAATAGCTTTAACTACCTTATGGAATAGAATGCTGAAACTGAAAGAAAACAAGAAAAATGTTCATCATGGGTTTTATCCACACAGCTTGAAAAATTTAGAGGTCCAGGGAACAGTCTAATTATACTTAAGAGAATCACTATCATTAACTTACCCTACTTCGGTTGTTCTGAATTCAAAATACTTCCCCCTGCCCTAAGCATTTCCCTTAATAGAAATTCCTGTAGATGAAAGAGACAGAAGAAATGCAGGTATAAGATGCTCTGACTCCTCATTGAAGAAGGCTGCTCTGTAACCAACCATTTCTCGTTTTTCCTTTGACACTCAGGGGTTTTGGAAACAGTGGGATTCCGGATGGGTTGCGGTAAACCTCTCTTCCGTGACGTGCAGGAAGGGCCCTGTCTCCAGCATCCTCCAGCCATCTTTAAGTATAGAGTCCTAGACGGATGCTACGGATCCTGGAAATTCACTCCCTTGAAGTGTCTGTAGAGAGCACCCCTGGGATGTCCAGTGCCCCTGCACACCTCAGTTTGAAGGCAGAGCATGGCGGAGGGGCCAAGCAGGGCAGAGCAGCAGGGGGCTGCTCTGCAGCAACCCTTTCCCAAAGTCAAAGGGCTGCTGGGAAACTCCTCCCACACCGTCCCCTGCGCCTGATCAGCTGGCTTGGTCTCCACCTCCTCATGCCCAGTGCTCAGGTGTCTTCCTGACACCAAAGGGTGGGCGCCCCAGGCTGATTCCCTTGCAGGAGAATTCTCTACAAAGGCACTTTCTGCCGTCAGGCTTCGTTCATGTACTTTTAAGCCAGAAAGACCTGGGTTCCAATCCCAGTGCCATCACTGAAGAGCTGTGTGACCTCGGGTAACTCACTTGGTCTCTCTGAGCCACGGTTTCCCCACCTGGAAATAGAGGGGCCTACCTAGTAGAAGTGTGTAAGAATTAAACGACATGAGGTCTGTTACCAGCGGGTGCCAGGCCTGGCCTGTTGCAAGCACGCAGTGAAGAGTGTGCCACTCCAACCTTCACTGGGCTCCTCCTGGTTCCTGTCTCTCCCTCTCCCCTACCTGTCCTCATCCAGAAGACCCTACCCTGCAAAACTCAACTCAGCTTCCATCACCAGTATTTGCCCTTCCACCCCAACATACTCTTTCCTTTCTCTGTATTCCTTTAGGACAAACAGTCTCAACCAGACAATATTAAACAGACAGTGGGGGCTACATCGTGCTGCTACGCTCACCTAACACCGAGCCAGCACAGGCAAGGCACTGGCAGGTAGGGGTGGTGGCTGGAGGAGGTAGAGTTGGGGAGGGTGGGAGATCATGTTCCCTGTAATGCTTTACAGTTGGCGCTGGATTGTACATATGCATCACTGCTTTTAGATTTTGCATCACCCCATATTGATCTCACTCCACTTTTTACCGATTAAGATCCTGAGACTCGGAAAAGAGAATGGCTTGCTTGGGGTCACAGGGCCGGCCAGCAGCAGAGCCAGAAGCCCCAAGCCAGGCTTCTTCCCAGTCCCCCAGCGGCTTCCTCAGCTCCTAGCATTTACTCAGCTTCCCAGATTGTGCCAGAGTCTACATGCCCTGAGGACAGGTTCCCATGTACATTTCACTTGTGAAATCCCATTTTATACTCACCAAGGAAAGTCATCACACGGTGCTGTGTGGGCCTAGCAGCTGACAGTGAAGGAACCAAATCAGATACCCCCTGGCTCACGTCCTGTCTGGGAAACCTTGGACAAATAACTTCACCTCTCTGAGCCTCAGTTTCTTCATCTTGCAAGTGGGAATAAACGGTCATAATATCCTCCACATGGGGTTGTTTCGAGCATCAACTGAGATCATGTGGATCTAGGCTCAGCATAGGGCTGGCACCAGGCCCCACTCAGCCAATATGAGATGGAAGAGCTGTACCCTGCAGGCACTGAGGTTGCCGGCCATGGCCCACTTCAATGCTGATGTGCAGAGACGTTTTCAAACATTTGATCCCCTTAGGAAGCACTAACTTAGCACTAGCGTGCCCAGCCATGGGCAGCCCTTACCCACAGCAGCCGAAAGAGGGCGTGGCCTGGCCCTTACGCAGCACCTGCAGGAAGTCCCTGTGGCGTGGGACTGGATCCTAGCACACCTCAGAACTCAGGAAGCCCCTTCCCATGCCAGCCCAGGCTCTCACGCTGTGGTCCTGCACACTCTTCTCTTGTGTTCTACAGATCCTGCCCCAGGATCCCACACACAGTTCCTGTGGATCCCGCTCAAAGACAGTCCAAGAAGGCCACCATCCCTCCACTCAGATGGGATGCAGTCCATGGCATAAGTCCTCAGGGCTGGCCCTCAAGCTCACAGATATAGCCTTCCAGCCACAGTGGCTGCACCCTGGACACAGTTCCAGATGTCAGCTAGAGTCTCCAAGTGACCACCACCTTCCATAGACAGCAGCATGTTCTGCAGGAGTCTGACGGATTTGTTCAAGTCACACAGTGAGTCATTTGGCAGAGTGAAAACTCAAGTCCAGGACAACTCATGACACTGGGGTCTGAACCAGCAGGGCCCGCATGCCTCTGGAAGCCAGGGATGGAAACCCCTGTGTGGAAGGAAGAAGGAACTGCCTTTGATGCTCTAAATCTGCGGTGGGGAGCCACCACCCCAGACTCCTGACACAACATGTTCTTCATAGCAGATGTCCTTCCATTATATGAAATGTGTGTCTTCAGAGAGAAGAGAAGGACACTAAGGGGTAAGTTCAAAACCACCATAGCCCAGGAACAGCAAAGTGCACTGTGATGTGTGCCATGGGCATAAGTGCAGAGGGCAACCCTCATGGCACACATTTGCCATCCTTGCTTTCATTGTTAAGAAGGAAATAAGGGTAATGCTGCTGCAGGAGAGAAAACAGGAGTTTGGTATCAAAGCAGCTGCTCTTCCTAGATAATTTAAAAGAATAAACTAAAAAGTAATCCCAAGCCAGGTGCAGCGGCTCACACCTATAATCCCAACACTTTGAGAGGCCAAGGTGGGACAACCGCTTGAGCCAGGAGTTTGAGACCAGCCTTGGCAAGAAAGTGAGACCACCGTCTCTACAAATAAATAAAAAATTAGCTGGGCGTGGTGCCACACACTGGTGGCCCCAGCTACATGAGAGGCTGAGGCAGGAGGATCACTTGACCCCAGGAGGTCAAGGCTGCAGTGAGCCATGATGGTGTCACTGCACTCTAGCCTGGGCAACAGAGCAAGACCCTGAGAATGAAAGAAAGAAAAGAAAGAAAGAAAGGGAGGGAAGGAGGGAGGGAGGGAGAAAAAAAGGAAGAAAGGGGAAGGGAAGGAGGGAGGGAGGGAGAAAAAAAGGAAGAAAGGGGAAGGGAAGGAGGGACGGAGGGAGGAAGGAAGGAAAGAGAAAGAAAGAAGGAAGAAAGAAAGAGAGAGAAAGAGAGAAAAAGAAAGCAAGCAATCCCATCAACATGGCACCCACTAACCACATGTGGTTACTGGGCACTGAAATGTGATTAATATAATTGAGGAACTGAATTTTACATTTTATTTTCTTTTAATTAATTTAAGTTTAAATTGCCACATGTTGCTAACTATATTATAAACATAACATAAATAATATAAATTATAAATGATACAATACAAACTTCTATTACTTACAAAATAAAATCATATAAAAATTATATTTAAAATAACATATCTAAGCCGGGCATGGTGCATTACGCCTGTAATCCTAGCACTTTGGGAGGCCAAGGTGGGCAGAACAGTTGAGGTCAGGAGTTCAAGACCAGTCTGGCCAACATGGTGAAACCCTGTCTCTACTGAAAAATACAAAAATTAGCCAGGCGTGGTTGTGCACACCTGTAGTCCCAGATATTTGGGAGGCTGAGGCAGGAGAATCACTTGAGCTGAGATTGCGCCACTACATTCTAGCCTGGGCAACAGAGTGAGACTCTATCTCAAAAAAAAATCTAGGAACATCCTGATGACAAAAATGTGTTACTAAGTCAAAAAATGGAAAATCCTACTAAAAGCTATAAAAAGTGAGTGACATAAAAGTTGAGACAGCCAAGTACGGTGGCTCATACCTGTAATCCTAGAACTTTGGGAGGCCAAGGCAGGCAGATCACTTGAGTTTGAGAGTTTGAGACCAGCCTGACCAACAGGGAGAAACCCCGTCTCTACTAAAAATACAAAATTAGCCAGGCAGCACATGCCTGTAATCACAGCTACTCAGGAGGCTGAGGCAGGAGAATTGCTTGAACCTGGGAGGTGGAGGTTGTGGTGAGCCAAGATCATGTCATTGTACTCCAGCCAGGGCAACAAGAGCAAAACTCTATCTCAAAAAAAAAAAAAAAAAAAGTTGAGACATGTTTCTGATAAGAAAGAATATTATAAAGAACCATTAACTCTTTCCAAATTATGTGCAGGTTTAATACACTTCAATCAAAATCCCAATTTTTAAATTATTGGCCAGATGATATTGATGTTAATCTGCACAATCAGATGAGAACAGCCGAGGAAGAGTACCAAAGGAGGACTGGCTTTATCAGACATCAAGATATTTTATAAAGCTATAATAAGTCTGCAGTGTAGAATCATTTGGAAGCATTCCCTAGGTTATATCTAAGAACACTTTCATGGGATAAAACAGGTCTCACACATTTGTGAAAAATAAGGAACTAAGCAATGGATGATGCTGAAGCAAATGGGTTACTATTTGAGGAAAAATCAACTGGCTTTGTACCTTATACTATCCACCACAATTCATTTCAAATAAATAAAAAATTAAATCAACAAGTGGACTGAACAATACTTAGAAACAAATGAGGTAAGCCTATGGATTCAACACACAAAGCTATTGAATTCTTACTGAAAGGCAGAGTGGACTTTCAAAGTATTCCTATCACCTCTTCCACTACCAATCCCAGCTACTCCAGGTGTAATCCTCAGACTAGCAGCATCAACATTGTCTTGGAGCTCGACAGAAATACAGAATCTCAGAGCCCACTTCAGACCTACTCAGTCAAAATCTGCATGCTAACAACATCACTGGAAATCGGGTGCACCTGGAGTTTAGAAGTACTGACCCAAGGCACCAGAGCTGGAATTTTTTTTTTTTTTTTTTTTTTTGAGACAGAGTTTCGCTCTTGCTCCCAGGCTGGTCAAACTCCTGACCTCGAGTGATCCGACTCTTTCCAACCATGACCCTAGGGTCATGGGCTCCCCTCTGCCTCTCTGTGTTTGACATGGCTGTAGTGAAGACGGTAGGCAGGGCAATTCTTCACAGAGATGTAGAGCTTGAACGGACGGGCCGCAGGAAGCGTTTAAAATGCACATCCACAAAAATGCCCTCAGCTCCAGTCTTGGCTGACCCCGCCGGAGCTTCAACCTGCAATTGAGGGACTCGTCACCAGGTGGTAGTGTTTCCTTGTGACGCTCTAGCTAGTAAATACCATTTCAGGAATAGATTATGAAATACAATAGGAAAAATGTTTTTCAGAAATCAAAAATTAAAATCTTTGTAGTTAAATACAGTTTTAAAGCTGTTATGTAATATATTTGAAATGTAAAGGAACTAGTTTTAAAGACAGGATTTCTGATGATATATAATCAATCAGTGGTGTGCCGATATTGAACATCTGGCTGGGGTGGGGGAGAGTTTTGGTTTGTAGTGTTTGCTGATTTCCCTGGTGTAAACGCTCCCACTGTGGCTGATTTCAGATCACTGAACATGGAGTTGGGAAAAGGCATACACAGTCGGTCTTTGCAAGGAGGTAACAGCCAGCTCCAGGCCATTGCAGTAATGACAGTAAGTACCTGTAAAATACCTCACAGTTTCTGAAGTTCTGTTATGTTTCCCAGCTGATGCCATGTGTGTGCCTGATTTGGGAGAGGCTGCAAGATATGACCATGATTTGAGCCTTGCAGGGAAAGGCCCATCTCTGCAGCTGCCGTCCAGGATTTGCACAGCAGAAATTTTGCCCTGTCTGTTTTTTCCCCATCGACAGCAGAAGCATGCAGCACTCACTGCATCCCTGGGACCAGGCCAAATGCCCTCTACATATTACCACGATCTGGCCTCTCACTAGTTTCAGGAGGAAGCCATTCTTGTCCCCTTTTTTACAGAAGAGAAAAAAAGCCATGAGGGAGGTAGGAATTGGTCAAGGTCATGCAGGCAGGAAGAAGCTGCACAGGTTTTCTGAGTCAACACAAGTCTCTCTGATTCCAAAATCAGATCCCTGCCGGGCGCGGTGGCTCATGCCTGTAATCCCAGCACTTTGGGAGGCCGAGGCAGGTGGATCACCTGAGGTCAGAGACCAATGTGACCAACATGGTGAAACCCCGTCTCTACTAAAAATAGTAGCAGGTACCTGCAATCCCAGCTATTCGGGAGGCTGAGGCAAGAAAATCGCTTGAACCTGGGAGGCAGAGGTTGCAGTGAGCCATGATCGCTCCATTGCACTCCAGCCTGGACAACAAGAGTGAAACTCCATCTTAAAAAAAAATCAGATCTCTTATCCAATTCTCCCCAAAGTTCCACATTCTAAGAAGTTACTAAGAAATGCTGTTAAACCACCTTATTTCCTGCAGGACTCTCCAGAGCCTTTACAAATCTAACAAAGATCACGATTCTTCAAGAGAAAGACTGGGAATGCAGCATTTCCCAACATAGTTGCCTCTGAGATCTCCTTTCACTGGGTCTCCTGCCCTAATGAACACATTTTGGAGACTGCTGCGCTGCTCCACAGTCCTCCAGGAATGACAAACCTCTAGGACTGGAAGAGGCCATACAGGTCATCAGGTCCAACACTCCATCCAGAGACAGGAAGCTCACGCCCTTCCATCAGATCCCCCTTGATCTTTGAAGAGCAACCTCTGTTTCGTCCAAATCTGGTGTTTTAGATCTCCTCTCATGACAAGTGCACTGAAGAGAAAGGGACGAATGGTTCTGAAGCACCCACATGAACAGGCTCCTCTCACTCCTCCCTCTGGCCCTTAGGACAGCAAACCTGTGCAATGCACATCATCACACCCACTGTCAGGTGAGGACTGTAGGCACAGAGAGACTTAGGCAACTTACTCCAGGCCCCCTCTCAATTCTAAAGCTTAACTACCATGGGCCTTTGGCTCCCTTAGTAAGAAACATGGAGAGGAGGAATGACTCATTCACAGCCTTGGAAGGGTAGAATCAGGAAAGCCTCACAAAGGGAGGACAATGCGTGAGCTGCAGTTTGGCAGGTGGATAACAAGAGGAAAGGGCATGCTGGCTAAAGGGGCAGCATGTGCAAAGGCCCTGGGATGAGAAAGAGCAAGCCACTATCAGGACAGGAGCAGGAGGGGCACACTGAGGGTCAGCCAGCTGGAGTGGGTCAGCTGCAGACAGTGAAGGTAAGGCAGGACAGGAAGCCAGAGAATCTCAGAGGCTGAGCAGGGGCAAAACAGGAGGCTGAGAATCAGGGAATGGGATCCTGGGGCTGTTAGAGCACCCGGGGTGGAGTGGGTAACCAGGAGTCCCTCATTCTGGTACAGCACTTTACAGTGTGCCACCCCTTCCATGCACATATCCTCCTCTCCTGCAAACACCCCCCACACCTGAAACCCCAGCATCCAGCACAGGGCCTGGCACTGACCTTCAGAACATTCTCATCCCTGAATCAGTGAGTGAACAAATGCTCCCTGGCAGAAGTCCTAGAGGAAGGCAGGAAGGCCACCAGCCCAATCTTATGGGGAAAAGTGAGGCTTAGGAAAGTTAATGACTAGCCCAAGTCAACAATCTGTAAGAAGGGGACAGGGCTTGAACTCAGACCTTTTGGCTCTGAATTCCAGGCTCAGAGCTCGGTTCACCACCCTGCACAGGATGCAGGTCCCAGCATTAGAATTCAAGGAAGTGCTCTGCCAACAGAGGAGCCACCAGCCTGGCCAGCTGGGGACAGCCTGGGCGGCTGCTTTCAAAAGACAGTGCAGGAGGGGTTGAGCCTGGAGGAGTCTTCACACTTCTCCACACTGGAGATTCCGAGTCTGGTGGTGAATGGCCCCTAAGCTGGGGTCTGCAGAGCTGGGGAGACTTTGAGTCAGGCAGCAGCCAGCCAGTCAGAGGGAGACCCCTTCCACTCCAGTGCCACCTCTATCACCAACTGCACTATCCCCAAGACTCTGTTCTCTGGCATCCAGAGAATGGCATGCTTAGGGCAGCCCCCGACCTTCCTGGTCCATCCTGGCCAATACCCTGCCCTGCCCCAGGGCTTGCTCCAAACCAAGGAGGACTTGGGTTTTATCCAAGGAGAGTGACTTGCACGAGGAACCCACCATCTCACAACGAGGGTACTTCCTGATTTTCATTTCTACACCTAGACCTCGGGGCTATATTAAGGCATGGTTTATTGTTCACTCAGCTTCCTCCCTGTGGACCTAATCACAAATACTCTGCAGTGGTTCTGTATCTTGGGACATGAAGCATGGTCTACACAGGGCAAGAGACATGGTCTACACCTCCACAGTCTTACTGGAAGCTGTGTGTTTCCCTTTAAGGCATTTTCTTCACTCATACAATGAGACACAGGTGACTTGGATGGACACTGCAGTTTGGAAACCGATGGAGTCCACGGTCTCTGACCTAACATTTGATTTCACTACAATTTGTTTTAGAGAAACATAGGGTATCTGCCTGGGGTTTGCTGTTTGTCCACTCCAATCATAAGCCACTCAGGAAGCGGGCAAGACTTCGTAGATGTTCCATAAGATAGTCACCTAGAGATAAGCCCAGGTTATTGGAGGAACTAAATATGTAGAATTCAAACCATTGGAATTCCTCTCAGGAAACAGGCTGAGGTGGCGCAGAGGGGCCAGAGCCGGGGAGCGTTACAGGGAAATCCTACCCACAGATGCATTTAGTTCATTGCAAGTTTCCAGCGGAGGGATTTAACAGGTTTAAAGCAGTTTTCTGTGAATCTTTGTCAAGGGAGTGTATGTACAAACAAACAGGGAGGGTTTTTTTAGTAAAAAGTTAATCGGCTTAAAGTGTGCAACTAAATAAGCAAAGCTTACATTAAAGTGACCCGCAGAGAAAGGACCCCTAGAAAAAAGTTCTAGGAAATACAATATGGCCTCTATGTTCTTTTGTCGTTCCACACTATAAATATTCATGGGACAGTGTTAATGGGGTCCACAGCTCCATGCAACCACAATAGTTTTTTTGTTTATTCTCAGGACCATGAACTTTGAAACCATGACACTAAATTTCAGGACTCTGCCTTCAGGCGCGTTTGCAGAGCAGGAGGGGAGAGGTTCGGGCTCTCGGAGGAGAGGAAACAGGCGAGATGTGAATCATGCCTCCTGGATCCTTTGGTTGAGATTAAAGGGTAGGGTCTGTTTAGTATGAGAAGCCTCCTGTCTCCAGGGTCCCCAGCTGCTCCTGCCTGGGGAGATGGCCTTCTCCAGGAATAGATGGCTCCGTTGCTCAAGCATATGGCAGAGAGGAGTGGAGAGTTGTACATGTTTTAATGGGATCAAACAGATTCGGTGCAAGTTTTACACTGAAGCCTTGGAAAACTTTAAATAGAAGAATTTCTAAGACAGAATTTGAAAGTCATGGAAGTGATGTCCTTGTTTCCCATATGAGGAAACTGGGCTCCAAGAAGGTCAAATGACTTGCTTAAAATATTGCATCTAGAAGCCATGTCTGGGACTCTTAACCATGAGCTTTCCCTACACCAGAAATGGCAAATAAGACACAAGCATGTGCCCCCCTTACCCACTCCTGCCCAGGACAGATATTCCTAACTGATCACGGCTCTCCTGTCCACTGAGCCTGGACACAGCCTCTGAATCCATCTCAACACAGAGCTACAGAGGGCCAACAGAAATGGACAGAAATGGAGCATGAGTTGAGACTTACTTGCCACCCATGTCCTACAGCATGCTAGCAACATTCACAATCCATAAGGGCTTCCCATTTTCTAACTCTCCATGTTAAAAGTCAGTCAGGACCTAGGAGAGCGCCCTACACAGCAAGGTCCTTCACAGACGCTCTGAAAGCTGACTGCTTCTCAAGCGAACACAGCCTTGCCCTCTGCCTTGGCTAGCGTCATCCTGCTTAACAGATGAGTCAAGAGGGTCTGGCTGGTACCTGGGCTGGTGACCACCTTGCTTAAAGCAGATACAGTCTCCTGCCTCACCTCCTCATCTATATCACAATATGGTTGCACCAATACATTTCAGAAATGTCACAGCTTGGCTTTCCCAGCAGGGCTCTTAGTTGACTCAACAAACACACCTGCTCAGCTAATTTCCAAAAAAAGAAAAATTAGCCACAAGATTTGTTTGGGCAGGCAGGCCATAGCTGTTAGGCTGTTTAAATGTTACAGCTCCAAAGGCCAGGCGCAGTGGATCAAGCCTGTAAACCCAGCACTTTGGGAGGCCACGGCGGGTGGATCACGAGGTCAAGAGATGGAGACCATCCTGGTCAACATGGTGAAACCCCATCTCTACTAAAAATACAAAAAATTAGCTGGGCATGGTGGCGCATGCCTGTAATCCCAGCTACTCAGGAGGCTGAGGCAGGAGAATTGCCTGAACCAGGAGGCGGAGGTTGCGGTGAGCTGAGATCGCACCATTGCACTCCAGCCTGGGTAACAAGAGCGAAACTCCATCTCAAAAAATAAATAAATAAATAAAAAATAAATGTTACAGCTCCAAATGGGTTTCATCTCACATGCCACCCCACTCAATGGGTGGTGTTTCTTTGAGCACTGTAAGTTGACTTCTTGGACCCACAGAAAAGAGAGCCATGATCAATTAGTAATCTGCAGGGGGTGTGGAATGGGGAGGGGGTCGCATGTGCCACACATTTGCCATTCACAAATTACATTGTAAGGATACTAAAAATGGCCAGGCACAGTGGCTCAGGCCTGTAATTCCAGCACTTTGGGAGGCTGAGGCAGTTGGATCACTTGAGCTCAGGAGTTCAGACTAGCCTGACCAACATAGTGAAATCCTGTCTCTACCAAAAAAAAAAAAAAAAAAAAAACCACAAAGAAAAATTGGCCCAGCATCGTGTTGCACACCTATAACCACAGCTACTCGGGAGGCTGAGGCAGGAGAATTGCTTGAACCTGGGAGGCGGAGGTTGCAGTGAGCCAAGACTGCACTCCAGTCTGGGCAACAGAGTGAGACTCTGTCTCAAAAAACAAAAACAAAACAGCAACAACAAATACAGATACTACAAATATTTCAGTCCAGGTATTAGCTGGGGCAAGGCCTGAACTACGATTAATGTTATTCTTTGTACACTTATTCTTCACCCTCTCTGCTCTGCTCTGTATCCAGGAAGCCTGCTTCTGTGGACTGCATCCTCCAGTTTCCCCTCGGGTTTCCTCCAGCTTCTGGTTGCTTTCAACCAGGAAGAGACCCTAGCAGACCCTAGGGAAAAAGAGAGAGGGTGTGCATTTCTGCCCTGCTAAGTGCTACAGGTCTAGCTGTAGACACATCCCTCGGCAGCTTCCCTCTTAGCCAGTTCCAGCTCCAGTAGCACTGCTCCCTCCCTGCCCCTCACCACAGGAATAGAGGGCTCATCTCTGGGTGTCTTACCTCTCCCGTTTGTTTCCTTAACCCTGCATCTCTAATTAGCCTCTTCGTGAAGGTCTCTTCATCTGAAACATCCGGGATAAATTCTGTTTCCTGCTGGGACTCTGACTTATATAGCTTTTCTAAGAAAATCGTTCCATTATTTCCATAACCAAATAGGAAGATGGGAGTCTGGCTGATAATGGGGATGACTACAGTGGCCTATGCCGACAGCTTTCACTGCTGAATTCCAGCAGAATATGACTTACTGCTATCTCATGCCTGCTGCGTCCCCACAGCATGGGCTCACACGGGCTCCATTAGGTAATGGAGAGAGGATGCAGTTTAGGTCCTAATAATCCAAAGCTTCTTGGGCTCTAATTTTACATCCTATGTGCTTGATTTGAGGACCAGGCACATGTCATAAGCCCTAATATCTTCACTGTGAAATGATCTTTTGTAGCACCGTAAGTTGCAAGTGTAATTACGCAGGACTCATTCTGAAGACAATGGCCGTGGGAGACCCTAAGTCGCAGAGAGTGGAAAGATACACTAGGTGGAGAGGGAAGGAGACCCGGGCTCTACCTCCAGCCATGCCAACAGCTATTCAGACGGCCTTGGACAAGTTACTGCCCCTCCCAGGCCTCGAGGGTTGTCATAGGAACACCAAAAGATTAGAATAAATAATCTTAAGGTTCCTTCCAGCTTTAACGTTCCAGAATATTTTACTTGGTGTACCTGGCTGACTTTCAGTCATGGTAGTAGGCCTGTGGCCATTCTGACTACATCTTCTTCATAAAGGTCCAGCCAGTTTAGCTTACTGTGGCAGAGATTGCTCACTGTGCACCAACATCTCTCTCCCTTCTTCCATTTTAAGAGAACCTCATTTTTAACTTTAGGCCCTCCAAAATAAAGCTTTTTCAGACTCCCAAATGGCTGTCCGTGGCCACGTGACTAAGTTCTGTCCAAGGAGATGATGCAAAATTGACAAACGGCAGCTCCCAAGAAGCTGGTTCTCATACATTCTTTGTCCCTTTTTCTTTTCCACCCCTCCCATGTCCAAACCATGGCTGTGATGGTTTGAGCTCTGCCTACTATCTTGACCATGAGGACAAGGACCTCAACTGAGGGAGACTGGGGTGGCAGACCGGAAGGAGCTTGGATCTCAGATCTTGAAGGACTTCCTGAAGCAAAACTGCCATATCAGCCCTGAATGGAGACCTCCAGATTTTGAAGTGAGAAAAAAATAGACTTCTAGCCTGTTTAAGCCAATGTCCCATATATCAATGGGAGCCTCTTGGATCCAAATCTATCCTTCTTTGTCTTGCTTGTGGCACTGGAGTTGGACTCCGTAAACATTGCTCCTTCACCAGTTGACACCATGTTAGGCTTTATCAGTAGAAGACACTGGAAGGATACTGCACATTGAAGAGGGGATTGCTTTTCCTGGTTCCAGTGGTCTCACCTTGCACCTATGGGAGGGGCTGCCAGCAGTGTTCAGGAAAACAGTTGGCATCAACCCTTCAGAGTTTTGCCAGTTTCCACTGGGTAATTCCTTGCTGGTCAGTATCTCAGTGAACTCCCCCATTCCAGCAGGCCACAGCCACACTCTCTCTTCGGAAGTTAGAATTTCAGCCCGAGACAAGTGGAGGTGGGGGTGGCTTCCTCCTTCCTAGTAGTTGCTCCTTGCATCTGCTATTTTTGTCTTCTTTAGTGTTCTCTTTACCTCTTTTGGTAGTCAATCCCCTTTTCCTAGTTAATAATTATATTAAATTTTCTAATTACTGTTCAAATTACTGGTGTGGTTTCAGTCTCCGAACTGGACCCTGATGGACATAGCCAATTAACTTGGGTCAGTTACTAGCAATTTAACTTAACCTGAACTGATACGAACACATAAACACCTCTATGGGAAAGTCAAGGATATGGTGCAGAATAAGCCTGCTGCTTTTTAAAAACCCTCTCTCCAAAACTTTTGTAGCAAACATGACAGAAAAAAAAAATCAAAGTCCTTAATTTAGTAGGAACAGGTTCCCACTAAATGTTTTTATTTTAAACTATCTAATGAGAAAAATGAGCATGAACAGAGGAAAAGCTGCAGGAATAGGAACTGCAATTAGCAGAAGAAATACAAACAGTCAAAACATATTTTAAAAGGTTCAAAATTATTGAAAAAATATCAAATTACAATATAAGTACAAGTTGAAGAAATAGAAAAATACTTTTCTCCAACCAACAAAGGTTTTCTAAAACTAGAATATGAACTATTAATCCTAATGAGAGTGTAAAGGAGTAAAAAACTTTTAGCTGCACAGGATGCCTCACGCCTGTAATCACAGCACTTTGAGACCAGCCTGGCCAACATGACAAAACCCCATCTCTACAAAAAAAAAAAAAAAAAAATTCCCAGCTACTTGGGAGGCTGAGGTGGGAGGATCACTTGAGCCCTGGAGTGCGAGGCTGCAGTGAGCTGTGATTGCACCACTGCACTTTAACCTGGGTGACAGAGTGAGAACCTGTCTCAAAACAAAAACAAAAAACTTTTGAAGGGTTGTTTGAAAAGGAGAATCAGAAGGCCTAAACGCATTGGTACTTTTAACCCAGCAATTCTACTTCTAGAAATGTATTCTAAAGAGATAATTCAAGATAAAACACCTAACTATAAAGATGACTCCAGCATCATTGTTTATAAAAGCATAACAAAAAGACTGAGGCCAGGTGCAGTAATTCGTGTCTGTAATCCCAGCAGATTGGGAGCCCAAGGTGGGCAGAATCACCTGAGTTCAGGAGTTTGGGACAAGCCTGGGCAACATGGCAAAACCTTGCCTCTATGAAACATACAAAAATTACATGGTGCATGTGCCTATAGTCCCAGCTACTCAGGAAGTTGAAGTGGGAGGATCACCTGAGCCCAGGAGTTGGAGGGTACAGTGAGTAGAGATTGTGCCATTGTACTCCAGCCTAGGTGACAAAGCAAGGGGAAGGAAGGAAGGGAGGAAGAGAGGAAGAGAGGAGGAAGGAGAGAGACTGAGAAAAAAATCTGTATGTCCAACATCAGGAGATTGCTTAATACATTACAGTGCATCTACACAACAGTGTATAAAACAACTTAAATTGGTTTTGTCCAAGTACGTTTATTACATAAGCATCTTTTTTGTCATAGAAAAAGCCTCACGGTACTAAGTGAAATTGAAATAGAAGTAGGTTCAAGGCAGTGTGTACAGCATTTTCAGAATAAAAACGTTACAATCATGCCTAGAAAAAGTATGGGAATATCATATCACAGAATGTTCACAACAATTGCTTCTAGGCAATGGGATTACTGGACATTTTTACTTCTACCTGCTGTATACATTTTGTAAACGTTTTCCAGTGGATGGGAATGAGCTGTGCAGTTAAGGAAAACATTTCATGTTAAAACATTATCTCCCTTTCCACCACCTCAAGGATGCCCCCGTGCCTGCTGAGTATGTTTGAATGAACTCATACATGTTTCAGCCATGACCGGGACCACATCTCATTCAGGACCCCTCCCACCCACAGAGCCACTGTCGCTTCCCACCTTCCCTCCCTTCCCATTCCCAAGGCCATAGCCTGCATCCTCAAGCTCCAGGCTTCTAACTCCAGGAGGTGCTCCTGCTTTCTGCATCTACAGAACCTAAGCATCACAGTTCTTCACTGTAACAGTCCTCTGCTGAGAAACCATCAATAGCTCCCCATTTTCCTAGGGATATGTTTCAAATGTCTCAGCTTGACTTCCACTGTTTCAAGCTTATTTCAATCCTGTCATTACCATTCTGCAAAGTAAACCAGGGTAAACCCCCAACTCCAGACACATCACAAACATTCCTTACCTTTGCTGGCACTGTTCATTCTACCTGAAATGCCTTCTCTCACATCCCAGCTTCTGCAAATCCAAGGCGCCCTTCCAGGCCCACCTCAGAGCTTACCAACCCCTCAACAGGAAGTCTTCCTTGTGTTGCTTGCTACCCTTTCTGAATCCCTCTGGTACCTCATTGACTTAGTTTTCCATTTAACAAATACCGGTTGAGCACCTACCACATGCTGGCATTATGCTGGTGACTGGGAAACGAAATCAGTCTCGTTTCTGCTCCTTGAAGCTCATTGTCTAATGCCGAGACCATCATTGAACAATAATACTAACATCAGTAATAGACACAGTTATAGACTGTAAAGAGTGCTTTTCAGAAAAACAAAGGTGATGAGAAACCTGAGAGGGGACCTGACTGAGATTGGGGGCTGGGAAATGACATGTAAGCTGAGTCCTGGAGGATGAGTCAGAGTTGACCACATATAGAGGCCAGAGACATTTCCAGGCAGGAGGAAGAACCCAGTGAGCTGGAGCCTGGCAAGTAAGGGGAGGGAGGCTGAGTCAGAGGGACAGGCAGTAACCACAGCACCCCAAGCCAGCTGATTGCTCTTATCCCAAGTGCAATGGGGGCATATTAAAGGATCCTAAGCAGGTCTAGATCTTGCAAACATGATCACACATGAGTTTCAGAAATATTACTCTGCAAAGCAGAAAACAGATTTGCGGGGGCAAGAGCAGCATCAAGGAGATCAGTTCAGCCACTACTGCAGCAGCCCAAGTGTGAGCTTGGACCAGTGGCAATGAGGATGGAGAGAAGCAGATGGGCTCCATTTGGAATTAGAATTGACAGCACTTGGGTTGCGCTGGGTGAAAAGAGGAGAGAAGTCAGGTGTCAGGTAGCAACTGAGTTTCTAGTTTAAGCACCTGGACGGACTCTGATATCAGTGTGGTATCTGCACCCATGCAGCCCAGGACTTAGTAAGCCAAGGAGGAAAGGACAGGAAACCATCACTGACTCCCCAGGGAGGAGAAGCGATGCTGAGCCATGAAAAAAGAGTTAAGAAGGAAGGTAGCTTGAGGCCGTTCCCGTGGGAAGCCAGCTCACAGGACTCACATCGACTCCAGGCCAGTAACCTGGGTAGGAGGCAGGGAAAGAGGCTGGGTGCAAATTGCAGGATGAAGCAGAAGATAAGTGGCCCAGCTGGCAGAGCAGGCAAAGACTCAGGGCTGAACATCTCATTCAAGTGCTCATGCAGGCGAGCTTGAGAATATTTATTGGTAATTGGCAGAAGTGGTTAGAGGTGGCGTGATCACAGATAGGTCTGTAACCAATCAGCAGGAAAGCTCTGTTCCTGTTGCTATGTTTGCATCCAGGCAGAACCGTATTATGAGCAGGCTGAGAGGGTACCATGGGAAACCTGCTTCTACACATTTGGTTTATCTGTCATCCTCTCCCTGCTTCATGGGTGAGAGCAAGTGAGCTGTGGAGCAATAAATTATCACTTGACACATGCTATGTATCCCAGGAGAACTCTCTGCAGTCCTGAGAGGGAGAGATTAGCATTCACAGGCCAGTGAGATTGTTACTTATAGGGAAATTCTAAAATAGGGAACAACACTATGAGTAATAATAATAACAGCAAGGAGAAGAGCCAACAATTAATGACTGCTTGCTAAACACTTCGTATTCACCGCCTCATTTAATCCTCAAACAAGCTTATATAATGGGTTTAAATATAATTATTTTCCAAATGAGGAAACTGAGGCTCAGAGAGGTTAAGAGACTTGGTCAAAACTGCACAGGAAATAAGGGAGAGGGGGCAGACGCAGGTTTCAAGCCACAGGCTATGTGATGCCAAAAACAATCTCTTCAACAGGATGCCTCACTGCTTCTGCTCTTTATCAGCCAGAGCCTCCTTAGGAAAGACTGGCCATGGAAGTCTTCTCCCTCTGTGGGTAGGGAGAGTGGCTGGACCCATCATCCTCGACTAACCTGATACCCATGCACTGACCTTGGGCCTTCTGGAAGAGGGGTAGAGGAACAGAGACGGAGCAGGCATATTTTCACACCTTGCATTCATTTATTCTTCCCTATGCTTTAGGACAAAGAGTACTTAGAAAGCCAGAATTCTCTCATCCTTGTCAGATTCCTAGACAAAAATAGAGAAAAAGATAAGGAGAAGGTCGTGGGCTTTGGTGCTCAAGGAACAAATACACAAATGTGACCTTCAGACTGGGCAGCATGGAGAAGCTCATTCACTGAGCGTGGAGGCAGCCAGTCAAAGCTGGAGGCCCCAGGGTTGAAGAGGCCACATGGCCTAGAGGGGAGAAGAGGGATTAGAGTTCTCAATGTCCTGTGCAGGTCCCAGCCCAGGCTCTCCCCTGTGCAAACACCCAGACCATGGCCTGTAATACCCCTGAGATCATGTGAGCCAAGGCCATCTCCCTCAAGCGCTCACATCTCCTACAGTGTTTGAGGGACCAACAGACGGATAGAAGGAAAGGAGCTTTGTAAACCATGAGGTGTGGCCCAAAGCTATAAGACTAGGCTATAGTGTACAGGTTATCTATCATTGTTCTTCCTATTAAAAAGTCATGATGAGAGTTGAGAAGACAAAGATTTGGGAACTGGTGAAGCTACAGCCTCTATTGAGATTGTGTGACCCGGCCTCCGTGGGGGAGGGACGTGCACCTCAATCAAATGTGGCAGAGCTCAAATTCTGCTCAAACCCCAGCTCGTTGGAACCCAAACGCCATAGGAACACTGTTTTAGAAAGAGGAGGGGTTGGAAGAAGCCACCAGCTGAATGGAGGCTCAGGTCCAAAGCTACTTATACATCTCCAAATAGCCAAGGGCTGGTTTCTCCGGTGGGGCTCAGACATCTGGTTGGCTTGCAGGGCACCAAACGCCTTAGTCTAATGCTATCCTTAGTGAGGCCATTGAGATTTATGCAAGATTTAAGTTTCTAGGTCAAAGTCTCTGGGTATAGCCAGGCATGGTGGCTCATGCCTGTAGTTCTAGCACTTTGGGAGGCTGAGGTGGGCAGAACACTTGAGGCCAGGAGTTCAACAACAGGCTGGCTGATATGGCAAAACTCCATCTCCACTAAAAATACAAAAATTAGCCCAGCGTGGTGACGCATTCCTGTAATCCCAGCTACTCAAGAGGCTGAGGCACAAGAATCACTTGAACCCAGGAGGCAGAGGTTGCAGTGAGCTGGATTCCCCACTGCACACACACACACAGTCTCTGGGTAGAGAGGAGCTATCAGAGTTGGCACCATTAGAAAACATAAATCCCTTAAAACATTACCTGGCTTTGTGTATTAGTCTGTTCTCCCATGGCTATAAAGATACTACCTGAGACTGTCTAATTTATAAGCAAGAGAGGTTTGACTGACTCGCAGTTCTGCATGGCTGGAGAAGCCTCAGGAAACTTACAATCATGGTGGAAGGGGAAGGGGAAGCAGGCACATCTTACCTGGCAACAGGAGAGAGAGAGTGCACAGGGGAAACTGCCACTTTTAAACCATCAGGTCTCGCAAGAACTCGCTCACTATCACGAGAACAGCATGCAGGAAACTACCCCCATGACCCAGTCACCTCCCACCAGGTCTCTCCCTTGACACGTGGGGATTACAATTCCAGATGAAATTTGGGTGGGGACACAAAGCCAGACCATTTCACTTTGGTTGTTCAGATATTTAGTTTCCTGCCACTTGGAAACCTTGCTGAATTTCTGTGGGATGATAATAATTTAAAATGTACTATTTACTGGATGCCTACCATGTTCAGACATGATTCTAAGTGCTTTCTCTATATTGATCACTAAATCCTCATAATAACCCTATGTGGGTAGATATTAGTAACCACATTTCATAGATAAAGACAGAGTCCCAGCAAGCCTAAACAGGTTTGCCCACAGCTGTGAAGTGGCAGAGCCAGGATTTGAACCCAGGAAATTTGCCTCTAGCACCTGCTTGCTTTGCCTCCAGGCTGTCTCAGAAGTATGGAAAGCAGTGCTGCTCATACAATTCAATTCACTCCACACACTTGTTGGTGCATAACAGGTTCCTCAGGGCCCACATAACTCTAGCACTGTATATTTCATATTTATTGAGCACTTCTGTTTGCTAGGCACGGTAGCAAGTACAAGCCTGTTAATCAGTTTCTATTAATGGCATGATACACACACGGACACTGAGCTTTAAAGGCTGAGGGACTTGGTCCAGGTCTCACAGAAAGTGACAGAGCTGAGGCTTGTTGCATTGGTTCACGTCTGTAATCCTAGCACAATCCATGAGGTGGGTGGGTCACCTGAAGTCAGGAGTTCAAGACCAGCCTGGCCAACATGGCAAAACCCTGTTTCTACAAAAATTAGTGGAGCATGGTGGCAGGTACCTGTAATCCCAGCTACTCAGGAGGCTAAGGCAGGACAATTAATTGAACCCAGGAGGTGGAGGTTGCAGTGAGCCGAGATCATGCCACTGTACTCCAGCCTGGGTGACAGAGCAAGACTCTGTCTCAAAAAAAAAGAAAGAAAAGAAAGTGACAGGGCTGAGAAGAAAAACCAAAGTCAGCCCAATTCCAAAGCATGGGTATAGAACCACAATATGTCAGCAAGGTCTTTGCTCTCCATGGTCTGGGGAGGGGCCAGGTGCTCAAACAACCATAGTCCAGGCTGGAGAAGCAGTGGTCATCCGGACAGCAGAGCTGAGGTACTGCTCAATGAGAAGCGCTGCTGAGTTGTCTACACTCAGCTTCCATTTGGGAGCCTCTTCTGCTGAGCAGACTGAGTCCAGCCCTGGGTAGGAGGCTCCCCAAGGGCAGGGTTGAATCTCCCCAGCACTTAGACCCTCAGCTCCCATGCCAGCCCCACATGCCAGGTGCACAGCATATCTGAGGCTGTGTGGATGCCTCAGTGGCACCATGCCTATCCCCATTCCTCTCCTCTCATTGTGTGGGGCAGCAGAGGAAAGGACACACACGCCATCTGAGGGAAGGGTGTGCAGCGCTGATGACCCACTACTGAGTGGGAGAGAAAAGGAAAAAACAGGTTCCACTGATGTAAGACTTGGGGACCTACCTATGATTATGTTGTTGTGGACTTTTCTGTCTACCAAATATGGGCTCTGTCCACAGAGGCATCGAAGGACCAGCAAGTTCAGGCAGAAGGTCCAGGCCTGAAGCTGTTTCCCATTTACACAACGGCAGCCACCATAGCTGCTTGACTGCTCTGGGGGCTGTGCCGAGAGTCAGTGGGTGGTGTTCTTGCTGTCATTCAGCTCCCATAACAGCCCCTCTAAGAACGGCCCAATGCGTCCTCCTTCCTCGTCCCCCCTTTTCCAAACTCTGGCACCCCAGTGTGAGACCTGGCCACTGGTGGGGACTCTAGGCTCTGCTTGGCATTGGATGGCCACACACTCCACACCTGCTTGGCTGCTCTGAATTCTCAGCTGGAGCAGCTCTGCTAGCCAGCCAACTGTTCCTCAGGGGCCAAGACCATGAGCATCCTCCCACAGCTCTGCCCCTGGCCCTGTCCTCATCTGCATTAACTTAAAAAAAAAATCTTTATTGTGATATAACTCATATGCCATAAAATTCAGCCTTCACTTACTTTTGAGACTCTAACAACAATGATCAGGTCTGAAATTAAGAATCCCTTACCCTAACTATACTATAGGAAATAAATTATTCATTTAGTGCAAAAATTCAATTTCTCCTACAGCATTTCAACAAGAGTTCAAGAAGTGCTGCCAGCACCTGCTCCGTGCTCTGATAATGTATATATCATTATATACCTGCCTTGTGCCAGGTACTGTGCTCAGCACTTGACAAACATTATATTATTTAATCCTTACAGCAATCTTGAAAAGTGCATATTACTAGTTCTTTTCTTCCCTGAGGCTCAGGGAAGTTAAGTAACACACTAAAGGTCACACAACCTTGCCTAGGTGGCAGATTTGGAATCTAGGTCTGGCAGGCTTCAGAGCCTGTGCTCTTAACTGGCTCACACCTTGCCTCATTGCACTGTGGAGTGTGAAATTGGGAAGAGAAGGTGGACTAGATTCTGCTCCTGTATCATCTAGAGAATCGGAAAAGACATTTAACTCCAATATGGCCCTGAAATATTTTAATTCCATCAAATCAGCACCTGCCCATCAGCAAGGCCATCATAACAAGTTAGAATGAAAATAAAGATGTAAAGACATCAGCCACCCTCACCTAGGTGTGGCCCATGGTGTGGGAGTCTGACGGGGACAGGTGGAGTACCAGGCAGATGGCAGCTCACATTCTGGTGATGGACCATGCAGGGAGACAAGCTTCCAGGAGGCACCATGTGAGCTTCATCTCTGCTTAAAAACCAGGATGCCCATCCTGCCACAAAGGTTGGCAACTCCAGAGGAGCACTGCTCAGGACTCTACGATCTCTCCAGCGCCACTCTGAGCACTTTTAGGAGTCTCTGGCACATTGGCTCTGGGCTGCTTCAGTTTCTAGGCAGACAGTTATGTGAGGGCTGCTGGCAAGAGCTGACCCAGAGAGGGTCTGGGTGAGCCCCAAAAGAAAACCTGATTGGTAAGATGTCTTGGAGTGTATGGCAGAGTGAGGTGAGACACCAAATTCCAGGCAGAAGTAAAGTCTGGAAGTGTGGGTTTGCCCTCACTAATGGTTCCTGAGCCACAAGATACGAGGAACCACCAGCTATATTTATCCTATCCTAGCATGGGACCCGCAGCCATGAAGAAGGCCCTGGTATTTACCAAGCCATCCACTGAAAAGTGAAGCTGGCTATCAGGCAATTCCCTTAGATTTAATAAACCCAAAAGGCTGTTCAGCATTTTCATATCATTTGAGCCTCATGTAGACAGTTTTGAGTCACATGCCTTCAGCTCACCTCTGGGCAGTTCCACGCCTCTGCCACATGTCTCCCCACCTTTCTGTTTGAGAACTTTTTCTGAATCTGTAGAGCCCTCTATTCCCAGATATTCAGGGAGGTGAATGACTTGGGGAATGCGGCAAGTCATCTTTTCCAAAACCGGCTGCAACAACATCTCCCATTTCATGTGCTCTTTTAACAATGTGATATTGACATGCCTCCCACTGGAGAGGTAGGTCTCTGCTTGCCCACCTTGAATTTGGGAGGGCCTGTGGCCATGATGGAGGTGACAATGTGTGACTCTGAGGCAAAGCTATCAAAGGTAACACAGCTTCCATTTGGTTCTCTCGGGATGCTTGCACTTACGATGCAGCCGCCATGATTTGAGGAAGTCTAACTAGCCCACATGGAGAGGCCACAGGGAGAGGCTGCCTAGTTGTTCTGGCCAACAGGTCCCAGGCAGCAGACAACCTCCACAGCCAGACATGTGAGTGAACGAGACTTCAGATGACTTCAGACCCGCTTGCTGAGTCACCCCAGCCTGTAAGTCTTCCTTGTTGAGGCTGAGCCATCATGGAACAAAGACAAGCCTCCCCTGCTATGCTATGTCCTTTCCAAACTCCTAATCAACAGAATCATGAACATAACAAAACAGAGGTTGTTCTATGCCACTGGTCTGGAGAGCTTTCTTATAAGGGAATAGAAACTAGACCAGGGAGCAGACAACAAAGGGCAGCAGCCTTTGGATAAATGCTGCAGCCTCCTATTCTCTGGCAGATAACTTGAGAGGCATTCTGTAAGCTCTTCTAAGGAGCTCCCAGTGGGGTCCCATTGCCTCCCAGTGGGGGCCCATTGCCTAAGGCAGCTACCTTGATTCCACTCCCTTCATTGGACCTCCTCCCTCCCTGTCTCATTCCTCCTGCTCCCTCAGCCCTGCTTCCTAGGATCACCTTCCACACAAACTATCTACACCCAAGTCCTTGTCTAAGGCTCTTCTTTCTGAAGAATCCAACTAAAACTGACCTTTTGTTTACCCTGCAGGACAAGCATTTTTGCTCCCACTCCTATTTTGTAGCCAAGGAGACTGAGACATGGACAGGTAAAATGACTTGCTCAGGGTTACATGGTGAGTAAGGGGGGCAGGGTCAAGATAAGAATATAGGCCCTCTGGCTTGAAATCACCTTAAACATTGTGGATGAGGACAGGCAGGCATGTAGGCAGGAGCAGTCTTCCCAAGCTTTGCTCTCAGAGGCATGGTGGCTGGAAGGATGCCTTGTGATTTACTGCCAGTTGAACCCTTAGCTGTATTGACAGTATCAGAAGAAAAATAGCAGAGCTATGGACTACCAGACAGAGAACATGCCCCAGAAGCCCCATCCCCTCACCAGCCCCAGGCCAGGAGGGCTTCATAGACTAACTCGAACTCCCTGGTCATTTGATTTAAAAGCCACCCCTTTTTACAGCATCAAATAGATTGTCAATTAGAAAATCTAAATTTTCCAGCTTAAAACCTGCTTTAAGGTCAGCATGAAGAAGATGTTCTTTCCATCAGTTTCTAGGAAATCCATTTATAAAGTACCTATATCTCAAGCCCTGTTCTAAGTACTTTAATCTATCAGGAATCACCCCCATTTACAAATGAGGAAACTAATGTCCAGAGAAATCAAGTGATTTGCCCAAAGACACACAGCTTGTAAATGGCAGAGTAAATGGTAAAAACGGTATTAAAAAATTGCAAAGGTCGTGAAATGGTAAAATTACCAGTTTGTTCATCTTCTGAGAGGCTGGGCTAGAACCAATGATCACAGACTCATAGAACACTGGATAGGAAGAAATCCAGGGGGTATCTTCTATGATCGTTACACTGAAGTGCCTGCAAGGTATGAAGCAGGCCCATGGCAAAATGCTTGATGTAGACCAAGAGCACAAGCTCTCTGGCCATACTGCTTTGCAGTTCTAACAAGGCAGCCATTTTCATTCTGCAGGTAAAGAACTGGGGCCCAAAGAGGAGGGGAATCGTCTAGGTAACACAGCTCCTGAGAAGCCAGGAACAGATGCAAGACCTTCCCCCCTGCATTCTGAGTCCACAGTATGGAGACCTGCACCAAGAAGGGAGAGTGGGAGGTATTTTAGCTTTGCAGCCCTGAGGCAGGTCCTAAAGGGAAAACTTCTGCCTGGAAGAGTCAGGGCTTTAGGATTTCACTGAGATAGAATGGGAGGCTGCCCCTAGATGGTTTGCGTTAAATATGCAACCAAAAAGTGCAGTGTCCCCCTAGCCAAGAGGCAAGTCCTTTCTCCGAGACTTCAGTATACTGGTAAATGGCTTGCTGGCCTTCCAGACAGCTGTTCTCCAGGTCAGGCAATTTCCAATTAGATGGGGTGACTGAGATGTTACCTTTTCCCGCCCTCTTCTGGCCAGTCTTAGCATCAGGGTATCCCAAGGAGAGGCCAGTGGGTTGGGAGAATTCAAGGAGGTTGAGGAGGATGCCTGCAGCTTGCTGAAGCCACACTGGCCAGATCCTCCACCTCCCGGCCCTGGCTGTGCATCCCATCCTGTCTGTGAAGAGTCACAGAATATGCATGCCCCTGGTTATCTTGCATTTTCTCTAAAATTACTGAGGAAGATGAGGCTGTAACAGGCAAGCCTGCCTCAGGATTATCCTCCACGGCTGAGATCAGAAGCTGGATGTCTATTGTACATCTGAATTCACAGTGCCCAGACCAGCACCCAACATACTAAGAGGTGCAGCATACATTCCTGAGCAAATCAATCCCTTCCTCACTCCAGGCCTCAACTGCCCGCACTGTCTCCCAGAGGTCCCAGCTCACACCCAGCAGCGTCAAGGATCTGACAAGGGCAGGAGGTGGTCCAGACACTCCCTTTATCCCACACCTATTTTCCCAGCTTCAGGGACCCTCTTTTCAGGGCTAGGCTGCCATTCCAGAAGTGCTCTGGAGCCTCTTCTCTTTGGCCTTGAATTAGGTCCCATGAGGAACTCATAGTACCTGAGCCAGGCATTCTACCTGTTGAGGTTTTCTCCATTTGCCCAGGAACCAACTCTTCTGCCCACCTTCCTAACTCAGAAGCCCCACGAGATACAGCAATAGGTGGATATTCTGCAGGAAACTTCTCTCACTAAGACCAGACCCCTCAAGACTAGTTTGATCTTCAACCTTCACAAGATTCTCACATCTCACAAACCCCTCCTGCCTCCTAGTACCCTGGTCTTCTCCAGACTTTACCCAGTCCCGACTCTCACAACCCCCAGCCTAGACCCGAGCCACTGCAGTGACAGTAACAATAAAAATGACAGTGCCATCATTTCATTTGCAGAGGATGTTCCCATAAATCACCTGAGCCTCCTATAATTACTGCCACCAATTTAGAGATGAGTAATCTGAAACTGATACAGGTTTTCAGGGTGTGAAGGGGCGGCCACTGGCCCACAGGCTCCGCGGAGACCTGGCCGGCCACAGCCCCAGGAAGGAGCACCTGCTCCGCCGAGGGTGGAGGTCGCACTCTTCCCTCCCAATTCCTTTCTGCCCACCGCCAAGTGAAACAGAGCCGCACAAAGCCAGAGATAAACACCACCAATGGCCAGGAGCGTCTGTGCGAGCCTCTGAGCCCAGCATCTCCCGAGCGTGAGCACCCTTCTGTCCGTGCTGGAACTGCCCCACACTCATCAGCTTGCTGGAACATGCGCTTCGGCCCTTCGGAGGCTAACGCCTCAACGACTCCAGCTCGGAAGCCGCTCCCCTCGGGACTCAAGAGCCGGCCGGTGGCCCCAGGGAAGCGAGAGCTGCAGCGCCCGGGCGGCGGTTGCGCCCGAAAGGCCGGTACGTCCCGGGGCGCCGTTTCCGGGCGGGATTAGAGCACCTGCCGGCTTCCATCTCCGCCCGCCCAGGGCGACCCTCAGGCCCGGACGACGCCGAGGGTCTACAGGGAAGTTTCCGGCTATTCGAGTCTTGCTCATTCTCCCTCGGCGACCCCTTTCCTTTTGCCCACTGTGACGCTTTTCTTTTTAAAATCTCCTCCGAAGCGTAACCACAGATCTTGGGAAACTTTGCAAGAAACTTAGGAATGCTGTGAAATCAGAGCCAGCAACTCCATCTGAGCCTGGGAGCGCCGCGCCCAGCCCGGCACTTCTGCTCCGACCTAGAGTGTCCGGCGGTGGCCAGTGCTGACCACCCGCTGTCAGGCGACCCTGGCACCCGCCCCGGCCCCTGGGCGCCCTCTCGGCATCCGCCCTGATTCGCTTTGGGAACGTGCCTGCTGTTGCTCCCCTGGTAAGCACCGCAAACCTGGGACCGGGACGTCCCAGCCTCAGAGTGATTTTTAAGCAATTCATCAGAGGCATTGTCTTCCCGGGGAGCCGGGGATCTCAGGGGAGGGGAGAGGAGACCCGCCCCACAGACGGCAGCGCAGACTGGCCCACCACCTCATTTGCATTTCAAAGGCAAACTTCTGCGGGACTTCCCGGCGGTGGCGGCGCCTACCTGCTTTGCAAGGGTCGTGGTAATGCTCCAGCTGCTGCTCGGTGCCCTCCTCGCCGTCCAGCGCCGAGTAGTCCACGACGGCGTCCGGGCGTTCTCCGAGCCCCCCGGCGCCGCGAGGCAGCGGCAGCAGCAGCAGTGACACCAGGGCCCCAAGTGCAGTCACCCGGGACATGGTGGCGCTGGGCCGCCGGGGGCAGAGGGAGTTGCGTGCACGAAAGCTCAGCTTGGCCGAAGGACGGTGCACTGGGTCGGTCGGCTGCGGCCGGGACTCGGTGGTTACACTGGGCTGCCGGGCATGGCTCCCGCGCGGAGCAAGCGGAGCGCGGCGCCCCCTGTCTTCTTCAGGGCAACCGGGAAGCCGCCTCTCGGAGCTACTCGCCCGGCGGCCGAGGCTGCTGCGGCTGCGACTGTGGCGGTGGCGGCGGTGGTTGGAGCAGTGGCCGCTCCGCCCCTCTCCACCAGGGCTGGACCACACAGCCCTCGCCAGGGGCCCTGGGCAGCCAATCACTCGGGCGCCCGAGGAGAGGCCCCTCCTCTTCCCGGCACCTCCGCAACTTCGGAGGAAAGGGAGCAAGGTGAAGATGCTGAAGCCAAGGGCCGGGGGCCAGCTCTGCGCCCACCCAGCCGAAGGCGCCTGCCCGGGGCGCCACCTCGGCCTCTGGCTCTCGAGAACGCTGCTCCTGAAGATCGAGGCTGGGGTTCCCGTCTCGTTTTATTTCCCTAACTCACTTTACAACTCCCCGATGCACACGTGGCCGGAGGCTGCAAAGCGGTTAGAGCTCGGAGCGCTGGACCGGGAGCCCGGTGTGCGCGGTACGTGTCACTACCAGCTTGGCTGTGTGCATTCGGGCAGCTGCTTCTCTGCAGGGATGAATGAATGTCCCTTTCAGCGCAGAAAAAAAAAAAAAATCGAGGATTTCGATTCTCACAGCTCTCTCCACATCCTCTAGTAGAGCCATGAAGGGCGCTTGCTGTGGCACCTACCTAACCTAACCTGGTGGCTGCGATAGGTAAGGAAGAAAAGATTTAAGCCCACAGATTTCCCCTCAGTGACTATCTTTCAGTAAAACTGGCTAAGATGCTTCATACAGTCAAAAAGACACAAATGAACAGCTGTACGTGCTCTTTGTGTCAAATTACAGACATGTTTTTATTAAATAAGCCACTCACTGTTAACTTGATGGAATAAAAATGACCAATTTCTGAAGTCTGGTTCTTTTTTTGCCAATTAAAAATATATGCCCAAATAATTTAGGAGACTAATCAAGACCTATTTGAAACCCACTTCTACTTTGTACCTTAAATGTAAAAATGGTCAGAACTGAGCCATTTTGATTTAGAGATATAAAAAGTATTTTTACTGTGAGGCTTTTCAAAGATCTTTTTATGCGAGTAAAATGTTCCTATCAAGTATAACACACAAAAGTGTATGTGTAGAGATATTTTGCATCATGCCCAGTAGAATCCTTTTTCAATTTAAACTGCAAGCAGAAAAATGGACAACTTTCTTTTTGGATTTCCACATGGTTTCACATACATCATTGACAAAATAGTTAACAGGGAGCGCTGGGCTTGACATCAAACTACATTTCTTGCATTTATAGTCATCTGTCTTCTCATCTATCGACCAGGATAATGAGTCCTTCACACCAGTAAAGAGCTAAAAGTTAACTACTGGAAGGATGCTACTCATGTTTTGTCCTTGCTCTTAGAAATAAATGCAACATTGACCTGCCTCATGCTGTTTTCATCAAATGGGCATGTAACATATAGAATGGAGCCAGATGGGCAAGATCTGGTTAGAAACTGGCAGGTGGGAGGAAGGAACTTGGAGGGGATAAAGGCCACCAAATGGCAAGGAAGGCCAAGTGGCCAATGCATAGGCAACAGGAATGGAAGGGGGTTGAATGACATGCATTTCTACCTGAATGCCAGAAAGAGTCAAACCCAATGCCACAGCTCTCTGCATTCGCCCCCATGAAGGTCACCACATCTCAGTAGAGAAGTCCACAGAGTCAACACCTAAAAGGCTTAACAAACTTCTGTGACACTTCCAGGTCTCCAGATGGCACTAGGCAAACCACCAACTGGGTTACTCATTAGAAGGAAATTCCTCTGGAAAACAGACATCAGAGGCCACCTCTTGTGCAAGCAATGAAGGAGCTTTCATGACCTCCAGTCCCCACCTGGTGAGTAGTGGCCCGGTCTTCTCACCAACACCCTTTGTCCAAATATTTTGAAGACAGTGGCGTTCTTGAATGAACAAGCTGCATTATTATTATTAGAGTAGAAGGCCAGTTTAGTTGCTACTTTGGCTATCAACCAACAAATGGCAACAAAATATTTGGTTCTCTAGAAAGATTAGAAAGGAATGACTGAAAAGGAACACTGTAAGATAAAACTATAAAAGCTAAACTCTAATCTGGGTTCAGATAATTTTTAAAATGTATTTTTCTTTAATTTTAAAACTATGAAAAAAACAGGTAGATTCAGAATAACAGAATTTATGAGCTAAAACTGCTCAACTTAGCTCCATTATTACATTCATTACTTTAGGTTGCCATATCTTTGCGTCCTCTGTGAACCTGAACAAGTGTTTTTCTCCTCTTAGACGTCCATCCCCCACCCAACTCATTCCTTCTATACCCCTACGCCCAAAGTAACTGGTTTCTCTTGCCCCTTCAAGACTGAGTTTTATCCACCCGGGCCACTTTCTCATTTTGCCTCTCCAGGCCACTATACATCATAATTTGCTCCAGTGCAGGGAGCAGAACCTCCAAAATAGAGGGCACGCTCATCATGCCAGCTCATTCCTTCCTTTACACGGCTGACCACTGAGAAGATACTGGGTTCTTTGGAAAATATAATTAAAGAGATTACAATTTTAATCAGCTGTTTAAACTCCTGGCTCTCCAAAATCTTTATCCAAACTCCTCAGGGTGGCATGCCAGGTCTTCTGTCTACCATCAAGCCTTCCTTTCACTTTTGCAGTCTTGGCACCTCCCACATTCTAGTCTTCTGGCATTAAACATCCTGCTGTCATCCTAACCCAGCCTTGCTGCTTCGCACCTTAATCTCTCTGCCTGGGACACCTTGATAACCACACAACCCAAATCCTCATGCCAGCATCACAGCTACCATACCTGTGACACTTAGCTACCTAGTCTGCCCTTTCTGGTCTACAATTGTAGCAGACCTCTCTGACCAACCCCAACTTAGAACCACCTTCCATGTCTCACTCTGTAGACTCTCCCTTTTCGTCCTGATCTTCAAGATTAAGTCCTGTAATCCTAGCGGCTTAGACTGGGCCACTAAGAATAACCATAACATTGGCCAGTCCCACTTATATCAATTTACCCCTGTAACCATCTCCCACATTTTTTCCTTTGAAATGGCTGTCAAGCAAAGTAATCATGCAAACTTTGAAAATCACTTTAAATAATCAATTAATTTAAAATGCATTTGTAAACTACACTGATCCCCTATGTCCCACTTAGGCTTCCTCCCCTCTTTTCTAATGCTATATTGCAGAGTAACAGTTCCACAAAAACAGTTCACACTTGAAATCAAGAAACTGGCTGCATAACAGTTCCTTCTCTCCCGTTTTCCAACTGGACAAAAAGTGTTCATTAAAGAAATCAAAAGTAATCCAAATTTTTACCAACTATTTGGCTAACGGGAATTGCCAAGTACAGGTGTTGACTGAGACAGCTCACAAAACTAGGAGAAAAGAACCAAGGACCTAATAAAAGCGTGTTGAGTCCAGAGCAAAAAAAAAAAAAGAACCAAGGAGATTGGTCAGGATTTAAAAAAACTAATCAGGAACAGACGAACAAAACATACAAATAGACATGAAGAAATTAAGCACTGATTTCGATGTGGCACAGTAAAAATAACCTCTTCCATTTGTATAGAACACTAATTTTCAATGCGACTTCTACATATATTATCTGCCTCCCAGGCTAGAGGGGGTTATACCCCCGTTTTGCAGTTACAATAGTCAAGACAATAGGGTCCTGAATCTTGATTACTTCTGGGCTAAAAATAGGAGCACCCCTTTAGCTGCCCTGGTTTCTTATCCATAAAACATGGCTGTCTACTCTACCAGCTTCACAGAATGCTTGTGAAGGAACACGTGAGACTGCTTTGAAAAATTAGTAAATGCTGCAGCTGGGTGTGGTGGCTCACGCCTGTTATCCCAGCACTTTGGGAAGCTGAGGTAGGCAGATCATCTGAGGTCAGGAGTTCGAGACAGTGTGACCAAATGGAGAAACCCCGTCTCTACCAAAAATACAAAATCAGCTGGGCGTGGTGGTGAATGCCCGTAATCCTAGCTACTCTGGAGGCTGAGGCAGGAGAACTGATTGAACCTGGGGGGCAGAGGTTGCTCAGGTGAGCCAAGATTGCGCCATTGCACTCCAGCCTGGATAATAAGAGCAAAACTCCATCTCCGCACCCACCCCTCCACCAAAAAAAAAAAGCTAAATAAATGCAAAGTATCATCAATCAGAGGATGGCAGGCAAAGAGATGGTAAAGTCTGAGTGTAGGCGTCAGGTACACAAAAAAAGTCAAAAGAATGGCAATACAAGAAAAATCATTTCTTAAGAAAGAACTATCTTATTCATTGGACCATTCTCTCAACTATACTGTACATTAAAAAGGGTTTCAAAATATAAACCTTAAACTTTAAATACATCATTTCAGGGGTTAGCAGACTATCGCCTGTGGGCTTTTTGTGAAATTATATGGGAACACAGCATTCTCATTAGTTTATGTAGTCTACTATGGCTGCTTTGGTGCTGCAATGATAGTTTCAACAGACTGTATGGCCCTCAAAGCCTAAAGTATTTACTTTCTAGAACTGCACAGAAAAAGTCTGCAGACCCCTGCTTTATTTAATTGTGGAAAGCTTTTAGTTGTTCATTTGCATGGCAATAATGGGTTATCCCTTATGCTTGGTTCATATTTCAAAAAGGAAAGAAATAAAGCATCCAAGGGAAGTACATTTAACTTTTTATTACTTTAAAAAAATCCAAATTCAGATAAATTAATACACTAGATTAGAACCTCAACTGTTTTTGATACATTATATACTGGACTTCTATTACTAAAAAGCCAGTTGGAATACGGCCTATATGAACCAAAGCGTGTATACAAAATGGAAGTGATCATCAGGCAGTAATTGTTTCCTTGGAACTCTGCACCGACTGTCCATGCTCTGTGGGGATTTATACATTCAAGTTTGACACAGTTGAAAAGCCAACTGGAACTGCTTTTCCAAGAATGTTGTTGTCCTTCCAATAGAATTCCATGTCATTTCTTCCTTGCCTTAAGCTTTTAAAACTTTCAATTGACCTAAGATGATAAACTGGAGTAAACACACACTATGCTGCAGTTACCAATCACCAAGCCTAGTTCACCAATTCTTCAAAATAAGCAGACTTCACAAATTATTTCCATTCCTCACAGTGTAGTAAGAACTTAATTTTGTTTATTTTTGTCTTTGTAGATTTCTGTCTACAGCTCCAGTAAGAATGTCAAATCAGATGGCTTTTAGGAAATGCTCTTAAGAGAGAACTAGAGTTATTCCTCACACTGAATTTAAGTCTTACAAATTTCTGCAGTTACATATGTTAACTTTCTCATCTACCCTACTTGTAAGTCTAATTTATTTCTGTACACACTTCCAAATAATCTTAAAGTTTTTGCTCCTCTGACGGAAATATAACACCTTGATTGATGGAATACAGCTTAATAACTATAGAATTTTAGTGAAGATATAAAACATTAATGAATACTTGTGTTTTAATACATCACTACTCCTATTTATTACATGTTCCAATAAATCAATAGAATGAAGCACTAAGACATGGTGACATCTAAACTTAAAACCCAGATAGAACTGCCATATAGATTACAAATGGGTTTCCCCACTGCAGATTTCATATACAAAAGCCCTTCGGTATGTAGCTTTTCCTGAACAAATATACATTAATACACTTTTTGTTTTTCACAGTTGTAAAAATTCAAGGTTTTAATAACATTTCTTTGCAAGACATTTGGTATAACGTGATTAATAAACATTAGAAAACAAACACTATATCGAAATGGATATTATTTGTGAATAAACCCTAAATAAAGTGGCTTTTGGAAGAACTGTATTTTGCAGCAACCAACTTTATAAAGAGGTCCACCCACTCGCAATGGAAAACACCCAAGCATACCATTCATTAGGTTCAGATATCACAATATAATGAGTTCTAAGAGTATGGGGTTTGATTTATGGGCAACCCCAGTACAATCTAGGAGCCCAACAAGATATATAATGCTAAAAGAATGCTTCACCATCCCTCAAGCCATTACATTTCCACCTCATCCTACTCTGGTATTAGGACTTATGTATAAAAATGTCAACTACTAATGCAGTTAAATTTCAGGAGAAGCATGCTTAAAGATACATGGGGAATGTTTAGCCTTAGTTTTTGATAGTATTATTCCAAGTCTCAGTTGAAAGAAATTAAGCAAATAATGTTAACAAATGAGAGAGATAAAAAGCATTAGTGGGGTATAAAAACCTCACCCTTCAAGTAACTTAAATAATGTTATATTTTCTATTCTACAACTGAGAGCTAGGGAGCTAAACTATTTGTGAATTACATCTTCTTCAAGACACACACACACACACACACACACACACACTCACCCCTCTATGCAGCCAAAAACAATACAAAAGTCCTTTTCTAAAAGACTTTTAAAGGTGATTAATATTCACTGTAATGATCTTAATGTATTTGAAAATTAAAAATTATTTTTCACCATGGATTTCAAAGAACTTCAAATAGAGCTCAATTTAGAAGAAAGAATTGGTGTACCTGAAAGCATTTAACCCACATATTTTCAGTAAACCCTACATCTTCCCTGCAAGATTCATGAGAAACAAATTTCCTTTTATTAAGACAAAAGCTTACTGTCCAATTTATACTCCCATCAGACAGACTATGTATTGGTATGTTAAAAGTACTTTTTGAACAAAAGTGGTGAGAAGGAAACCAAAAAAGTACTTTATATATAGTTAAAATGTTATATAAGCAACTAAATATTAACTTGTAGTTTCTTTTTTCTAACATCTTAAAGAAGGATGAGAAAATGGAAGAACCAATAAATTACATTTAATATACCATTTTGGCTTAAGAAGAGGATTTATCTACAGCTTCTGATCCAATCTGTTTGATCATATCATAATCATACTTAAGTGGTAAGAAATCATACTTTTCACCTTTTATAGAACTTACATGCTACAATATAGGATTACATATTTTGTAATGAAAACATCTTGTGTAACTATTAACCGCATGATTTTCATATTAAGGTTTAAATACAGATGTTTTGAATCTTTCTAAAAATACCAATATACAGTATTGTTTTAGGTGGTCATTTGCATAGCAAACTATTAAACTAGAAACTCAGTGGTTCTAGGAAAACTTCACATTATGAATAGTTCCAGAAAAATGTATTCAAAATTAAAATCACTTCTCTTACAAAACTGTAACCTTTATTTGTTGATCCAATAGTAAGTTAACCACTTTTACCCCATCCCCACTTTACATGGTACAACAACCTGAACAGATTTTGTGCCACAATTTCATTCAAAGGGTTTGTCATTCACTTTATGATTGTGCTGGATAATCTAGATGTAAGCAAGTCTGGAGATTTTAAAGTGTGGGTCCCCCGTATGAGAGTAGCATAGTCCATAGTATATTTTTTTAAATGGCATTCAGTAATTTTGCCTTTTGAACAGACAGAGATCTTTAAATTGCAAACACATCTATTTCCACAAAACAATTTGGTCAGGAAATTTTATTTTAACATTCTAAAGCAATAATGCTTTAGATGTTACTTAAGTGTCCCAGACAGGATTAACAAAATTAAATGTCTCTAAATTACAAATTTAGCTCCTGTAGGAGTCTCAGGAAATAAAGAGAAGAAAACAACCCCCCTCCCAAAAGTATGACACACACATTTTGAAGAAACCCCAATGTCTCATGCAATGGTAGGTAGGCAAGATGTAAAAAGCCACCCAAATTCACACATTTCTACACCAATCATCTTAAGAAAAAAGTACTCTGTAGTCAATCTGTACATCCAAATGCATTTGGGAATCTATACCTACGTTACATTATTTAATGTTATATACACTTATTACCCACCCCCCCTTGTTTTTAATAATTTCTTATGTAAAACCTTCATTCAAACCCAAAAAAGATGTAAGACTAACTTGGGAGGAATAAAGATAATCACTTCAGACATTCAGTTAAAATGTAGTTTATCTAAATCTCAAAATGTTTAATAAAAACAAGTATCTTTTCCATTTAACACTTTGCTTTCTAACTGTACAGTAAATTGCATTGTAGAGAACACACCTCTATCTTCAAACTGTACCTTCTTTGGATGGAATTAAGATGCAATGGGATAGTTTTAAGATAAATAAATGGGAAGTTGGTCCAACTAAGATGACAGCAGATATATTACATGCAGGATTTAACATTTTCTAATTCTCTTTTTTTAAAAAAGGATGCAGTTGGATTAGGGGGGAAAAAAGTCAAAAAAGAACCCAGATTCAATATATAAAAATGTCCCACAATAGGTCGACGATGGCAGTAAAAATAAGAAAAAAGTAATCTTTCTGGAACATCATTTTTCAATAACATAGAAACACTAAGTGCCAGGAAGATTTCTATTCATGTAATTTTAGCATCCAAGTTTCCCTCTATTTATTTTATTGGAACAAATGCCTTAAATAAACTATTTGTCCTCTTCACTGAAGAGAGCTGGTCTATTTCATCTTTAATAGCTAGTTTTTGGGAAGATTAGCCATGTACTGTAGTAATGCCTACTGCATAAAATCCAAGCATTTGCTGTGAACAGTTGGTGAAAGCAGTCAGTAAGAACCTAGGATCAATGGAAATAGATGTTACTTTAAACCATCGACGAGAGAGAGACCCACAAAGTACCCAGTGTGTTAAAGCCCAAATCTCTTCTTGCATTTTTCTGTTTTGTTTTTGCTGTGCAAGTTCCACCCTATGAAAAGAAAATTGATCCGAAGTTCCAGGTTTTCTTGGGTCTCTAGTCAATTTTCACATTAGTATAGATTTTTCGGACAAAGGCACTTGTTCCCATGTAACCAATTGCTCCTGCAAAGATAAAATAAGATGTTTTGAAACAAATACATACAGAGAGCAGTATCCATCATTTAAAAACACTAAATACTCTATGCTCTGGAAAGTTATTCTTTTTTAAAGATAATTTCTTTATGTTGGTATTCTCTCTGAACTTACTAAAACTATCATTTGCTTTGCAAATCACCTGATACACCAAGTCTGACCATCATATGCCAAGTCTACTCAAGTAGCAATTATTTCTTGTATAATCAGTAGCTATGGAGTTAAAACGCATCTCTTATAAAGCAAGAATAATTTGATAATGGCAAAAGGCTGTTAAATAAAAAAACTTGTCTTTGATTTGAGGATATATTATTCTAGGTCATTAAAAAGTGATGGAGGATTCTCTTAAGGAAGGACAGGGAACCATGTCCCAATAGCAGATGAAGCTCTAGAGAAGAGGCACTTTCTGACAGCTTCTTTTTTATGTTTAAATTGTTGAAGCTGTGTAGTTGGTAGGGAGGATGATGTATTTGCAAGAATAGACAAGATAGATAGGTAAGTAGGTCAGAAGTTGAAATGTTTTTTAAAAATTAGCTTCAACTAGAGCTTAAAACACCAGAAATCAGGGATATTTGTCTATTTTGTTAAGCATTTATCTTCTGAGTCTAAAAGAGTGCCTGGCACATGATAAGGTACTCTCTGTAAATATTTGTTGAATGAATGAATGAATGAATGAACTGGATGGTTCTTCATTGCAAATAGAGATTGGTACAAAAGCAACTGCAGTTTTACAATTACTTTTGCACCAACACACTAAGGGCTCTTTAAAACAATGCAGTTGGTTATTGAACTGTCAGAGAAAAAAATCTCTATTGGTCTTTGGAATTTACAATGCAGCCCAATATTATTGAAAGCTTAAAAGAAAACCTTCCATTAATTAATAATTGTAAGTGTACACACAAATGCCTAATTGGTCACCCTTGAGCCAACTTTTATTCACCAAACCAGTGAATGAAAGGCAAGAAACAAGCATCTCTCCTGTTTTTCCTGCATATGAACTAAACCCCAAGGCTACCAACTGGTTGATGAAAGGAAGGTTCTCCTTATGAAAGTATTTGAGCTAACAAATATAAAAGGTACAACAGAATTAGAATATCATAACCACTAATGAATTATTTGAGTTTGGTAATACCTATGAATGGCTGCTAACTTCACAAAGAAGTAGAACCAGAAATTATGTGCTCCCCTGATAAAAGCTTACAAACCACCTCTTAAACATTCTTGGACAAGTATTCTTGAGTATGCTCAAGCCTACAGATCTAACTACTACTTCGAGATTCTTTAAATGGCACTTCAGCAATATAATCAGCAAAATCTAGAGTGTGGAAAACTCTACAGGAATTTTTAAAGTTTTAAAAATAAATTGCAAGTAAGAGAGAGAACATCTATAGATTAAAAGAGCCTTAAGAGACATTTTAGCCAAGCAATGGCATGAGTGTCAGTTGATCTCAATGCAAACAAACTATATTTAAAAAGAAGCCATTACATGTGTGGTAAATTTGAACACTAACTGAATTATTCCATCATATTAAGAAATTATATTTATCTTTCAGGGTGGGAAATATACTGAATATTTACAGTTGAAATGACACAAGGTCTAAGATTTATGTCAGAATAAAAGGGGGAATACAGAGCGGAGATAGAAATAAAACAAGACAGGCCATGAGTTGATAATTACTGACAATGGGTTTTAGTACACTATATACAGTACTGTCCCTATTTTTGTATATATCTGCAAGTTTCCCATTCTTAAATATTAAAATACAAAAAAGTAACCAAAATGACAAAGCAAAATTACTTCCATTTATTTTTGCAATGGCTAGTCATTTTTTTGTAATAGGAAATAATGATATTACACTTTATAGATAATGCATTTTAAGATAGTTATAATACAATTCTTTATAGGATAAGAAAAAAATCATTCAATTTGGTAAAAATAAACTCGAATCCTTACAACATAAAAAGATGTATAAAATTTTAATTAGTATCCAAAATTTTAATGGTATACTAGTCCAATAACTAAATCCAATTTTCCAGATGTACAAAACATTGTTCCCCTTTGAGCAGAAATACACTTAAAATCAAAACAGTATCAACCTAGAGAATCATTTTTCATAATCTTATGAGTACCTCAAGAATAAACTTACAAAAGTATGACTTTATGAAAAGAGAATACTGAATATGCTCTCTAGAAAAGTAAATATCTTAGGAATAACAGAGGTATATTTTAAACTTAATTCTTCAAAACAAAAATGCTATGCTCATAATATCCCACTTTAACATAGTCATTTTTTCCTACATTAAAAAGAATCAACAAATATTTTTGTTTTAATTACTGACTTCAGCATTTTAACAACATAAATTGATGGATATGTATAATTTTTATATTATGATGACATTCTAGTCATTCCAGTGTAAAAAGTTTCTCCTCACCTGCCCCTAAAAAATGAAGCACTGAAGGCATATAAACCCATTAAAGAATAGATGCTGGGACACTGCCAGAACAGCAGGGAACTGTAAATGTGCCAAGATTTTCAGGGAGCAAGATGAAATTTCAACAGGAAAAGCAGTCAAAAAATTTAGCTAGATTCATTCCATTTTCTTTGTAAACGTCAAGATGCTACCTCTCTGGGCCTTCCTAAGATATACAGGAAAAGTTGAGAAAAAATTTTTAACCCTCTGCACATAATTGATTCTATACCTCACTGAATGCTGGTGATAATCAAGAAAGATCTCAGATAAAATAAAGAGGAGTCCAGCGAGCAATACTCTGAAGGATGGCCAATAATACCAAAGAAACCTTCTGACTGCCCAAGAATAGGGATGTTTCCACACGACACAATCTAGTTTTAACCTTCAATCCCTCTCATCTTTCCCTCAAAGTTGGTTAACTAATTGTCACAGGGAATGGCTATCGCATCAGCTATAAATAAAACATGTGACTAAGACATAGAGAACGATCTTTGCTTGTGGAATTAGTTTCACCACTTTACAGACAATCTCATTTGTGTGTGTGCATACGTGATCACATACATGGTGTATATGAATTGAACAGGCTCTTTTGATGGAGAAACAAAGCAATCTTGGTACCTCAAAGGCATCCATAAATATCATACCAAGACCTAGCTTTTAATAAGACTATCATATCTTCTTTATTCCACTGCCCACCCTATATAGCCAAAGGTGCAATTATCAAATACACACATACATACACAATAAGCCAAGGGCAAATAAAAGGAAAAGGAGGAGGGTCTGAATTATCCACTCTCTGGAAATGTTTCTACCATGATTAGTCCCACAGCCTTGTATCATTCCTAGAAAGTAACTAAGGGAGCAGTCTCATTTAGGAAGTAAAAGACTGAACCTAAAAAAAGGTGAGTTTCCCTTAAGGTACCTCTGCCTGGACTTAGTGTCATAGAGTTGCTCTGAGATGGAAACACAAGGTGTGGAATCCCAGAGACCGTGCAGAAACACAGACACAATCCCAAAGCAGAAGGAAACCCAAAGATTTTTAGTTTTCATCAATAGCAGCAGCAGCCACCCCTCACCTATCATCTACTAGCCACCTGATGTTTATCCACATTTAATCACTGAATCCTCTTTACAACTCTATGAGATAGATATTACTTCTATTTTGTAAATGAGGAAAGTTGAGGAAAAAAGGTTAAATAATTTGGCCAGAGTAACATGGCTATTAAGTAGGGAATTCACACACAGAACACCAGCTCTTTCCATTCCTCACCATGTAACTGGCTATCCTTACTACCTAGTAACAGTCGCAGCATTACACTTGCTGCTTTGCATGCATGACACGATTCCTCACAATTATTCTGAAAGATATGCCCATTTTACAGATAAAAATGAGACTTAGAAAGGTCAATCTGATCTCCATGGCCACAAAAAAAGCTGAGCATGGAAATTTATTCTAGTGCTTTCAGGCTCTCATACTTAACGCCTTTCCCATTTATCATACTCTTTCCAAAAGTTCTTTATTTTCTAGCTATTTCACACATTCTAGAGACTCGATCATATGGTGAAAACTATTACCTTTAATAGACGATTATAATAGATTCGCAAACAGTGGTTTTATTCCCACTTTACAGAGGCTTAGAGAGCTTGGAGAACTACATCAATGAAGAAAGTATACATATGGTACAGCCAGAACTTAAGTCCAGTCTGTAGATACCCAAGGATGCAATCATAACAAGTAAACTGCACTATTTCTCCAAGAATAGTGTGAAAAGTTTCCAAACTGGAATCACTCAGGCAATACCTTAACATGCCTACATCATGATCTTCCATTGACCCTAGGCTTTAAAAAATGCCAATTCTCAAGCCAGGCACAGTGGCATGTGCCTGTAGTCCCAGCTACTTCAGAAGCTGAAGCAGGAGGATTGCTTGAGTCCAGGAGGTCAAGACTGTACTGCACTATGATCATACCCATGAACAGACAATGTACTCCAGCTTGGGCAACACAAAGAGACCCTGTCTTTAATAAATCAAATGAAAAAGCCAATTCTCAACATGAATGAAAACCTGTGGTATGAAATTCTGTGCTATATAGAATTACTAAAATTTCTATAAAAATAGAAATTAATAAGGTAATAAATTATGTTGTGGGGAAGAGTCAAAAAGACTGAAATCAGACTCGGGTTTATTTTGGTGTTTCTGATCAAACAACAGATAGAATTTCTTAATTTGCAATTACTATATTTTTATGATTCAGAGAAACTCAGATTTACTCATGACATTCAAAGAATTTCAGAACTTACCACACATTATCCCCAAGGCTGTGCTAAATACTGCCATATATCCAAAGTAAAATGATGTTTGAAATAAGCCATACATCCTGAAATAAAACAAAATAACTACATGTAGGATGTCCATTTTTACTTTCAACATAAGGACTTAAATTTTAATATTTAAAGGACAAATTTAGTTTCCTAAATAAAAAGTGAAAAAATGTCTCCACTTACTTTGTTTTGAAAAAATAGTAGTAAAAGGAATACATGTAAACATAGATTGCAGTTGATGCAGCAGAGAGAAAACTTGTCCATTGCCTGGGTTGGGGGAGAGGAAAGCAAATAACTCTTTTGAATGAATGGCACTGAAACAAAGATTTTTAAAGCGAAGAATTTAATAAAACATCCTTTAAAATCCTTTAAAATTTATTTTAAAAACAAATGATAAACATGGTACTTAAATTTATCAACAAGGGGAAGGTCTAAGAATTAGAAAACTTGATCTTGAATTTTGTGAGATTTCCTATTACCAGTGACTGTAAATACACCATTTTGTTTTTCAGATCTAACTCTCCTTGTGTTTAGAATGCAACAATGCTTCTCATAAAGCTCTTTTCATATCAAGCACTTTGTAAAAATATTTCTAACATAGTACTCACTTCATTAATACATTAAAAATTGGTATTATTTTTTCTCTAAAATATTTATTTTTATAACTGGAAAAAATATCTATGCTATTTTAAGTAACAAAATTTCTTCTGTACTGCTCTTTAACTCCACTTGATAGATTTCAAAGGAAATCTTATTTTAAAATATTATGGTTCCCCAAATTTCTTCCCACAAATAGGTACTTACCACCTGTAATCTTCTGCATTTAGTAGAAAATATGTGCACACAATAGTCACACAGACAGTCACAATGCACAGGATAACCAGCACCAGCATCATGAAGCCATAGACATAATAGATCTTATATGCCCAGAAAGATGTGAAGATGAAATACCTAAGTAAATGCAATAAAGACACAGGTTTCCAGTCCTTATTCTTAAAGCTCACTCTGCTCTTGCTAAGCCTCCCATTTTAGTTCCCATTTTTTTCTCACTTAATGATTTTCTTTCAAGTATCTTCCAACAGCTTCTCTTACCAGGTCTCCATCAATTAAATCCACTAGAATTCTCTCAAAAATATTTTTTTGCATAATATTTGAAAAACAGATTCTTCAGTAGGGTATTCACCTCTACACAAATTTAATAAATCAGAAGCTTAAAGAAGTATAACGTAGAAAAGAACAAATGATAGCTAAAAAATCTGTATTTGTATCCATATTGTTTTGTAGATACAATTCAAGCAATGCAGTTTGTATTTTATTAAACAGAAAATAAAATACTCTACATTAAATAGAAAAATAAGTTAGAGCGCTAATGTATAAAATTAGAAAAAGCAAGCCTAAAGAAGATTCACACTGTCTTCAAAGAACAGCAAGGGAAAGGCCACATTCAGATTTTCATTAAGAAAAAATTCTTTTTTCTTATCCATTTGGATGACTCTAATCCATTTCCAAGTCATCATTAAATTACAACAGAGCCTTTCAGCCTCTTTTCTCTTTTCTTGTTCGTTTTTGTTTGTTGGATCATTAATTCTTTTTTTTTTTTTTTTTTTTTTTTTTTGAGATGAAGTTTTGCTCTTGTTGCCCAGGCTGGAGTGCAGTGGCACAATCTTGGCTCACTGCAACCTTCACCTTCCGGGATCAAGGGATTCTCCTGCCTCAGTCTCCTGAATAGCTGGGATTATAGGCACGCAACACCATGCCCAGCTAATTTTTTTTGTATTTTTAGTAGAGTCACGGTTTCCTCATGTTGGCCAGGCTGGTCTCCCAACTCCTGACTTCAGGTTATCCACCCTCCTTGGATTCCCCATCATTCATTCTTTCAACAAATATTTATAGAGCCTACCAAATATCAGGAGAGCAGTGAGAACAGAACAGTGAAGACAACAAAGTCTCTACCCTCAAGAAGACTGCTAGCTAGTTGGGAAACACCAGTAAAGATCAAGTACCAATGTCGTATGTGCTACACGAACGCACGTAAGGGGCATCATCCCATTACGGCTGAATGGGGCTTTATGAGGGGAGAAGAATCATAAGGAATTGGAGGGTAAGGGGAACTACAAGAATGTTCCAGGTATGCTGGGCACGGTGGCTTGCACCTGTAATCTCAGCACTTTGGAAGGCCGAGGTGGGCAGATCACCTGAGGTCAGGAGTTCAAGACCAGCCTGACCAACATGGAGAAACCTCATCTCTACTAAAAACACAAAAATTAGCTGGTCTGTAATCCTAGCTACTCATGAGGCTGAGGCAGGAGAATCGCTTGAACCTGGGAGGGAGAAGTTGGAGTGAGCCGAGATTGCACCATTGCACTCCAGCTTGAGCAACAAGAGCAAAACTCCATCTAAAATAAACCAGAAGAATGTTCCAGGTACTGGAACAGCAAAAGCGAAGGTTAGCAAAATAAAGAGGATCCACTGCATTTTGAAAATCTAAAAGTAATTCGGTATGGTTAAAACTTTAAATAAAGGGGAAAGAACTAAGAAATGAAGTTGGGAGAAGTGAACAGGGCCGGTTCTTATGAAGACCCTTAATGGTCATGCTATGGAGTTGACACCTCATCTCAATTACAATAAGAAGTCTTAAGCAAAGAAATGACACACCTTAAAAAGACCACTTTGGCTACCAGGAGGAGAATGGGTTTAAAGGTGGACAAAACAGAAGAGAAGTTGGAGAAACAGCAGAGAACCGATCTAGTGGAATACAGTGCCTGGAGAAGCACAAAGACATGTGGTTCAGAAGCATTGTGGACAGGGGTAGAAAGGAAAAAGTAGTCACAGGCCAAGTCTGAGTGAAGGCACAAAGCACTGTCAGACTGGAACTAAAGAAGTTCCTGAACTGACTTTAATAAAACACGAGTTACAGTGACACATACTCCAACTCCTCTCTAAGGTCTATTTACATTAGTTGTACCTGTTAGTGCAATTAGACTAAATTGACCATACCTGTTATCCCGGCTACTTGGGAGGCTGAGGCAGGAGCCTCAACTAAATTAAATGTTACATAAACCAATAAATATCAGAGTAAAAAGGACACGTGGTTACTATGAAAATTATGTTGAATGCTTTGGAAAGATTTGATAAGGTAAGTTCCTTTAAAAAAGTTACAAAATTAGATGTGATTGAAATGGCTGTAGACTGGGGGACAAATGTACAAATCTAGAAGGATTCTGTACTTAGAATTCTTCAGACAGGATTTTATGTTCTTCACTTTAAAAAGACTGGAAAACACAGAAGCTGTATTACGAATGTCAAAGAAAAAATGATAAAATTCCAAGTAAAAGAAAGACCATGGCTATACATTAAAAAAAAAAAAAATCAGTGAAGGATGTATATTTACTTGTCTTAAAAATATTATGTATGTATCTTTTTAAATAATTCTCTTACATGAGCCAACTTTTGAAATTAACCAACTACCAAATCCAATTACGTCTGTTATAGAGACTCCTACCATACAAGAGACAATCAGCAGTGGGGCATCTGGAAACATGTAAGGCTATTTTAAGTTGTCATGATGACTGGTATTTAGTAGACAGGAGCCAAGGGTGGATAGCTGCAATACCTGAGAAAGCCCCATACAGTGAACTGTCTTGCCTAAAATAACCACTGCATTCCCATCAGGTGGCACTAGGACACAGACTAAGAATAGAAAGGCTTTATTTTGCAAAGGTGACAAAGGATGCAGATGTAAAGCACAATAAGTGGCACAGGTGGCATACCTCTCACCCCCAAATACATACACACTTCCTAGCACTCCTGCAGGCCTCTATAGAAGGAACCTAGGAGATGACTATGCATCAAAAGATGTCAGGACCTAGGCAGACTTGTAGGCAATGGTTTACCTAGTTTCCTAGGGCCTCAAAAATCAATAAAAAACAGGAATTTGTTGTATCATGCATATGATTAAAGGGCGGTCTACCATTCTTTAACACATATACTTTATTTCTAAGATCTCCTCTTAGGTGAGGGAAGTCTATAATATAATACAAAAAGGTATAAACATCACCTGAATATTTAAGAACACAGCAAACAGCTACCTTTATATAGCCTATTAAACCCCTTTCTGGAATCATGGAATTAACAGACATCTAATAAGATGCTCTCCCAGCTGATGACTTCACATGTTCCCTAACTCCTAAATTGTCTTATTAAAATCAAATCCCTTGAAACATAAATACATTATCAAAACTTACATTTCAATAAAGATTGAACCAAAAGGTAAAATTCCACCCAGGCAAACAATAACTGCAGGCTCCATGAACCTGGAAAATATTAAAATTAATAGTAAACTTCTAGTATAATTTCCATATTATACAAATGCTGATAACAGAAAGGATATACTTGACACTTAGAAAATCATCTCTAAAGAATAGAAACAAACCAGTAAAATGAAAAGCCAAAACCCAAAGAGGCACAATACAAAAGTGGGTCTTCAAATTAGCCACAGGTTATAATCAATATTCTTTCTGCATTAAAGCCTGAGACAAGTATTTGCAGAACACAAATTACTGACACCAGCAGAACTCAAAAAAGTCTCCTAAGTGTTCCCTGGTTCTACTAGACTTTCATAACTTCCTAGAACCCTACAGGTATTTATTCACAAAAAGCCAAAGGGAAAGAAAGTAAGAGTCTAGAGATTTCCATTTGATATGATGTTTCCCAAATTGTGGCCTTGCTATTTCTTTGCTCACTCTCTCCTTGATTCTATAATTCCTTTTCCTACAAATTATACAATTAGGGTATTATGAGTTCTGATTTATAATGGCACCAAAGAAATAATAAAAAAATAAAATTCAAAGGTCGTTCATTCATTCAAGAGTTACTGACTGTAACTGGTTATTCCCCACCTGGATGCCTTCTCTCATCTCCTATTATTTCTCTCCGGAAAGCACTGGCTCAAATGTTCTCCCTTTAAAACCTCTGCTGAGTCTCCCAGGAAGTGCTGGGTCCTGCCTCCCATTCTTCCACTGCCTCTTGAACATATCTCCAATAGTACTTACAGTACTTACCACACTATGTTGTATCTGTCCAATTCCATATAAGTGTGTACATGTGTGTATACATATATATCAGACACACACATATAAAACATATACATACAAAAATATTTTTGTATATGTACACAAACATATATGTATATGTATATATGTATATGTGTGTGTGTGTGTATATATATATATGTACACACATATAAATACAGATTATAAACTCTGGCAGGCAGAAGCTATTCACGTAGGTACTTCCAGTGCCTAGCACAATATCTGTCACAAAAAAGATCCTAAACTAATAACTATGAAATCAACAAACTAAAAAACTGAGAAGAAAATTTAAAAATTTGAAAGCTGAAAAAAAAAAACCTTAAAAATCATTTAATCTAGTCTTCTTTATTTTACAGGAAGCCAAGACCCACAGAAGTTAAAAGTGATCTGCCCAAGGTGACATAGTCAATGAGAGGCAAAACTAGTATTTAGATTTAGGTTCCCATGATTATAGCCTCCAAAATGGTGACACACATCAGCCTTCCTATACCTAAATACAAGACATCTCTGGTAAGGAAACTCTCCCCAGACCTCCTCTCCTTCACTGGCCCTAGTGACTTAGAGGAACTTTTGTGACTTCTGACTATGCTTTTCCTTTAAACTTACCCTTCCCAGTAAGGATACTGATGGGCCCTAACAGTCTAATACTGATTTAAAAAAAAAAAATTTACTTTAAAAATAGACTATGAAAGTTATAACCAAAGTCTCTCAAAAGCACCAATCTAAGGAAAGAAAAGAATATGGCCAATTCAAACAATTCAAACTATAAAGGCTATTTTATTCATCCTCCATTTCTATAAATGTCTATACACCTCCATGTCTAGAAAAGACAGAGCAAAATTAGAGATAGTAATAGTAATAAAGCATGCATGTTATATTTATAATCTGGTAAAATATCTAGGAACAGAGACGTTTTAATACACACACACACACACACACACACACATTATGAAAATGTACAGTCTACTCTACAACTGTTCCTATAAATAGGGAATGTAATAAATGTACACTAAATTGTACAATATTACAAATGTACACTAAAATATCTGGAAAGATAGTAAATACTGCAGGTTCTGCAGGTGACAGCATCTGTCACAACTACTGATCTGACAGCACTGATGCGCTATACTACAAAAGCAGCCACGAATAGTATGTAAACGAATGGGCATGGCTGAGTTCCAACAAAACTTATTGACAAAAAAGGCAGCAGGTCAGATTTGGCCTGCAGGTTTAGTAAAACTGCAGCTTTAGTTCACACCCACCTCTACAAACTAGGAAAGCATCTGACTTAACTATAAATGGCATGATACACAGAAAATGGAATAAGGGTATAATTTATTATTACTCTTAACAATGTAGGTTAAAGGAAATAGTAAAATAAACTTCTTAAAAGATTGTCATTCTCATAAACACATGCCAATTCTAAAGTTACATGTACACAACAGCCTTAAGAACTTATACATTGTGTGAACAATTATGTAAGATTTAGCATTCTCTTTACCATTTTTTCTCCGGTATAGGACGAGGCACAGCATTGACACGACAAGGAAAGTTGGGCTGACCTGACAGATTTCGGCCAAGTATTGTACCAACAAGATTTAGAGGAAGAATAACAAAAAAACAGATGCAACAAACGGCCACCTGTAAATTAAATAAAAATGTGTGATTACTCAGAGAATAATAACATTAATAAAAACAAATAAAAGAGACAATTTAAACACAATTTTATAACAAAAAAATGTTGAAGTTCAATATAAGCTAAAATTGTGCATGGTATACACTAATGAAAACAGAGAAAGGTGGGCTTTAAAATATTACAAACTAAATACAAGTTGAACTAGTTCTTATCCACTTTAGTTTTCCACTTTTTCCTATTCTTCCATACTACCTCTACTACAGTCCTTTTTTCTCCTCTTTCACTCATAGCTGTCATGCTTTCTTAACGTATCTATCCCTTGTCTTTCATTATTATAACCAACTTATCTATTTAGCTATGCTTTTTGAGCTCATAATATGTACTAAGAGCTTTATATATGTTATTTCCTTATTTTACAGATTATGAAAAGGAGACTCAGAGAAGACTAAGTAACTTCCCATAATCACATAGCTAGTGGAGAGCCCGACCAAAATTTCAACTCAGATCTGCCAGCCTCAAAGCCCATGCTCTTTTCTATTCTACACTACCTTGGAATCCTAAAAGAAGCAGATTGCTATCTATGTGTCACTACTAAAGTATTACAAATATTTTTCTGCCCATTAGTAGTGCGAAATCTAAAATTATAGAGAAGACCATACAGATATTCTAGAACCAAAGTGGCCAATTAGAAATATATTTATTTTTGTGGCTTTTTTTCTTTATAAAATCAAGTACACAAGAACATACACACAAGCTCTTTTCTGGCCAGCCATCTAATTAAGACCACTTCACTCTGAACTTCTATAAAATGGAATAGAACTGAATCACCTCTAAGATTACTTTCAATTATACATTTTAGGTTCTAATAAATAGAAAGTACAAGTGAGAGAAAAACTGAACGAAACATGTGAAGATATTGACTGAGAGAGATGAAGAGGTATGGGATAGGAAATCCACAGTGACTACACAAGAAGGAAAGATGTCTTCTGAAGCAATATTAGTAAAAATTCTTCATTAGATCCTTTTGTGTGTGTATGTGTTTTTAAACAAGCCAAAGAGTACTGTTGTCTCCTTTTCAGAAAAAACATAAATGTATGAACATTATCAGAGCTCCATAATCCCATTTTAAACATCAGACTCAGGAACTCAACTTATCTGTGTTTCAGTTTAGGCCTAGGCCTATGAATAATATGAATTTATGCTCACATTATAATATTATGCGAAATGTGAAAAGCAGGTGTTTTTAAGAAAGTTTAAGTATTATTATGATTATACATAAGTATGTGGAGTAATAAATTCCATCTCAATTTTTGCTTTTACTTTCTTAATTACTACAGGACTCACAAACCTTAACACAAGGAGACCTATGTATTTTTTCCTTAGTTTACCAGAACCCTTAATTTCAAATAAGAATTAAAGAGAAAAAGAAGAAAACATTCCTATGTGGAATTACATGGTCTAGCAGAACGATCTGCAAACTGTTCCAAAGAACTCTCAGGCCCTACTGAAGAGCTTCTGGGATTCCACAAGCATTTGATTTGAATATCCTTTTGAAAATAGTTTCTTTTTAAAATACTTTTAACTGTAATAAGATATATACAGATCAAAGGAGTTCTATACTAAATATCAGTACACTGGAGACATCATAGCCAGGTTAACTCATTTTCATGCAAACCTCAGAATAAAGTTTCTTATCTCTGTGTATATACTGAACTGAATGAATTTTGTCACTGATTAGGAAAGTTTGTAATCCTATATTGGTCTTTTATTCTACCTTTTTCTCCCCATTCCAATTAAGGCCTGCACATTCTTGTTCACTAAAAATTGTACAAACAAAAGTACTACTACAGCACAATGCGTGTGACAGGCAACTGAGTGGCAGGTGAAGTGAGGGCACATCTTGCCTCCTGTGCACATAACAGTCAATAAAGGAACCTATAGTCTCTAACAGACATTATCAACTGCTTAGCATTTGTCAATATTTTCCCCTTTCTTGTCTAACTTTTTAATATATGATAAAAACTGTGAGCAGTTTGTTAGAAACAGTGATTAAGCTGTGAAACCAGTTCCCCACTCCTTTATATTCAAGTTCTGGAGAATTTACTGGAGAAATACTCCCAAGATTGCAAGGCAAGCTGTTAAAAAAAAATTCACATGGAACTAACTCATTTGGGAAGTAGGAATTTTTCTCAATACTGATAACCGAATAAATTGGGTGATGAAGATATGACAGTTATTCATACCCCTTATCAGATGTGTATTTATCACAACTATGGTCTTGTTAAATTTACAGTGTTAAAATACTTAATTTACAAAGTATATTTATACTAATAAGATCATGCTTGTTATCTGTTTTCCATCTGGAAATCCTTCCACATTAAGGATTTATTTTAGAATGAAATTTAGCAGCTAAGAGGATCTAATATATTGGTATAAACCCTGGAACTCAAACTAATATAGGGCTCTCCCCTATACTCCTAGTCACTGTTCAGAGGAGAGTGAAAGCAGGCAGTGGGGAGAAGAAAGATTTACTTACTCCATGTTGAGGGCCTCCCTTATCTACAAAAAGAATAAGTTAGAAACAAGTATTGCCTATCGGTACTTAATACCCCAAAGATCTACATACTAATTAAATCTTCTCAATCTCAGACATAAACCAAGAACGTGGCTATTACTTACTCTATCTTTGCTTCCAGACTGGCCTATTGACTAACATCTCTCATAAACACATATGTAAAAGCAAATTTTAGCAAATGTAATCCAACAATATATAAAACAAATAAATCATGACAAAGCAAAGCTCATCAAAGGAATGCAAGACTGATAAAAATCAGAAAATTAATCAATGCTATTCACCATATTATCAAAATTAAAAAAGAAAAATCACAGATCATCTCAAAAGATGCAGAAAATGCTGTTCTAAAATCCATATCCATTTAAAAAAAAAGTTGCAGCAAACTACAAATAGAAGGGAACTTTAACAAGCTGATGAAAGGCATCTACAAAAAAAATATAGCTAGTGTTTTAATTAATGGCCTAAGATTAGATGCCTTCTTCCCAAGATTGAGAACAAAGAAAAGATATCTGCTCTTGACACTGCTATTCAACATTACACTGGAGGTTTTAGCCAGTGCAATAAGAAAAGAAAAAAAAAAGACATACAGATCAAAAGAGAAGTGAAACTGTCTTTGTTTAAATAATTTAATAATCTATTTTTTAAAAATAACACCATGTACCCACAAAGATTAAAAATAATAAAAACATTTTAATCTACATAAAAAACTAAAGAAAAGCAACTAGAACTAATGAGTGAATTTAGCAGGGTTGTAGGATACAAAGCCAATATCCCAAAACAGTTTTTCTATATATAGTCAACACTTAAAAAAAGGGTGTAAACTGTGTGAGTCCACTTACAAGTGGATTTTCTTCTGCCTCTGCCACCTGAGACAGCAAGACTGACCCCTACCTCTTCTTTCTTAGCCTACTCAATGTGAAGATGATGAGGATAAAGATCTTTATTATGATCCACTTTTACTTAAAGAATAGCAAATACATTTTTCTCTTCTTTATGATTTTCTCTTTTTCTTTTTAAGAGACAGGGTCTCACTATGCTGCCCAGGCTGAAATGCAGTAGCTATTCACTGGCATGATCACAGAGCACAACAGCCTCAAACTCCTGGGCTTAATGATCCTCTGTCTCAGCCTCCTGAATAGCTGGGATTATAGGCAAATACCATACACCTAGCTAACCATATGATTTTCTTAATTACATTTTCTTTTCCCTAGCTTACTTTATTGTAAGAATCAGTATATAATACATATAACATATAAAATGTGTTCATCAGTGAGGCTTCCAGTCAACAGTCAGCTTATTAGTAGTTAAGGTTTGGGGGAGGGTCAAAGGTTATATGCAGATTTTCGACTGGACAGACGGGGGTGGAAGTCAGCACCCCAAACTTCATATTGTTCAAGAGTCAACTGTACTGTCATGTGCCACATAACAATTTTTTTTTTTTTTTTGTCAATGATGGACCACATACCTAACATTGGTCCCATAAGATTATAAGACTGTATTTTTACTGTACCTTTTCTATGTTTAGATACACAAATACTTACCAGTCTGTTACAACTGCCTACAGTGTTCAATAGCCTTATAAGAGACCTGTACAGGTCTGTAGCCTTGTAAGATTAGGCTATAACATATAGCCTAGGTGTGTAGGAGGTTATACCATCTAGGTTGGTGTAAGTATACTCTAGGATGTCTGCACAATGAAAAAACTGCCTAACAACTCATTTTGCAGAACATATCTGGCATTAAGCGATGAATGACTGCAATAAACGATCAGAGTTTGAAATTTTAAAATGCCCAGGCGTGACGGCTCACGCCTATAATCCCAGCACTTTGGGAGGCCAAGGCAGGCAGATCACCTAAGGTCAGGAGTTCAAGACTAGCCTGTTCAACATGGTGAAACCCTGTCTCTGCAAAAATACACAAATTAGCTGCTTACTGGCACACACATGTAATCCTGGCTACTGGGGAGGCTGAGACAGGAGAATTGCTTGAACCTGAGAGGTGGAGCTTGTAGTGAACTGAGATTGCACCACTGCACTTCAGCTTGGCAAAAGAGCGAGAGACTGTCTCAAAAAAATAAAATAAATAAAAAATATTATTTACAAACAGAATAATATGAAATGCTTGAGAATAAATTCAACAAAAGATAACAAACCTGAACAATAAAATCTATGAAATGTTGTGAGAAAAATTAAAGATATCTAAGTAAGTTGAGAAATACACTGTGTTCATTAATCAAAAGACTCAATAATGTTAAGATATCAGTTCTTCCCAAATTGAGCTATAGATTCAATGTAATCACAATCAAAATCCCAGAAGACTTTTTATAGAAACTGACAAGATGATTCCAAACTTTACATGGAAATGCAAAGAATATTTAAAAAAAAGCCAAACAACTTTGAAAAAGAAGAATTGACTTAGGGACTTAAAAAGCTACAGTAATCAAGACGGTGTGGTATTGGCATAAAAACAGGACAAATTGAAATGAAACAAGAGAAAATCCAGCAATAAAAATCCACACATATATGGTGAATTAGTTACCAGTGTAAGACGTGCCTGGCAAACATGGTGAAACTCTGTTTCTACTAAAAACACAAAAATTAGCCAGGCATGATGGCGTTTGCCTATAGTCCTAGCTACTAGGGAGGCTGAGGCAGGAGGATTGCTTGAACCCCATGGGCAGAGGTTGCAGTGAGCCAAGATCGTATCACTGCACTCCAGCCTGGGCAATAGAGCAAGGCCCTGTCTTGGAAAAAAAAATTAAAATAAAAAAACAACATCAATAAATCTCAAAATAATTTTTATGAGTGAAACAAAAAAGAATATATATTGTATCAGCTACCATTTAAAGGAAATTCGGTAATGCAAATTAAGCTATAAGAGAGAGCAGGCTGGTGGTAACCTAAGAATGGGAGAGAAAAAAGAAGAAAAGAAAGGATGAATTACAAAGGTATAAAACAAAACTTCTAGATGTGGCAAACATTTTTATCTTGAGTGCAGTATGGTTTCCCGTGTGTGTGTATGTGTGTGTGTGTAAATTCAAATTGTACACTTTAAGTTTATGCAACTTATCACGTTAATTTTATCTCAGTACATCTGCAAAAACACACAAACAGAAAAGGGCAAAAAAATATACCCACTGCTCTCAGAATTAAGCTAGGATTCCTTCTGACAGAAAGGAAGGAAAAAAAATGGCCAGGAAAAAAAAAAAAAGAACAAAAACCCATCATCACCACCACGAGCACAACAACAAAGAAAACTAACTATGGGAGAGTCTTAGTTTTCTGTTTTGTAAAACAGGAATAACCATACCACTATCTCTGCCTATCTCTTTGGGTTCTTCTGAAAACCAGACAAGATAATGCATGTGAAAATGCTTTGTAAATTACAAAGTGCTACACAAATATATTATTATTGATCCTTATTATAATTTATCTTCTTAGATTTGACACATCATTTCAGTCAGGTGAATCTTTTTAGATGCTGTCTTCATTATTTCATATTACTAATTTCTTCCCTAGCCTCACATCCCTTTTCAATTTAATCAGCAGATCACCATGTCTCTAACTTATTAATAATCTTTTGAATAGGTCAGAGTCAGGAATATCTGTCGCATTCTACTAGAGGGTAGGATGTACATACTATAGGTAATAACTCAATACTCTTATAAGGTAGAACCCACTTTCTTCTTTTTCCTTCTGGAAGAGTAAATTTGCCTGTCCAGTTTTACAACACCTCTGCTCTCACACAGTTACTCAAACATTACTTAATATGATCTCTCAGTATCTCTAAAAGATCATTTACAGGAGCAAAAATACTTTTTTTTTCAGCTAAGGCAGCTGGGTACCCGTGTACAATCAATTGCCTTGGCTTCACTTCCCTCTTAGACCAGGGAATCTTTCCTCTTACTTTTCTTGTTTGAAGATTATATTTTATTTGATGAAAAATAAAGAGGAAGAATAGGATGGAGCCATTCTTTTTATTTTTTTTAACTCTGTTATATCACTGATCCCACATATATGAGCCTTTGATCTTGCTGTGAAAATATCCTTATAAAATCCTTTTACTTGCTTTAGCATTAACAGCTCACCTTCGACAATGAAGTTTTTCTAACATTAGTTTTATAGATCTTTTTAGAAAAGAAAGTTAGTTCCCATGCCTCTGTGAGTTTTAAAACTCTGTCATTCAGTTCTTTGTCCCTTGGAATCCTACAACAACAAATTTTAGGATCTGAGATTTTTTTTTTTTTGAGACGGAGTTTCGCTCTCGTTACCCAGGCTGGAGTGCAATGGCACGAACTCGGCTCACCGCAACCTCCGCCTCCTGGGTTCAGGCAATTCTCCTGCCTCAGCCTCCCGAGTAGCTGGGATTACAGGCACACGCCACCATGTCCAGCTAATTTTTTGTATTTTCAGTAGAGACGGGGTTTCACCATGTTGACCAGGATGGTCTCGATCTCTTGACCTCGTGATCCACCTGCCTTGGCCTCCTAAAGTGCTGGGATTACAGGCGTGAGCCACCGCGCCTGGCCCCAGGATCTGAGATTTACAGCCCACGAAAGAACTCTTTTCCAGAACATCTTGGCAAATCCTTCCTCTTTCCCGAGGAACAGGACCACAACCTCTGGGTATAGCACCTAAATCATTCTTGGACAAATTCCCAAAAGAAAACGTTTTTAACTTTCCAGAATCAATCTAATTTATTTTCTTTTTCTTTTGTTTTTTTTTTTTTAATGAGACAGAGTCTCACTCTCACCCAGGCTGGATGATGTGATCACAGCTCACTGCAACCTTAGCCTCCTGGGTTCAAGTGATCAAGTGATTCTCCTGCCTCAGCCTCCCGAGTAGCTGGGATTACAGGCCTGTGCTACCATGCCCAGCTAATTTTTGTATTTTCAATAGGGATGGAGTTTCACTATGTTGGCCATGCTGGTCTCAAACTCCTGACCTCAAGTGATCTGCCTGCCTTCACCTCCCAGAGTGCTAGGATTACAGGCATGCACCTGGCCAGTTGTGGAAACTTTCATAGAACAGAAAATTAAAGTGAAGATCACCCAGACAAGGGGCTCAATATCCAAGAGATGAAAGGAATAGGAAACAGAAAGAGATACGGCCTAGAATGAGCACTTAGGAGGATCTGAAGACTCTGATCTTCAAATTAGGGTATTCAGTTAGTAGGAGTAGCTGGCTTCTCAGACACATGGCACCTATGGTCTGGGAGCCTTCCAGCTAACAGATCCATGCCCAGATGCCAGGAACTGGAATCAGGTAAGTACTACAGATTGGGTTTAAATCAGGACAGACTAATTAGCTTGAAAGAAAACCCTGAGCATTAAAATTTTTTAAATCCCCAAGTGATTCTAATGTGTGCCTAGAGTTGAGAATCACTGAGTTTATGACAATATGTAACCATTTCCTTTATAATGTCAACAAGTCAAACAAATTTAAGTACTTAAAGTACTTAATAAACAGCTGAGTCAAATATTCACCTCAGTCCTTCAATTTCAAGTTCTAAACAAGTTTTCATACTCTTAAATGGAGAAAAGGAGATGGTAAAGTACACACCTGATTAAAATGTGAGGCCAAGAAAATGCCCTTCCCTCAGTATTCCTTCATTAGAATGCAAATTAAGAACATAATATTGTAGGAGCCTGACAAGTACCAACAGTTACTCTTTTATTCACTAAAGATGAATTTTATAAACCTTCTCTGGCTCAGCTGACTTTAAATATTCTATTTTAATAATCTGTAATTACTAAATTATCTAAAGGCGGCCAATCCAGGTGGCTCACGCCTGTAATCTCAGCACTTTGAGAGACCAAGGAAGGCGGATTACCTGAGGTCCAGAGTTCAAAACCAGCCTGGCCAAAATGGTGAAACCCCATCTCTACTAAAAATGCAAAAATTAGCTGTACATGGTGGCGGATGTCTGTAATCCCAGCTACTTGGGAGGCTGAGGTAGGAAAATTGCTTAAACCCAGGAGACAGAAGTTGCAGTGAGCCAAGATTGCACCACTGTACTCCAGCCTGGGCGACAGAGCAAGGCTCTGCCTCAAAAAAAAAAAAAAACCTGTCTGCCTATCTAAAGGCAAATTACACTGAATATTAACATTTAAAACTACATTTACAAAGTGATAAAATTTACAATTTTAGCAAGACAAAGCAAGTTTTAAATACTATTTCCACCAATATCAAGTTCAAAACTTGCTGATAAAATTTTAACAGAGTCAGAATTTTAATTTTTAAAGCATTATAAAAATAATCAGTTCAGCAGATGATCTTTAAAAAGTAACTTGACTCACTCTATATACTTTCTGGAACTACTACAGTGGCCTGAAACTACTATAAAGCAAATTATTTCCAGGTCTGATGTAATTAATTACCTTACCCTTTTCTAACCATTATCACTTACTTTGGCTTGAAAAAAAATTTCCATTTTGAAGCAAGTTTCAAAATATTCCTAACTAAAAAGTATTAAAGATTTGTAAAAATGTGTACTATTCAATGTGTCTTTTGGACTATAAAACAAAATCACCTAAAATTTCTCTGAAATTTGTTAACTCCCATATAACAGAAAGAAAACCCAAACAAGATTAAAACACAGAGATGTGGGCTCTAGTAGCAGTTCCACCATGAACTGTCTGTATGGCCATGACTAAGTTATTGAGCCTCTGTTAAAAGCAGTAACCACCCTGCAACTTGATTCACGTGTATATGTATGAACACGTATGCATAAGTGTACATTAAGCCTTCACTCTAGTCTAGGTCTAACATTCTCTTTCTAGTAAAAAGGTAATAGCAAGAAAAATTGGGAGACTGTGGGTTAACTCAATTTATGTGTTCTAGTTTTAATATATTTAAATAATTCAAAGCATTTTCAAAGCCTGTGATTACAGATACGATATGCGAAAGCATTTTAACATCTATAGCAATGTACATCTTAGTGAGGTTCTAAGAAAAGTACGTTAATACAAAAAAATGTGTCATAGAAAAGCTTTACTTCCTACCATTGCATTCACCTAGCACCTTAAAACACCCACGTTTTGTGACTGTCATTCTTTCTCCAAAATATATTCACCAGTTCTTCACATCTCTGATAAAAAGCTACAGTGCTCTCTTTTAAAGTCAGCTTTTCACTTTACTGGCTTACAGATAGAAGAAAAAATAAAAAGACAATTATAGGTTTAAACTTAGCCAAAATTTTATGAAAACAACAATAGCATTCTCCTCATTTAACTTTCCAGAACTGAGTAGGGACTGACTGAAACTATCAAAATGAGGATATATTTTGGAGGGACAGTAGGTATCAGTTAGAATGCATATACTTCTTCAGTTTAAAAGTAAGATTCAAGCAACTTACCATTGTTCCAAAAGGAATGGCTCTTGAAGCATGGTAATAAATGGCTATGAAATTGATGAAGAAGGCAGTGCCACAAACCATAGCTGGGATAAGGAAAGCCCCAATAAACATCTGCTTTATCCATCTCCTTCCTGAAAAGAAAGGAAACTATGAAAGTTTAAAATATAATTATTTAGTACCAAATTATTTGTTTGAAATTTTAAAATAAAGATCATAAAACTCAACATCTTAATTGTTTCAAAACAATAGCTAATAAGTACCACAGGTTTTCAAGTAAGTATAGTGGAATCACAACTTCTGAAGTAGGTACACTGGAAAAGAGCAATGACCTATAGTAAAATATTCCAATGTTTTGTCTTGATTCTGCCACTGAACTGCTGTGAACTTTCATAAGCCTCTCTCTCTCTCTCTCTCTCTAGGCTACAAGTTGGCCTAGAAAGGGGTTTTTAACTATTCCTTGGAGTTCTGGAGCTTCTTGGCATGCCCATGAAGTCACTGGTGAAGAAAAATCCCAGATCCCCTTACCCTGCTTCAACCAGAACAAAGTTACATTTTCAACAGTTTTACACAGTGGAGTTTCATGTAAGCTTTTATTTGAAAATGTTACTGCTTTAAAAAGAAGAAAAGAGCCAAAGAAAGAAAGAAAGAAAAAGAACTTCACCAGAAACCCACTTGTGATTTTTAGCACCCTAAGACAGGGCAAAAACAATTTAAAAATAAAATAAAAAATAAAAAACCCTGAGTTAGATAGTCTCTAAGTTTGTTCTTAGCTCTGTAATTATAATTACAAATATGTATTTAAGAGCATTTGTTTGAAAAGAAAAAAAAAACAATGTGTTTCATAAGCTCTCTCTCAGCAATCAGAACTACATATTTCTAAGTTTTACTATTTCTCTATACCTCTGTGTATTGAGAAATGCTATACAAAATTCTATACATTGAGCTTCTATTATTGAAATAATTAAGGGAACAAATTTTTTGACTATGTAATAAAAAAAATCTTCAATTATGCTCATATAGACCAGAAGAGCAACAGGGAGCTGTCTTTCTAATATAGCAGAGTACAAAGCTGGCAGAAAATATCTTCATACAGCTTAGAAATACTGAATTACTATCAAAATTCAACTCCACAATCATAAGCAACAGAGACCCAAACAGAAATTACCATAGAAAAATAAGCAATACCCTAACCTTTGTTTTCTTCTATATAAAGTTTTTTTAAAACAAGTGTTACAGATTTATTACCTTAAATTGTAACATTTCTCCAGAAAAACTGCTTAATTCTGAGCTTTCTCTCCTATTTCATTTCTTTTCCAGGTAAATTTCAAAAACCTCTCCTTTCTAACTGATACATAGCATCTGGTGGTGATTAATTAAAATATTACTTCTATTTAATTCCAACACCTTTCTAGCATGTTCTTTTCCTGCACTTCCCACTATTTTCTTGGATTCAGACGTGTATTAATAAAACTCTGGCCAGGGGTGGTGGCTCATGCTGGTAATTCCAGCACTTTGGGAGGCTAAGGTGAGCAGATCCCCTGAGATCAGGAGTTCCAGACCAGCCTGGCCAACATGGTGAAACCCCATTCCTACTAAAAATTAGCTGGGCATGGTGATGTAAGCCTATAATCCTAGCTACTGAGCGGGCTGAGGCAGGAGAATCTAACCCAGGAGGGCAGAGGTTGCAGTGAGCTGAGATTGTGTCATTGTACTCCACTCTGGGAGACAAGAGCGAAGCTCCATCCCCCCCCAAAAAAAATAATAAATAAAACTCCTTATCCAACTTTTATTTCTCTCTTTCCTTCTAACAGTCAAAAAGAATCCCATACACATTCTACTGGATACAATCAGTAGCCCAAGTCCAAGTAACTGCACTGTTGTGCTTTCTACAGCTCCTCAGACCCTTGAAGTCTCTGGTTAGGTCCTGGATACCGCTGGCTTCAAACTAGATCTATAGCATTACAGTGCACTGAGGACAGCGTGAAGACCTTGAGCTTCACTGTAGTTCAAATCCTGAGATAACTCGGAAAAATTCTTGATTGCCTGGGTTGAATTCTACGTTAACGTGGGTTTTAGGGATTGATCAGACAAAATATCTGGACATTATCAGATCTCCTCAGGACATCACCAATCAGAACAAAATCTTTAGATTACATTTTGTAAGACTTGATATTCCTGGACCTGAGCCTGAACTCTGTCAGCTTTCAAGAATAAGTGTAGTAAAGGAAAGTTAGGCTGGGTGTTCTTAACTCGCCATAAGACTAAAAGCAAATTTATGTCCAACTTTAAATAAATTTCCTGTTTTAAATAAATCTGTTTCTGTTGTAGAGACTATTTTGAGAGTCATAAACCAAAATTTTAGCCCAACTAGTTTCCAGGTCAAATTCAAAGTAGAATGCATCCTAATTTCTTAGGATGTAGTCCTTTATGATAGGACTCGTTTCCCATCTCTAGAAGTCAAATTTAGAGACTGAGCACCTACCTAAAATAATCAGGAACCTATAATGATACTCCCTCAGTCAATCCAAATAATTATCTATACTGAAGCTACAGGTCACATTAAGTCTAGGAGGATCAATAAAAAAGCAACAATAAACCAAGATATCCTGAGAAAATTTTAACTAATCCAACACTCTGATTTCCTATAACCTATAAGTGTGCCTTATCTACTAAAAGAAGGCAGGATCCCCTAATGCTGACACTGCTTAAGATGGGCTATGGAAAATTGTAACTCCATCCTTGGAAATACAATTTTATGGTCTTTCAACAAGACTTCATTCATAAACTAAAATATGCAAATCTACATTTCTGTACTTTTCTGACCCCCGACTACTGCAGGGAATACAAAGGAATTTAAAGACCCCTGAATGCCACTGCAGATAAAACACCAAGGAGCAGTATCCTTGTATCATCATTAGGTCCATCATTTTCAGGTAATAGTAGGAAAGGAGCAATAGGATATTTAAGACAAAGTGCTCTGAGCAAGAGACTGTGACAAAGAATAGCAGAACTCTCTACAAAGGGTCCTTTGATAAATATTAACAGTCAACAGAAATACATAGTTTTCCTTCCTATTCTCCTTCCATTGTCCAGAAACTTTACCCAGAGGTCATTAAACATGCCTTTATATTCATCTATAAAGCTTTTTTTCTGTGTGGATGCATCACATGTAGCATACCTAGAGCCAGGCACCCCAAAGCAAATAGTATCAGTAACTGAAATGCACTCACCTAAAGTGTTCCTCAAGCAAATTACATGGTGCACAAAGGAGATTATCTACAAATTATTCTTAATTTTAGGAAATAAAATGTGAGAATTCCACAAAAGCAAGACAGAACACCTAATAGGTTTGGTAGAAATTACATGAAATGAGATAACAAAGAGTTTTACAATGGCTGTTCTCCCCATTTTAAATTTCAAATATCTCACAGTAGGCCAGGCACAGTGGTGGCTCAAGCCAGTAATCCCAGGACTTTGGGAGGCCAAATCACTTGAGGTCAGGAGTTCCATACTAACCTGGCCAACATGGTGAAACCTCGTCTCCACAAAAAATACAAAAATTAGCTGGGCACGGTGGCGTACACCTGTAATTCCAGCTATGCAGGAGGCTGAGGAACAAGAATCGCTTAAACCTGGGAGGTGGAGGTTGCAGTGAGCAGAGGTTGCACCACTGCACTCCAGCCTGGATGATGAAGTGAGACTGTCTCAAAAAAAAAAAATCTCATAGTAAAATATTAGCATCTATAATTGAGACCATGAAGTGAGAATTCCTAGGTTACCTCCTTGTCTAGCATACAGACTTCCTCCAAAATAACCATTCACTGGAGACGTAGCAGCATAGACAAATATGGCTGTACTGAGCATTGATCCCCTCCTAAAAAGGCAAAATATATATGATAAATTAAAACCAACAATTTAAAGAAAACATCATACGGTCTATTATATTAGCATTAGTTTAATTTCAAAGATAACTTTAACAGAAACACAAAAAATACTACACCCCAGACTACAAATAAAACTCAAAAGAGTCTCTATAGTGAATGAATTTGCAGTTAAAACTGCATTTATATGATACCACTGATATTAATTTTTTTAACCTGCAGTTAAATGTCATGATATATTCTAAGAAAGTATTTCACATTTATTCAGCAAAAATACTAGAAGCTGACCCTAAAACTGTTTTGTGACCCTGTAAACCAACCCCAACATACGGAACAACATGTTCATCTGTTAAGAAAAATGACTAGAATAGTCCGTTTCACAACTTGATTCAACTGCTTGTAATTCTTGCCTGCAAACAGAAATAAAACAGTATCTATACTAAATACTATTATTTCAGAAAATAAAACAGACTTTCCCCCTTCCTCTGATACTGCTGAAAATAAGTTTTAGGCCAGTCACAGTGGCTCACACCTATAATCCCAGAACTTTGGAAGGCCAAGGTGGGCAGAACACTTGGGGTCAGGAGTTCGAGACCAGCCTGGCCAATATGGCAAAACCCAACCTCTACCAAAAAATACAAAAATTAGCCAGGTATGGTGGCAGTTGCCTGTAATTCCAGTTACTTGAGAGGCTGAGGCAGGAGAACTGCCTGAACCTGGGAGGCGGAGGTTGGAGTGAGCCGACATCATGTCACTGCACTCCAGCCCGGATGACAGAGAAAGACTCAATCTCAAAAATAAATAAATAAGTAAAAATTTAAAAATTAAAATCAGACATACGATTTTTAAAAAGTCTATAGGTCCTTCACTTCTTTGTTCACAAATATTCTATGGGCATTTCCTCCCCCTGTCCCTCAAATAAACCACTTTTATCTACACTGAAAAAGTTACAGTCCTCCTTATTCATCTCTCCAAGATGGGAGGTGGGGAACATCTGAAGAGGTGTTTAGCTTACACCTTTCACACCCTTACCATTCTCCACTGAAAAGTTTCAGAGTAGCAGCAGCAGCATTACCAAATGTATCCCTCACCTTCTCAAACTCTATGCCTTCTCAGTATCACACTGTAACAGGCACCCACATTGATATTGCTCCTCTACCTATACTCTCAAAATATTTTTCCTCTCTGATTGCTATAGTGACCACAGGGGCAAAGTAATTTTAACATATTATCTGCTCTTTATCCTTTACAATCATTCCTATTCAAGTGATTTATCCCAATTTTGTGTGCAAATTTTTCATTTTCTCGCCACTTTGTATTGTTATTATCTTTATTTTCATTTCCATAACATAGCAAATTAAGAAGAGTTCTGGAATAAGACTGCCTAGGTTTCAATCCCAGCTCACTAACACTCTTTACTAATAAGGGTGCTCATTGATCTCAGTCATATTATTTCTCTGAGCTTCAGTTTCCTGGTCTGTAGAATGGAAATAGAACAGTTCCTTCACAGGGTTGATGTGAAGATAAAAGGATCAAATGTGCATAAAACACTTAACATGGAACCTCAATAAGTTAGCTACTTCTATATAATAATAAATCCTTAATGCTTTAGTGCCTATCATAGAGGTAATGAATTACATTCACTTCAAATAAAGACAACATAGAACAACCATTTACAGTAATTATAGGCTAAAATAACAATGCATGGCTTGCCTGCTAATATTATACATTAGTGAGCGGTTTCTTATTTATAAAAGTTGAAGGCCTTTAAGTAGAAGAGCTTCTGCATTAAAACAAAACAAAGCAAAACAAAAAACAAAAGAGTTGCCTTAACACTAATATTTTGAAAAGGAAGAGGCAAAAATTTGGATTCTAGAAGAGATTATCTTCCAGTGGCTCATAAGACTGCAACAGTACAGCCACTGTCAATTCGATAGTGATTAACTTAATCTAGTATTTAATGTAAAGAACAACTTCTTGGTAGATTTGAAATATTTTTCTTCTATTTAGGATCCAGTTTATCTGAAATACATTATACCCTAAAATATAAACTACTCACCAGAACTCTGAAGTTAGTTTGGGTTATTTTAAAGCTTATGTGGTAAATAAATTAGAAAGGTTATATTAAAGAAATACCACCAAAACTACAGAGAAATAGCTTTGTTGGTTAATACATGTTCATTTCAGTTCAACAAGCATTACTGACTGAATACCTTCCACATGCAAAGCTCCTTATGTAGGTACTTTGAGAATTCAAAGGTAAGTTATTACCTGGTCTTTAGGCCTGATTGCTATAATGGATTGCTTAGAGGAAACAAATATTTAGTATACAGTTAAATATTTATGCAACTAAAGAGCTATTTTTTCAGCAAGAATGTACTGCTTGCCCACCAAATGCCAGGCATATAGAGGAAAGAATGCATTAAGAACTGAAATAGAGGCACGAAATGTAACTGGAGAAAAGTGTCATTCTGATTGAGGGCTTCGTAAGGTGGTACTTGAAATGCCTGAATTATGATCACTACCACCCAGGCACCAGAGTATGTTTGCTTCAGAGAGGTTATGGCTTTCTGACCACTGAATAGGGACCTAAGATCTTTTGTGAATGCAGAACCTTTTCACATAAAGACCTCAAATCAAGAATTTCTTCCAAACGGTTTTGTTTGCAAAGAAAAAAATTACCACAAATCCTGTCAATATGGGATAGATATTGACCTAGAAGTTTTTTTTAAAGAAGTTATGAATTATTTTTCTAACCTTATATGACTTTTCATCACTGTTTTTACTATTACTTACAGCAGTGCTTTCTTCTACTCAGATGTTTTCCAGTTCTGAAGGTAATTATGAAGTAACTTAGTATTTAAAATTATTGTACTTTTGATGAAGCTCTAATTGGATCTTCAACTTTCAAAAAAAATGCCTATTTACTTTGTCAAACAGCTCTGGATTAAAAGTAACCTCTGTTCATATTCTTTAATGGAACATAATCTATAACCACAATGTTCAGTAATGCTAATAAGTTTTGGCATGTAACAGAAAAATACAGATTACTGTTCATTATTTAATGTCTGCATTTATGACATTTATCATAAATTGTAAGATAAAGGAAATAAGTAAATTTTTAATTATGACTGACTTAAAAGATTCCAATGATTAAAACTATTCAAGAACAATAAAGACATAATAAAGTGTAGGCACTTACTCAGTATATAAATCTTCTATCATTGCAACAATAATAACGATGAGAGACACAGCAAATATCTGACATCCAGAACCAATGAGAGAGGAAAATATCAGTGGATGACTTGATGGTCTAAATACATCTCCGTGCACCTGTTTCCATCCATATTCATCTCCTAGGTCTCTATCCTGTATAAAAACATATATACATAGGGAGAGAGAAAAGCAAATCATTCAGAATCAAACTAAAACACAGAAAATAGGTAAAAATTAGTTTTAAGTTTCCTCCCTCCAAATTTATAGCTACTTAAAGAAATTCATAATATTGAGAAAATATATTCCAAATGTAACATAATCGCTGCTTTAATAACAATGTTAAAATGCTGAGGGTTCAGGAAGTTGACTCCTGGTTGTGTTCAGATAATCTCAAATAACGGAAAAAGAAAAGGTCTAGTAAAAAAAGAAAAGGTCAACTTGGGAGAACAGTAAACTGACTCTCTTAGTGTCATTTTCAGATACTACTCCTGCCATTCACATCATAGCTGTCATATACAATCAGGGGCTAGGTGGAAAGGGAAAGAGAAGAGTATCAAAACCAGTACTAGAAGCCCTAAAAATGCAGAAATGTCCTTTAGAGCCTAGAATCTAAGAAAACACATGGGGGAAATACTGGATATGGATGTTTTTATTTAAGTCTATAAAACATTTTTTTTAAAAGAATTTTATTTTTACTTTGCAACCTTAGTAAGCAAGTGCTCCTTAAACATTTTCTAACAAAGCTTGCTCCTAAAATAGTACTTCCTAAGGAATAGTAGTCTCTCAAGGTAATCTGTTTTGGTGGGGAGAATCCTGGTCAGAGGCACCAAATACTTTATCCATCTTCTAATATTTCACAATATACTCTAGTATATTAAAATTTAAAAGTTTAAATCATTTCCTAAGTCAGGCACGGAGGCTCTAACCTATAATCCCAGTACTCTGGGAGGCCAAGGCAGGAGGATTGCTTGAGGACAGGAGCTAGGCAGCACAGTGAGTCCTGTCTCTACAACAAATAAAAAAGCAGCCAGAGGTGGGGCCTGTAGTCCTAGCTAACTGGGAGGCTGAGGTGGCAGGATCACTTGAACTCCTGAATTCAAAGTTATAATGAGCTATGATTACACCTCTACACTCGAGCCTGTCTCTTAAAATAAATCTCCTAAATTTATTTAATGATACAGTATACCTATATAGAATATCTATTAGCTGCTACTCTATATAACACTTTTTGTTCTATGAGTTAGTAAAAGAACTTAGAAAACAAATCTTTCCTCTGAATCCATTAAACTGAATACAAATTAAGCCTTCTACCCATTCCCTGAATTTTAAGCAATATTTAACAGTATTTAAAAGTTACTAATACAGGTCTACATCCTCCTAGCGGCAATTCTGAAATAAAAAGTTCTAAAAACTAAAAGTTTATTTCTTAGGTTTGACATATTCTTACTTAGTGGCAAAACCTGGCTTGAACTAACAAGAGGTTATACTATTTATTTATCCCACTTTAGGTGAATGTTCATATGTTTTGCTGAAAAAAAATTAATTTTATTTGATTACAGGGCATGGTTACAGACCACACTAGGCATTTTACATTTTTCTTAACTCTAAAAATCCTGAACTCTGGAAATTCATCTGGCCCCAAAAACTTCTGATAAGAAATTATGACCTATCTTCCAATATTTAAAACTTAACACTTAGTTAAAATGTTTTTACAAATACGTTTACTCACCATATCATCCATTTCTTCCTCTTTACTGTACCGAGCATAATCTTTTCTTAATGTTCTCATTAAAATCATTGAAACTAAGCCCACCAAGAAGATCACCATCATGAAGGAATTGAAAATTGAAAACCAATGAATCTAAAATAACAGAAAATAAAATGTTACCAACCTGCAGTATCAGCCACAAAATTCATAGGTTCCAAGAGGACAACTGGATGTTAATGCAAAGAAAAAAAGTCTTTTAAAATCTTTTAGATAAAAATCCAAATTTAAGACACTTTGAGGATGAGTATTCATTGTGCCAAGGGATTGGCTTTCTTTACAATAAGCTCCCATATGTTAAAAACATGCTACCATTTATATAAATTTTCAAAATCAAATTTATTGTTTTAAAAAAATATAATTTGGCCATTCAGCATTAAAATAGCATAGCATGGAAAGGCAGCATGCTTTCCATAAAATAGTATGGAAAAAACACGAGCTCTGGAGTCAAACAGTCAATTTCTGGCTATGTGACCTCAGGTTTCTCATCTGGAAAATTGAGAAAATAATGCTTACCTTTTAAGTGATTTGTAGGGCTTAATAATATATATATATATAAAGAGTATGGCACCTCTCAGTAAATGTTACTTCCCTTCCGCCTAACTGAACAAGCTGAAAACCTCCTTAAAATACTAAGACTAAACCAGTATACTTGACTGCCATGGACTTAGATCACCATCCTGAATGATTCGCTTTGCTTGCTCCCAGTGACATCCTCATCCTGTCACCATCATTATTCAGCCCTTTCCAAATCCATGTTACATAAAATACTGAGGCATCCTTTAGTTCCTCAATGTTCTTGAAGCTCTTGGCTTTAATTTTATCCACACATACGTTACAACATTACATCTAGATTCTGGTTCATAATAACAAGGTACTACTGTATCTCTCAGTGGATTTCAAAATGTAGCACATCTAATTTGAACTAAGTCTGTGGCACTGCCCAGTTATTTCTTTATTCACATTGTAATTCCCAAAAGATCTTTAGGGATAGTCCCAATTTCTTTCCTCTCTTCAAGGCCCCAATGCCATCCTTTCTCCTGCCTTCCCTTGAATAAAATCCTGTCTTCTACTATCCATCATGACAAAACCTTTCCACATCCACTCTTTGAAGTGTTTTTCCCCTCTCATTTTGCTTCCCAACCCCTCCACCTTTCACCAGCATCAGCAATCTCCAAAGGTCCTTATCTACAATGATGTCTACTCCCTGGGGTTGTCATAAGGTTTAAACAATAAAGGTAAAGCAAATAATATAGTGTCTGGCACATCATAAACACTAAATAAAATCTTAAAGTTATTGTTATTGCTATTATTATCTTTTGAAGTGTTTGCTTCATCTTTTGTCCTTCATTCTTTTCATCTTCTCACCTCCTGATCCTTTCAATGCCAGTACTTTTCAAAGGAGACATGTTCCAGTTCTTCCCTCACTTCCTCCAAAACACAATACAATCTCACTTTTGCCCCACAAAATTTCTCTGAAAGGCCTGCAATGAACTTCTAAACCAATTCAGCAGCCAATTATTTGCCTCACTCTCCTTGATCTCTCTGCCACATCTGACCTTTCCTGACACTAGAGCATCCTACCTCACTGGCTGTGGCTTCTCCTCTTTCATCCTCCATGCTGGCTCCTCCCATCCTTTGTAAAGTTTTCTAAAAGCTCCAGTCTTAGTACTCTGCTGTGACTTCTTTAGGCTCTCAGAACTTTTAACCAACATTCCAATGATGATGCTAACACCCTCTCCCCCACCTCCCACCCCACCCCAAATCACTAGTCTTCTCTTTCACTCAAGTTTCAGGCTTTTGCTAACTACAATAATTTCCACTTGAATGTCTTTCTGGAATTTCAGACTCAGACTGCCCTAAAGTACATTCATGATCTTTCACCTCATATATAACGCTTGTTTCTTATTCTCTAACTTCTGTTAATGGTACTAACATTTAGCTTTGAAATTTTAGGAATATCTCTGGCTCTTCCTTCTCCTAATTCTTCATAGGTAATAATTATTAAGCATGTATTTTTCTTCAAAATGCCCTGTATCGATCTACTCTGCTCCATTCCCATGCTATCACCTCATACCCTGATAGCACTAATGGACTCCTAGTTGGCCTTGTTTTTGGTCTCTTCCCTTACTTTCAACATGTCCTGTAGAAAGCTAACAAGGAAATCTTTCTATTTCTCTCATATCAAATCTATTTTCTCCAATATTCTATACTCCCTGTAATATGGTAATCTCACCTTATCTCATCAACTTTTCTTTCCATTATATTCTATATTCCAATAAGGCTTATCACCTCTTTAAGAACCCACAAGCACAGCCTACTCACTTCAACCTCTGTATTTTTCTCATAATTTCTTCTCATGTAAGATCTATTTCTATTCCCCTTAGCAAATTCTACCCAGTCTTTAAATTCCAACACAAGCACCTTTCCCTCCATGAAACCTCTTATCTACGTATTACAGTTCTTCACAGATAACCTCCTGCTCTAAAATTCTACAGGTACATACATATGTACTGCTGTGTATGATTAGGACATATGTTAACTTGGGCTAATGTGCTGAACATGTGCACGAAGGTGACAGGCAGTCTTGGCTCTCTTACCCACCCTGAGGTTTAAGGGATGGGATAAACTCTATGGCTCTTCCTGAAAAACAGGAGACTGCCTCTTCGGAAGATTATTTTTTCATTCAACAATTTATTTATTGAGTACCTAGTGAAATTATAAAGGAACCAAGAAATGCATTGGTTTTTTTTGTTTGTTTGAAATGTTTGCTCAAAAAAGATTACATAAATCTGAGTTTATTGTAAAAGTATCATTTAAGATTCATAAAAGCAGTCTATGATTTTCCAGTGATTTGACTTTGTTCTACCCTTAAATGTTAATAACCCAGAAAAGCTCAAGAAAGGGAAAGAAAAATGACATATATCTTCTTTTAGTCAATTTATGAACATTTTTATGATAAAGAAGTTTTATATAGTTACTACTTAGTAGTAACTATACTAATTAGACACACACAAAATGTTGAAATTTCTAACAAGGCTCTGTAATTTTCTAATCTAAGATATATGCAATCTAATCTATCATAATGTAGTAATAACCTGAAATTTTATAATATTCTTTTATTTTAAAAATTATGAGATGCTATATAATTGTGAAATTATTACACCAGGGAAAATATTTCTTAAAAATAAAAAAAAAAAAAAGGTCACGAAATGCTTTACTAACCCTACTAACTGCTGCATGCCAGCACCCCCTAGTGTCACTAATCCTGAAGCTGCACCCTCAATTTATCATAAATTTTAGACTACAACTGGAGATAAAAAACTATACCAACAATACTGCCTCTGATGTGCTATGTGCCAAACACTGAACTAGGTGCTTTATATCAACATGAAATTTCCCAACAGCTCTGCAAGGTACTATAATCCTCCTTGCTTCACTATTAAGGGAAAAGAAGCTGAAGAACTCAATAACCAAGGTTATGGTAAGTGGCAAAGCGTCGGAGTTTGAATTCAGCTCTAACTCCTTTGCTTGCACTGTTAGTCATTGTATTAGAAGCAATCCCTATACTTGTAGAGATCATATCCCCTCCTTCTATTAAGGAAAATGATGCAGTATTTCTCTTTTTCTCCTGCATTGTCAGTTTTGCAATCTCCACTGAACCCCATTAGCATATAACGTTTTTCTTACATCTTAAAAAAAAAAGGAAAATCTCCTAACTCCATTTTCCCTACTATCTACTGCACCATTTCTTTGCTTCCTTTCGCAGCCAAGCACCTCACAAGTCCATACTTGCTGTCTCCAATTCCTCTCCTCCCATTCTCTTACAGCAGCTCTGTTCAGATTCTGAATGCCCCACCATTACACCCAAATTGCTGTCAAGTTCACCAGACTCCAGGTTAATCCAATGAGTACTTCTCAGTACTCATCTTACTTGACCCAAGAGCAAAAATTCAGAACTAATCTCTATCCTCCACGATACACTTTCTTCTCTCGGCTTTCAGAACTCCTTATATTCCCTTCCTCACTTCTTTCCATGCCTTCTTTCCCTCCCTTCTTTCCCTCCCTGCCTCCTTTCCTTTCCTCCCTCCCTCTTTCTCCTCCCTCCTTCCCGTCCTTCCTTCCCTCCCTCCCTCTTTCTCCTTCCTTCCTTCTCTCTCTCCTTTCTCTCTCTCTCTTCTTTGTTTGCTTGCCTCAAAGTCCTTAACTGAACTCCTCTGCTCTCCCTAAACTCTTTACTACTGCACCAGGGCTTAGTCCTTGGTCCTCTTCTCTCCCTACATTTTCCTTCCTTAGTAATTATTACATCTAGTCTCATAGTTATAAATATGATCCGTATGCCAATTACTGCAAGATTTGTATCTCTAGCCCAGACCTCTCTCATGAACTCCAGGACTAATATATCAAATTTGCGTCAATATCTCCATTTGGATATTGTATAGACACACAAAAACTAACATGTCCCAAACTGTACCCTAATCTTCCCCTCTAAATCTCCTCCAAATACAGCCCCAGTGACATCAGCTCCATGCAGACTGAAAACCCTAGAGTTTGTGTCAACCTTTTTTTTACCTTCCTATCAATCAGGAAATCTCACTGGCTTTAACTTCAAAATATATTCACAATCTAACATCTTTTTATCACCTACCCTGCTACCACCCTGGTCTGAGCTACCTTACCTCTTATCTAAATTGCTATACCAGCTTCCAGCCTCTCCACTGGTCTCTCTGCTTCTACCCTTGACTTCCAGAACCTATTCTCAACATAATAATCTGATCCTTTTAAAACAAAAGATGTGTTACTCCCCTGCTGAAAACACTACAGTGCTCCCCTGCCCCCTTTGCATTCAAGAGTAAAATCCAAAGTCCTTAAAATGACCATGGATGATCTGATTACCGCTACCTCTCTGACTTCATCTTCTTGCTAGTCCTCAAACCACAATAACCATATCCTCACTTTAACAGGCTTTTCAATGGTGTTGCCTCCGCCTGGAATACTCTTTCCCCCAGATATCCACATTCTTTATTTCCTTCCACTCCTTCAAGCTTTTGCTCAACAATCCACCTCAGGGGTTTACCTTGACTATAGAATATAAAACTGCAACTTGCCCAACCCCTAGTACTCTTGTTCTGCTGTCTACTCTCTTTTTTGACACACTTCCTTTTGAATACAGTGTTTTACTTACTATGTTCATTTCATGTCTCCTCCACTAGAATGTAAGTTCCTTGAGGGTACAGATCTTTGTCTCTATTTTTTAATGTATCCTACTTACCTAGTAAAGTGCTTGGCAGATAGCAGGTGCTCAATTAATATGTGTTAGAATAATAAATACAGTATAATGCTTTACGGTGAAAATACTAAAAGGCAGTCTTCCCCCTAAGTTGTCAATGCCCAATAGGGCTAAAAACAAGGCAGACCTAAGAGTTCCAGTAGCGAGTGCCAGTTAAGAGCCTTCATATCCTCAAATGTTATCTAAATCTTGAAATTATCTATGTCCATCACCCTATTCAATATTGCTGAATATCATACTTGAGGAGAACACACAGCAGGTGAGGTTGAGGTGGGGACTGAGGTAGGAAGAAAATTTTAGCTCCAGGAGTAGTGTACTAAATCCTTCAGTAAGGACAATTCAGGGAGGGCGTGGTGGCTCTCACCTGTCATCTTAGCAGTTTGGAAGGTCAAGGCAGGCGGATCATTTGAGGTCAGGAACTCAAGATCAGCCTGGCCAACATGGCAAAACCCTATCTCTACTGAAAAAAATACAAAAATTAGCCAGGCTTGGTGGCAGGTGCCCGTAATCCCAGCTACTTGAGAGGTTTAGGCAGGAGAATCACTTGAACCCAGGAAGTAGAGGTTGCAGTGAGCCAAGATCACACCACTGCACTCCAGCCTAGGTGACAAATAACAAATTATGCTATTTGCCCCCCCAAAAAAGGGCAAATAACATAATGTTAAAATTTTTGAACCCTGAGGAAGATTCGAAGTAGTGATAGGTTCCAGTAGAGTCTAAGAATGTAACCTAACAGTAATATGTAAATCTGAGACAACAAAAATTTATGGGCCATCTCAAAAACAGGTGATTAATAAACTTTAAAATTCTAGTCCAAAAGATTAGATCAAAAGAAAGAAGCAGTAATTCAGGGAGAAACTCAAAAGAACAGATATATCCCCATATGCCTTGTGTTTTTATCTCCATCCTGGAGGAGGAAACCACCAAAACAAAGTCTGATTTTTGCTATAAAGAACCAAAACTACCTGTACAAAATCAACACTAATGCCACTGGACTTATGAACTAAAATTCAGCAAGTATCTGTCAGTGGGGGCTAGGAGAAGTTGGGGTATTTCTTCCCATTCTTGATGTCTCTTTCTACGTGGAAGGATTTTGCAACCAGAACTTCCTGACCTCAATCCACTCTCTCCTTACCTCCTTCTCATGCATATATTCCATTCGTTCTCTACACCGTAAGTTTATAACGGCAAGTGCCCACGTGGGAGAGCCTACAATATACTGTCTGAGTGTGTTGTCTAATTCTGAGTTTCAGTATAAGAAGCCCACTTAATCACAGATAGATGGAAGCCACATTCCCCAATATTCACCTTAATAAAGTCCAATGCACTATCCATTGCATAACACAGCCACCTAATATATTCACCTGATTAGTGGTATTTTGGCTTCCCATATTTTTCTTTGTATATCTCTTAATTGGTTTAAACCACAAGCACAAAGAAGGAAGTTTTTGATTGCTCCTCTAAAACTCCCTTTCATCTTCATGACTTCAAGCTCATGCTTTAAATCACCATTAGCTAAACCTTTTAATCTACAGTCCTCAACACAGTGCCCTGCAAATGACAGATGCTCAATGTTTGTTCAACTAATTGGTGCCCATATTTGATGTCTTAAAATATACTATTTACCTACCCGATGTTGAAAAAAGGACGGATCAAGATATTTGTCAAATCGATCTTCAAATTTTACATCAGACTTTTTCCATTTTACCTGAAAAAACAATTTTCATTTGAAAATAAAGGCCAGTAAACAAATTAAAATCTGATGACAAAACTCCGGGCAAAATATAGAACAATTTACACATACTTAGAATTAAAATTCACTAGAGAAATGAAGAAAAGTTACTTACAACATGAGAAGTTGATAAAACTAATTAACTTTTCTGTTTATTGACAAAACAACTTTCCAAAGAGGGGTTGTTTCAGTTTTCAAGGACTGTTCACTATTGTTGACTTATATATTATGACCTGATAAATATGATAGTACAAGCTGAACTAGTACAAGCTCAAATCACAATTGTCTAAATCAATTAAAATAAGAATCTGTACATCTGCCTGGAATGATTCCAACCTGCACAGCTGTTCTCTTTAGCAACAGTCATTTATCTCTGTCCGCCTTCTCTTCCACCTAAGTGCATGCTGCCACCCCATGGAAGATTTGATGGACAGGGACATGAGCCCCCTTAGGCCCCAGGCCCCAGATCTATCTTTTCAGTTGTGAATCAAAGGCCAACAAAGATTATCCACCACTTTAAGGTGGATAATGATGAAAATGAGCACCAATTATCTTTTTAATTCAACCATTGTTGAAGACAGTATGGCGATTCCTCAAGGATCTAGAAATAGAAATACCATTTGACCCAGCAATCCCATTACTGGGTATATACCCAAAGGATTATAAATCATTCTATTATAAAGACACATGTACATGCATGTTTATTGTGGCATTGTTCACAATAGCAAAGACTCGGAATCAACCCAAATGCCCATCAGTGACAGACTGGATAAAGAAAATGTAGCATATATACACCATGGAATACTATGCAGCCATAAAAAAGGTTAAGTTCATGTCCTTTGCAGGGACATGGATGAAACTGGAAACCATCATTCTCAGCAAACTGACACAAGAACAGAAAACCAAACACCACATGTTCTCACTCATAAGTGGTTGTTGAACAATGAGAACACATGGACACAGGCAGGGGAACATCACACATTGGGGCCTGGGGGATGAGGGGTTAGGGGAGGAATAGCAGGGGGTGAGGGGATTGGGGAGGGTTAGCATTAGGAGAAATAACGAATGTAGATGACTGGGCAATGGATGCAGCAAACCACCGCCATGGCATATGCATACCTACGTAATAAACCTGCACGATATGCACATGTACCCCAGAACTTAAAGTATAATAAATAATTTTTTTTTAAAAAAAGAATGGTCAGTTTAGGGGCCAGTGCAAAAGATGAACTGCACATTGTTGAAGCAGAGGCAATGAATTATGATGGCAATCCAATTAAAGCAACACTGGCAACTTTGAAAATGTCTGCAAAGCCAACAGTTCCCCTTGGGGGCTTTGAAATACCACCACCAGTGATCCTATGGCTGAAGTGTGGTTCAGGGCCAGTGTACATTAATGGACAGCACTTAGTAGCTGTGGAGGAAGATGCAGAGTCAGAAGATGAAGAGAAGGAGGCTGTGAAACTCTTAAGTATATGTGGAAAGCAGTCTGCCCCTGGAGGTGGTAGTGAGGTTCAAAAAGTAAAACTTCCTGCTGATGAAGATGATGACAATGATTTTGATGATGAAGAAACTGAAGAAAAAGCACCAGTGAAGAAATCTATACAAGATAATTCAGCCAAAAATGCACAGAAGTCAAATCGGAATGGAAAAGATTCAAAACCATCAACTCCAAGATCAAAAGGACAAAAATCCTTCAAAAACAGGAACTCCTACAACACCAGAAGGACCTAGTTCTGTAGAAGATATTAAAGCAAAAATGAAAGCAAGTATAGAAAAAGCACACTGAATAGTCCTGGGCACTAATTGGTAAATTAAGCCCAAGGGTGGGGACAAAGGAAAAGGAGAGACAAACAGAGTCCATACTGAGTATCATCAACAAGCCAGACTGAAGTCTTCTATCTTAATCGCAATCTCCTTTTCTGATTTGTCACAAATGCCTCTTCAGGCTAGAAACAACCTCATTCGTGGTTCCCTAAAGCACTTTCTTCTGACTGCTGTGATTCAGTGAACCTTGCCCTTTCCTTTCTACTACTTGTGCATTTGCCTCATCTCTGCCCATGTTTTCAATCACCTTTGTGTCTCCTTAGCTACTTAGTAAATATTTGATTAAATTTTTAAAAAAAGAATCTGTACATCTTTATTTTTAGACCGCATTACTTTTATTACAACTATAAAATTCCTTTGTTAAGTTCAGTTATGCAAGTATTATTTGCATCAGGTACATATGCACAAAGCTTGAAAAACTTTCAAAATTGACTACTAGCAATGGACTCATTCCAGATATGAGGCAATAACTGGCAGAGAGGCGACCTTCACCAAATTTCTTTCTCATTTCCACTATTTTTAAGCCTAAGAGAACAGAAATAGCTTAACAGTTGCTAAAAGGCTCTGACAAGCTCTCACTGGGCAGGAGTATATTATTCCAACTGACAGAGCAAGCCATGGCAAACTATATCTATCCAGAAACTTTCAATACATATCACTTCTATCTGCAACATTAAAATGGAAAGGGAAACAATATGAAGTACGGCAATCTAAAAATGTAACCATAAAAATAAATGACTGGGTTACTCTAATTACTCAGTTATAATGGTAAACTTGGCTGTAGCAAAGGGTTTAGGTCCTGCAAAGGCATAACTGGTATCTAATACTGCAGACCTGAAACAAATCCTCTCTTTGCCTTTAGGAGGCTGACTTAGGTAAGCTGAGGAAATGCAGTTTCAATAATATTCTGTTGCCTCCCATTTCAAGCTACATTTTCATTTACTAAAGCTCAAAATCTAAGCCATAAATTGTGTTCAAAGACACAAATTTGTGTTCAAACCCACAAATTGTTGACATCAGGTCACAAACGCTACTTCTTACATAAAACTATTTGAATACTTACTGAATATGACATCTGAATTTTAGTATTTGGAACCAGTTTCACCTTTCCTTCACTAGTTAGATTAACATCAACAATTCGATTTCCATTAAAACCTATTTCAAGTTTTTTGTAGGTCCAAAGATAGTAATCTTCTCCATTTTCATCAGCCTCACCAACAATTCCTACAAAAGAAAAAACACTTTATACAAGGTAATACCACTTAATATTTAAAATATCCTAGAAGCTAAAAGCTCATTAAGTTTTTTTTTTTTTAAATAAAAAAGCAACATTACCATTATTCCTCATGGTTAGAATATGGCAAAAGTGCAAACTGGACTTCGACTCTTCATTAACTACTTAGCAAACACACGTCATGGTCATACCACGATGAAAAAGTGATAAACAGCTCAGCATAACACCAAACACTAATTTGATTCTCAAATTTCATGCTTTGTCATTAGTATAATTTTCATTTTAACAATTACCACCTTATATAGGTATACTACCGATACAGTTTCGATCTGTGTCCTCACCCAAATCTTACACTGAAATGTAACCCCCAATGCTGGAGGTGAAGCCTAGTGGGGGGTGATTAAATCACAGGGGCAGATTCTCCTGGTTTAACAGCACCCCTACTTGGCACTGTCATTGCAATAGTGAGTTCTCCTGGAAGCTAACATTTAAAAGTGTGTGGCACCTTTGCCCTCTCTTCCTCCTACTCCTGGCCACTCTAGGATCCCCCTTCACCTTCTACCATAATTATAAGTTTCCTAAGGTCTCCCCACAAGCTGAGCAGATGCTACCATGATTCCAGTACAGCCTGCAGAGCCATGAGCCAATTAAACGTCTTTTCTTTTTAAATCACCTCATCTCAGGTACTTCTTTATAGTGGTATTAGAACGGACTAATACAACTCCCTAACATCTCAAAATTTGAGGGAAGTGCTTATACCACCACCAATCAAGGTTACCCAGTGGTCAAACCAAAATTAAAATCAAGGTTTCCAGATCCCTAGTCTAGTATTTTCTCTAATAACCTATGATCTACCCATTCCTAGTAAGGTGCACATATGTATATGTGGGTACCAAAACTGAACATGTCTCCTTTTTATACCTTAAGTACTGGATCTGTCACTGGGAAATCAGCAAAATGAAAGGAATGCTGAAAATAAATGTTAATAAGGATAGAGTTTAAAATCATCACTTTAATCAAAATTCAGAATATTGGAAGAAAATGATCCACAATGTTAGGGAAATATTATAGGTGGTAGCTGAGGATCCATCTCTCATGCCCTCAAACTGCCAGCTATTTGTCCAATGTTCCCCACCCAAGCCTGTATAGTTCCCAATATCTTCATGCTCTACAGTTACGCCTTAGGGCCTTCCTCCTATGGTTTAGTAAGTATTAGGGAAAAAAATATGATCATTTCTTATAAAATATTATTTATTAACCAAAGTGATTCTAATTGGTACAAATTGAAGGAGTATAGTTTTGTTTTCCTTGGAACTGTAGGGGATAATGAAATCCTTCTTTTATCTTTATTTTTTATTGAGACAAGGTCTCTCTCTGTCACCCAGGCTGGAGTACAGTGACACAATCATAGCTCAATGCAGTTTCAAACTCCTGGGCTCAAGCAATCTTTCCACGTCAGCCTCTGGGGTAGTTAGAACTACAGGCAAGTACCACCACACCTGGGTAAATGTTTCATTTTTTGTAGAGATAAATCTCGCTATGTTGTCCAGGCTGGTTTCAAACTCCTGGCCTTGGCTTCTCAAAGTGCTGGGATTATAGGCATAAACCACCACACACAGCGTAAAATCCTTCTAATAATTAATTTCCTTTTTTTTTTTTTTTTGAGACAGAGTCCTGCTCTGTTGCCCAGGCTAGATAGAGTGCAAGGGTGCAATCTCGGCTCACTGCAACCTCCACCCGCTGGGTTCAAGAAATTCTTGTGCTTCGGCTTCCCAAGTAGCTGGGACTATAGGTGCGCACCACCACGAACAGCTAATGTTTTCGTATTTTTAGTAGAGACAGAGTTTCATCATGTTAGCCATGGTGGTCTCTAACTCCTGGTCCCAAGTGATCTGCCCGCCTTAGCCTCCCAAACTGCTGGGATTACAGACATGAGCTACCATACTCAGCCAATAATTAATTTCATTAAGGTTTATTTACATAGCTACTCTGAGAAACAGACTTTGGTGGTAAAGACACAATTATATCAAGAAGCTATTCTCTAAGAGGCTTTTAAAAGATTCTGAAACCTTTACTCCAAGAAAAGTTAGATACAAAGTTTTTTTTTTTCTGACAAGCATTCCCCTTGGTTCAGGCATTCAAGGACATCCAAAAGTATCTCCCCAAATAGGGCATATTCTAAAATTCCAGGGCTATAAAAAATTTAACACAGGAAAGCACAGTTACCACTATTGCTAATGAGGCCCACAGCTATGAATGAAAAAAGCATGATGGCTTATGCCTATAATTCTGGAATTAATAGGCATAAGCCATCAGGGAGGCTGAGACAAGATTATTGCTTGAAGCCAGAAGTTCAAGATTAGTTTAGGCAATAAAGCAAGACACCTTGTCTCTACAAACACACCAAAAAAAAAACAAAAAACAAAAAAGCCAGGCATGGTAGTATGCATCTGCAGTCCAAGCTGCTCAGGAGGCCAAGGGAGGAGGATCACTTAAGCCCAGGAGTTCAAGTCTGCAATGAGCTATGATTGCACCACTGCACTAACCTATAAGCAACGGAACACAACAGGGAACAAATCTGCTCTCTCAAAAATAAAGGAAGCTCTAACCAATGGGTTTCCCTGAACTACAGGCTCAGAAAAATCTTCAGTGAATATTCAGCAAATCTTCCTATCACTGTCAGAGCTGATCACAGAAATGTCAGCATAACCATAATAATAACTGCAGTCATTTCTATGAAATGCTTACTATATACACCTAATTAACATGCAACACAGTAATGATGATGCATATAATTATCTTTTTGCTATTACCTTTCTTATAAATTTCATCTTAGTATGATATTAAACTCTGATCTCATATGTTCAGACTTTGTTAGTTTACTGCTCATAACCACAGTAATCTGCTAACAATTTTAAGAATTAGAAGAAACATTCATTACACATAAGAGCAGATTTCCAGAGACAAAAGAAAGAAACAATTAGAGAAAAAAGTGATCAAACATATTGGCTATAACAGCTGGCTGTGCTCTGCATCATAAATAATTTAATCAAGTCCAACACAAATGATTTTGGACTATTCATAGGTTGGCATTAACTATGCCATAGCTCTTCTCCATTAATATGGATAAACAAGAGCAAAAACACAAACATTTTTTTAAATTAAAGAGTTATGGCAAATAACATAGGAACTAGCAAAATAAGCCATTCAAGGAACTATCATACCTAGAAATCATACTACCACAATACCAACATGAGAAAAAGACAGAATAAAACTCCTAAATCCTATTTAGTCCCTTTAATTGTATTTAAAAGAACAAATTAAAATAAGATATAAAAAAAATGGAAACAGAAGAATTTTTTTTTTTTTTTGAGACGGAGTTTCACTCTTGTTACCCAGGCTGGAGTGCAATGGCGCGATCTTGGCTCACCGCAACCTCCGCCTCCTGGGTTCAGGCAATTCTCCTGCCTCAGCCTCCTGAATAGCTGGGATTACAGGCACGCACCACCGTGCCCAGCTAATTTTTTGTATTTTTAGTAGAGACGGGGTTTCACCATGTTGACCAGGATGGTCTCAATCTCTTAACCTCGTGATCCACCCACCTCGGCCTCCCAAAGTGCTGGGATTACAGGCGTGAGCCACCGCACCCGGCCTAGACGAATTTTTTAGATTGTTCTAAGCACATTTTCATTATTGAATCTGAAAAGTTATACTATATAAAAGTTCTATTTTAGGCAAGTTTCATGTAAAGCATGGCAGTGTAAAAATCCTTCAGGCAACAGGTGACCATAAAACTCGTATTAAAATCATTCTGTAAAAAATGGTTAAAACACATTTACATTATGTTCCAATATACAATCACCTTAACAGAGTCATTACATAAATTCTGATTATGCAAATTTTCCCCAGTCTTAAATACAACATATAATACTTACCCCATATTGGTAAATCATCTATGTACATCTGGTACCAGTAGTGATTTTTTATGGCATATACAAATGCATCTCTCTTTTCTTTATCTAAATCAATTTCACAGTAAGTGGCTGGCATCACATCATCTGCATAAAGTATAAATTGCAAATTAATTCACTAGTTTGCAAAATAGTTACATACAAAAAAACACACCAAAAAAGCCAACATTTCCTAAAGTTAAAACTTCTGTTCAGAATATTTGAATGAATGATAAATATGTGGGGGTTCAGAGTACTATTCCTCCCTTTTTCTGTGTATCTTTAAGATTTTTTTATAATAAGAAAATTTTAATCATCTTTATTTTCAAACATTATCTTACTAAATGAAGAAATCATCCCTTATATCAAGAAAATTATACAAGAAAATTTATAAAGTAACTTTAAAATAAATTGATTTTAAAAAGAAAAATAAAAAAGCTTAAACACATAAGAATGTTTTTATTTAACATATACAAAAGCTCAAGAATATGATCATAAACAGAGATAACCATTTCTGACTATAAGATCTCTCTGAGATAAACATTCATTTTAACATTCTTAGAAAGACAAGTCACTAGAAGCCACAGATTCTATGAAAACACTCAGTGACTATTCATAAGTAGGAAGATTAAAAGGCAAACCTCTATTCAGCAAGCATCACTATTTATAAATTGCCTTAAAGTCCCCTAAAGATGAGTCATTTTCCACCCTTGACTGCTTTCAAAAATATTGTTACTGTAATTCTATTCAGATGGTTTCTAACTTAATAAACCTAGCATTTCAAAATGTACTTATGTTTCTAATAAAATAGAAGAAAATCAAAAAATACAAATACTCAACATGTCAATCAAAAGAATTTGTTGTGGTAAATTAGTAGCAATTAGAAAAAAATTAAGAAATCATTCTGAACAAGAACACAAAAGGAAACACAAGTTTGTTTTTAACTTCGATACTATATTTGTATTATGATATTGGTTATTTGGAATATGAAATGAAATTTCTCTAAAGACACATTAAAACTTTCTACTGATCAAAAGTTCTTAGACATAAATTTTAGCTAAATCATTAATTTAATAGCTCAAAGAAATAACAATCTAATTTATAACTCAAGATATCCAGCAATATGTCTCCCCAACCCTCAACAGAGAGAAGAGCTTCCCACATTTTAGACCAGCCTAGAGTGGACACCCCAAAACTACAACACCAAAGATGGCAGTAAACACTGAAGTCCCATGGAAGAATGTCAGGGAAATACTTCCTCACCCTCAAAGCATGAGAAGATTAATTTTTCTCCAACGACTCCCAGATAGATTTTCTTTCTGCCCAAGCCCTCCTAGGCAGCAAGGAATTTAAGAGTTTTATGATGGCTTAAAAACAAACAAACAAGCAGAGGCTGAGCAGTGAAGCATTGGAGGGTTAAAAAATGAGACTGCTTCAAAGGGTTTCTACAGCACGAGCTAGAAAAACTGGCAGCAAGAGGTCCCCAAATGGGATCTCCATGGAGTGAGATAATGAACAAAAGGCAGCAGGCAACTACAGCTACAGAAGGGATATTCAGAACCAAAGGAAGGTCCAAGCTTAACGGACAACAAATGACCACAGTGGCAGTAGGAGATCTCAGAGCTACCTCTGCAAAGCCACTGAATTCCTTGTGGTTAGAAACAAAAATTCATTTTTAATGGTCATTAACAATGTGGTAGATTTAGTAGGAAGCTCTGAAATATACAGCATGGCATTTATCTGTATAACGCTTTTTTTTTTTTTTTGAGACGGAGTTTCACTCTTGTTGTCCAAGCTGGAGTGCAATGATACAATCTCAGCTCACTGCAACCTACACTTCCTGGGTTCAAGCAATTCTCCTGCCTGAGCCTCCCAAGTAGCTGGGATTACTACAGGCATGTGTCACCACACCCAGTTAATTTTTTTGTATTTTTAGAAGAAATAGGGTTTCACCATGTTAGCCAGGCTGGTCTTGAACTCCTGACCTAAAATGATCTGCCTGTCTCGGCTTCCCAAAGTGGTGGGATTACAGGCATGAGCCACCACGCCTGGCCAATCTGTATAAAGCTTTTAAAAGATTTCTCAATCTGAACTTTAGTCCAACCAATTCTTTGTTTCCCAACTGATCTCTCTGCCTCTACACTCAAGCCAAACTCAATTCCCACACACCTTGTGCTCTCTTGGCCTCTGAACTTTTTTTCTTATCCTGTTAACGCTGCAACGCTACCAACAAGGTCCAATCTAAAATCCTCCCCATCCCCCAACCCTTGCCTCCACAAAGGAATCCCTTATTCCCCACTCCCCACACTTCTCATACGCACTCCCACAACTCCTTTACAGCACGTAGGCCTGTAACACTTTCTACCTCATACCAGTATCTTGCTCCTCAGAAACACCATTAGGTCCTGAGTGCTTTGTCCATAACTGATTATATCCTTTTAATCTCCAGCCATGACAGCTTTAGTACCCTACACAGACTAGGCACTAAACAAAAAATTTTAAGAGCATAATTTCCCATTTATTTGGCAAAGGAAACCACTAGGCATATTAGGGTATCTACCTAATATATGCATCTGTGTATGAAGAGTGTGTCTGTTTGTACAGAAGGAGAAAATGCCAATTTATAAACAAATGAAATTTTTGAACAGAGTCCCTCAGAACTGATGAAGAGGTCTTAAAGAATATCATCAACTCATGTAAAATCTAGAAACGAAGCATGTTAAAAGGCAAAATCTATTATTATGACAGGCTATATACAAAGGGTGTTGGTTGGTCATATTTTAATGGAATTCCTCTTCCAGGCAGGTAGACAAATACAAACATTACAAATAACTGAAGAGTCTCTGGCTGCCCAACTGAAACAGCGTTTCCCTCAGGAAGGAGACAATTTGAAGATAACTAATGCAAGTGTATGAATATGCCAAATCATTATTCAGCATTCTATATATATGGAAAACAATCTGAAAAATCTACCAACATAAATCTATGCTTTAAAATTAAAACAGGCTATATCTTTCAAAGATGAAACACACATCCATGAATTCTGAAAAAGATGCAATTCAGATTTTACTAATGTAAATAGTTTTTACGCGGGAAAAACAAAGTAGGAAAGTGGCAAACGTTAACCTTATTATTCAAACAGAAAGCAAGGTTAGACAGATTCTGGGCACTATGTACCAATAATCTATCATCAATTCCCAGTAAAACTCTAGACTAATAATTGAATAGGCAGTAAATGCACTGAGAAAAGAAAGTGATAATTATTCATGAGTTCTGTAAGAACACAGTATGCCTTGCTTTACTTTCTCTTCTGATAACATTGCATTTGGAAAATGAGAAATAGTCTACCTCTAACTCAGCAGCACTTAGCAAAGTCTCTCATGAAAGAAATCAGTATAGAAAAATGTATAGAGTAATGGGCAGAAAGGTGAGTTTTAGTCTGAGTTCTAGTATCTACTAGCTATGTGAATAAAAAGCAAGTTATTTAACTTCCATGAACCTCTCAGTTCCCTTAACAGAGATAGCATCTACACTATCTTCTTCCCAGAGTTAAGAATTGAAAGCATCAGGCCAAGTGCAGTGGCTCAAGCCTGGGATCTCAGCTCTTTGGGAGGCCGAAGGCAGGCCGATCCCTTCAGCCCAGGAGTTTGAGACCAGCCTGAGCAACATGGCAAAACCTCATCTTTACAAACACCAGAAAAATTAGCCAGGCATGGTGGTGCATGCTTATGGTCCCACCTACTCAGGAGGCTAAGACCAGGGAGGTCGAGGCTACAGTAAGCTGTGATCATGCCACTGCACTTCAGCCTGGGAGATAGTGAAATCCTGTCTCCAAAAAAAGAAAAAAGGGACTGAAAATGCCAATATATTCAAGGAAACTGTTCTTAAGTTTCCTTGGGCCTTGCACCCCTTTGAGAATCTGATGAAAGTGATCTCTCCCTTGCCCACCCCCTGAAAATGCACATTCACACAAAATTAAGGTAGAATTTCAGAGGGCCTGAAGACCCCAGAAGCTAGAGCCTACCATAGAGCTGGAATGCAGTAAGATACTCAGTAACTGCTGAATGAACTAGAGGAAAACAAGAACGGGAAAAACTGGTATATTCACAGTTAATTAAGTAACTATATAAAGAGTATTGATTGACCAACATGACCAGCCGTATAAACTGTGATTTTTTTCTAAATGAGAATTTGGCATCATGTATCAAAAACTACCTTAAATGTGTTTACATCCTTTGATTCAGTAATTCAACTTCTAAGAATTTATCCTAATAACAGATTCAGAGATGCACTGGAAATACTTAAGTGCAAGGACAGCCAAAAGCATTGTTATTTCTGTTTTTTGGGTTTTCTTTCTTAGACAGAGTCTTGCTCTGCTGCCAGGCTGGAGTGCACTGGCGCAATCTCAGCTCACTGCATTCTTCACCTCCTGGGTTCAAGCAATTCTCCTGCCTCAGCCTCCCGAGTAGCTGGGACTACAGGCACACACCACCATGCCCAGTTAATTTTTGTATTTTTTAGTAGAGACGGGGTTTCACCATGTTGGCCAGGATGGTCTCGATCTCTTGACTTCGTGATCAGCCCGCCTCAGCCTCCCAAAAGTGCTGGGATTATAGGTGTGAGCCACTGCACCCAGCCAAACATTGTTATTTCTAATAGCAGAAAAAGAAAACCCTTTAAAGAAGGATGGAAGGATCAAAATATACAACTAGAAAATGGGGGTCGGGGAATCACAGTATCCGAGTTACACAGTACGATGTAGCCACATTTAAAAAAAAAATAATTAACAATATGGGGACAAGCTCATAAAATGTCAAGAGAAAAAAAGCAGAATAAAAACTAATTATAATTTACTAAATGAGTTAGAATGTGCTTAAAACAGTGTCTGACACATAATAAGCAGTATATAAAGTGTTAAATAAACTTTAAAAAAATCATATACATAATGAATTCAATTTTCACACGTTTTAAAACAATGTGGATAAACAGAAAGAAAGACAGAAGGACTAAAGAAAACACAATAAAATGTTAACGGTAATCCAGATTTATATTTTCCTATAGTTCCTAAACTGTGTATTTGAACTTGTATCACTGTCAAAATCAGAAAAATATATATGCATATATATTCCTTTAAAAAACAAAAACAGAGATGTCAATCTGAAGAAGAACAATGTTATCAATGGTTTGAATAAAAACTTGCAAAAAGCCCATATTTATCAAAACTGCAGTTAGTACAAGTTACAAGAAATCAGTAATAAGAATTGACAAATTTCGGATTCAAATTATTTGCTCTGGCTAAAACACTGTGGTTGAAACCAACAGGACAAAATATTGTACCAACTTCCCAGACTTCCACTCAAGTAAGGGAGATTTAACCACAAGTATGTTTCCTCTCTCTCTTAAAACCCATTAAATGTCAGTGAAGGAATAAAAAGGATGTTAAGTCCACAAAGACAAAAAGAAGAGCAGACAGTGGGGAAAAGATTTTTTTTTTTTTTTTGAGACAGAGTTTTGCTCTTGTCACCCAGGCTGGAGTGCAATGGTGCAATCTTGGCTCACTGCGACCTCCGCCTCCTGGATTCAAGCAATTCTCCTGCCTCAGCCTCCCGAGTATGTGGAATTACAGGCACCCACCACAATGCCTAGCTAATTTTTGTACTTTTTGGTAGAGACAGGGTTTCACCATGTTGGCCAGGCTGGTCTCGAACTCCTGACCTAGCCTCTCAAAGTGCTGGTATTACAGGTGTGAGCCACCACACCTGGCTGTGAAGAAAAGATTTAAACAAATTTTTAGAAAATGGAAAACAGCTCTAAGATGACAAACTACTAATAAACCAGGAGAAAACCTAACAGGAGACTGATGCCCATAAGGGAGGGAATTGGTGTCACACAACCCAAGAGACACTCAGGACTTGGAAGCCTTACAGATCCCAAAAGCCAGGGGAACAGACACAGGACTGAACACAATGGAAATGACATTAAAATACTGAATATGTACGTGGAGGGGTTGTATGGCCAGGTACCCTCCTCTACCCTTCATACAGCTAGACACATACTGTACCCTCACTTTAACCCTGTAGTAGACCAGTGGCACCTTCCTCTAGAGAACTTAAACCAGAGAGGCTCCAGAATCAGGGACAGCAGGAACAGCAGAAGCTAAGGACTGAAAACAGCATGGGGGGATTACCTGAAGTAAACATCTTCAGGATGAATGAGTAAACCTGCCAACCCCCCAGTCCTTTTTCCTCACCCTTTGGCAATCCAGGCCTAAATCCCCCAGGCAGATCTGGAGGTAAATACTGCAGAGTGAAGATAAGAACAGCCAAGACTGAGAATCACTAAACTAAAAATATATAAGCCTCTAAACAGCCCTTGGCATCTCTCCATATCTGCAGTACTCTCAACTTACCAATTAATTCTAAAGAAAAAATACTTGTAAAATAATTTCAGCCCTCTGTTAAGTTGGGAAATTTAAGGAAGAAAATTCAAGGGAAGATCAATAAAATAAACAGAAGGAAGGAGTCCTGTAGAAGTCACTGATATTTCCACAATTAATAACCTTCATTTTACTGCAGGAATTCTCAAATGGGGGAAGGGGCAGGATGGATGAATGGTGATTTTTTTTCTGGTTAAGAATTACTATTCCAGATCATCTAATGTTCATAATGAATCAATTATCATAACAACAAGTAGGCACAAACCGTCCAGGTACTAGACAATTTCTTAAAAGCATACTAGGTCTTAATAGCTAAGAGTTCAAAGGTAAACAAGAGTGCTACTATAATAGGCTAGTGCAGCAGCTTGGGGATAAATAAGTCTATAATCAATAAACTAACATTTCATAATCACAAATACAAAACCAAGTTGTATACAAACCCATACTATGTGGCGATTAGTATTCTTAATTACCATTTTTTAAATATAAACTATATACCAGGAACTTTGATAAATGCTCTATATGCATTCTCATTTAAACCTGACACTTCTATCAAATACATATTATTTCCTACACTTCACACATAAGCAATATGAGATCAAAGAAGTTGAATAATGTGCCCATGACCACAGAGGTAAGCAGGGGCACACCTGAATGCATCAAGTCTCTCTGACTCTAAAGCACATGTTCTTTCCACACTATCATGGTAAGGTTCTAAGACATACCCTCTAAAATTGGAGGGTGATGAAATCAAACCAGGTTCAAAGATGCCCAATCTAAGTGTGCCCTTCTATATTTAATGTATTTTCTTAAAATAGTCTCAATTTAGCATTTTTGTCTAGTGCTAGAATATAAGATTATTAGCAAGAAACAAGTTGTGTATAAAATCTTAAGTGAGAAGCATCCTTTATTAGAATTAGACTATCATTAGTTCCTTAAAATAGTCTCTTTAGTAATCTTCATTTTACAAAATGATACCAATCCATGGAGGCTGACACAATCTACTAGGTTAAAAAAAAGATGTGGAGTTGCTGTAAAGGTTCCTCCCAGCGTCACATGGCCATTGCCATAGTGAAGCTGAGCCAAGCAGAGGCTGCAGCAGCTCTTCAAGGGGGGCCAGTTTGCTATGTGCTGGGGCTTTATCCCTCTTGTGATTTACTTGGGATTTAAGAGAGGTGCAGATCCTGGAATGCCTGTACCAACTGTTTTGAGCCTACTTTGGGGATAAAGGATTATTTGGTCTTCTGGATTTGGAAGCAATTAGCAGACAGCATGGAATATGTATGCTCTGGCTCTGATAAGAAATGGGACATCATTCGGTCGCCAGTTGGATGGCACAAGGCTCATCATAGATGAATGTGTAGCAGAGTGGAACTTGTACTAACTTATGATAGAATATATCAGCATAAATGTTTTTAACAATGTTAAAACAAAAAAGACGTGTGTGTATATGCATATGTAAACATGTATGTATGTGTACGTATAGTTTTTTCTGGTTTCACACTTCCAAAATTTTGTTTTATTTGAATATGCCTTCAGAAGAATCTTTAAGTCAAATATTTAAGAGATGAAAGATTAACAATATATGGTAAATATTTCTACAGCTCACAAGAGACATAATGTTCCAATTTCTATTACATTATTAGTATGCTATGATATGCCATAAGTAAATCACTTTGTCTCTCGGCTTCTGAGAGAGAGAATTGGATGACACAATCTCTAAGGTGCATTCTATTTTTTAAATGTTTGGTTATTGTAAGTGACAACCTAGAATACTTTTCAAAGCATGATCAACTTTATCTTTGAACAAAGCAAGCAAAGGGCTACAGTAGAGGGAGAGTATAATCAGCATTTACTATTTTATCTTGACCACTTAATTTAGCAGCTCCTTTAGCAGCATATCTATGCTGGGCATGGAAACTTGGTAAAACCCCTAGGAATCACCAATTCTCAGGAAATATCACTTGGCTAGCTCTTTTTTAAATGTAAAGGTGCTTAGCTTAGTCTGAAAAGAAAATAAATCCCACTTCTCTACCCATGAAAACCATCTTCCTCTATTTAAATAATCTCTCCATCTCAGCCTCTAGGAACTAATAAAAGGGAGTTTAAGATTGCTGAATAAGTACTCTTCTTTAGTAAATATGGGTGAGGATCTCAAAAACTAATGAAATCTGTACACAATAACAAAGTAGGACTCTGGAGTTCTGCCTATTCTCTCTTGTTGGTTTCTCTTTAATAAATTAGAAATGTACACCAAATATGGAAAAAGACAAAGTAGATGTTTACATATCGTACAAAGTCTCAAAGATCACATTTTGTAGTTTCAGTTTTCTCCTTATTTGTGACTAATTACTTAAATCACCTAATTAAATTAAAACACAAGCCTCAAAGGTATGTTTACAGTGATTCATAAAATTACAGGCCATGCCATTGTGGTTTATATTTACAACCTAATTTTATAATTAAGCCCCAAAGACTATAAATGGGAAAATGGGGGAGGAAGAAGAATGTAAATATATACCATATACCTATTTTCAACAACAACTTATTAAAAACAAGAATAAAATTTAACAACAAAAATTAAAGTAATATTATCTTTAAAATCTCATTGACATTTTTCTTCCCAAAGTGCTAAAATAATAACATCTTTAGTACTAAAAATACCAGAAGTCAGTTACTATTCATCTTACATATGAAGATAATAAAATTAAAACTGCAGTAAAGAATTTTATCAAAATGAATACAGTATCAAAAAAAAAAAAAACAGTGGGGGTTCAAAATCCAAAGCTCCTGTTTACCGGATCCATGATGTATTCAAAAACCAAGACATCTAATCAAAGATCCTACAAAAATTCAATTACTCAAGCTTCTGTTCACCATGCTAAAAATGCCTATCCAGGAAATACACTCTCTGATAAACTTCACAGAGAAAAATGAAAAGTATAAACACATTCAAAGGACCTGATAAATAGATACCTATATAATAACTAGATAAGGAGAAGTTTTATCCCCAAATTTAACAAAAAAATTTAAACATCCTATAGGTATTAACAGGATAAATTAATACAACACTGATAAATACATGGTAAGCCCATGGTACAAGTTTGAATTTGAAGCTTTACACAAGAATTTTAAGTATCCACGCATCCCATTACAGCCTCAGACTTCCATAAATTACTTTGTTAAATATCTATGAAGGTCTTCCCAGGCCACAAGTGTCTAATAAATAGGGAGTTTACTATATAACACTTTTCAGAAGGAAATATGTTAAGAAAATACAATTTTATTAACAATCATCTATTTTATTATCTTATAAATATTCAAAGTAAAGTTTAATTTTGTTAATTACTAATATACTTTCCTAAATGTAATACACTTCATTTACAAATCATAACACATTTTAGAGTCTAAAGCAATGGTTCTCAACTGACGGCAATAAGCAATGTCTGGTGACTTTTTTGGTTTTCACAAATGGAAGGTGCTACCGGCATCTGGGGAGTACAGGCCAGGGACTCGGCTAAATATCCTATAATGTACATGACAGCCCACACAACAAAGAATTATCCAGCCCCAGTGTCAATTGTGCCAAAATTAAGAAACCCTTGTCTACAATCTGAATTGCATTGTAAGGATTACTAAGGTTTACTTACCTTTAAATTTAATATCCAGACCACTAAATTCCAATTCAACCCCTTGAAGTGCTTCTCCCAGAGTTTCATGGTAATGACTGATACTTTTTTTTGACCCCACACAGAATGGAAGTGAAAAGTACTTATATGTTTCTTGACGATTATGGTACGGCCCAACAGTATTCATCCATAAGACAACTTCCTCTTTATCTTGATACTAAAACAAAAAAAGCAAACAATATTAAAAAAAAAATAATTCAAATTAAGGGAATATTTGTTACATGTTCTAAACAAAAGTGCATTGTCTCTGTTCAGGAAGCTATAAAATAAAATACTGCAGGCTTAATCTGATGAATGTCTACATCTTAAAAATGAAACTTAGTGAATTTTAGAATTATATCCTGATTGTAGTCTCAGACAGATACACCTTTTCCAAACTTTACTTTATAGAGACAGTGTTTAAACTAAGTCTAATAGTTTATGAGTATGTCTATTGTTTACATTTATACTATCAAATCATGGCAAATTTGCAACCATCATGACTTACCATGCTAACATGGACAAGGAAAGAGGAAACAAAATCAGTAGTTTATCCAGAATCTCATGTTAATCAATAAGTGAAAAAAAAAAAAGATAGAAAGAAAGAAAGAAAGAAAAGAAACCTAATGTTGCCAGCAAGCATGAATAAAATTTCATCTCCTTGTGAGACTCTGTGAGTCTCACAGGTCAAAACACTACAGAGGACAGAAATGACCAAATACAAGGAAGACAACTACTATGGAATCTTCACAAGTCCATTCAAGCCAACATTCTATCTTGTTATCAGCCTGAAAGATATGCATAATATGCATATTTCTTTGAATAAGTAATTATGACACTATACATCAGTAAATATCATACATGGCTAAATCTGAAGTGTGGTCCAATTATGACTTTGGGTAGTTTCAAGGTCCAAGTGGGAGGTCTGTCAAAGATTTCTAAGATCTCTACAAGTTTAAAGTTCCAATGATTCCATAGAAATCAATTACCATGGTAATTTTAAAACTAGTGATTCTAATTACCAACATAAAGACAACACTGGATGCATTTAAATCAACTAACAGTACAGATGTTAATTCACTGAACAATTACTTACTGTCTAGCATGTGGAACAATTGTGCTTATAACTGAAGATACAGCTTTGAACAAGATGTGTTTCCTGCCCTACTGGGGGAAAGATGGGCACTGAACAAGAAGTAATAAGGTAGGTTGCTATGGAGCATATAATGGAGGAAGCTATCCAACTAGCCCACTATGAAATCCTTATCTCCAGTCCTCCATCTAAAACTAGTTAATAAATAAATATTTTCAATCAAAACCTAACATCTCCAAAACTAAACTCATCTACCCAAATTCACTTCCCCCAGCTATGTTTTTCTAATAGTACTAGCATTCTCTCAGACATGGAGACTCAAACCCCAAAACCCTCTGCACTCTACGGAACCCAAAAACATTAACTCATACATTCTTACTCAAAATATCTGCCTTTTTCTTTTGATTCACACAACTACCGCCCTAAGACTTAGACCTAGTCATCTCATGTTCAAATATAAATGCCCAATTGTTCAAATACAGCTAGGTCATTAAGGAAATAACAAATGATCTCACCTTTTGAATACCTATGTGACAGGTACCAAGCATCGTGTTAGGTATTAAGACTATAATGGTAAGTAAACTAGTGTCCATTTCCTTAAGTTCATAATCCACAGTGGAATCAGACAAGCAAATGATTAACAAAGAAAAAATAAGTATTATAATTAAGGTAATAAAGGTCTATTGTGGCAACAATAAAGGAACGATTAAATTCACTTTGTCAGAGAAGGTCAGGATGAATAACAATTTGGAAAATCACAAGCTGTTTCAAGGGAGTTCAGAAAAACAACTGCAGATAATCTTCATGTAGGAAGTAATGAATCAAAGGTCTAAATATTAATGTATCTGTATATCCTCATTCATTACTATTCTTTTTATTTGGAGAGATTGACAAATATATGTATGTCCCCACTCTTTCATCCAATGCTCATGGTCACACAGCACTAATCAACCAAGGTATTCCTTTCTGCTGAACATAGATATTGCCTCAGAGTTCTCAAAACAGTGCTCTAAACCAACCACTACCAACTAACCAGAGTTGGTATTAGAATTAAAACTTGTTCACGGCTGGGTGCGGTGACTCATGCCTGTAATCCCAGCATCCTAGGATGCTGAGGCGAGTGGATCACTTAACGTCAGGAGTTTGAGACCAGCCTGGCCAACATGGTAAAACCCCATCTCTACTAAAAATACAACAATTAGCTGGGTGTAGCATATGCCTGGAATCCCAGCTATCTGGGTGGCTGACGTAAAAGAATCACTTGAATCTGAGAGCTGGAGGCTGGAGGGAGCTGAGATAGCGCCACTGCACTCCAGTCTGGGTGACAGAGCAATACTCTGTCTCAAAAAAAAAAAAAAAAAAAAACCCTATTCACCAATGCAAATACATATTTAATAAATTTGATGAGAAAATACTGAAGAAATACTGAAATGTAAAGTTCACTGGCAATTTAGTAAAAGAAATTTGAAGTATGTGAACTGATTGGTATGTACACTGACTGCAAGAGTACCTTTTCAGAAAAATAAGAAAGGGGAGGTAACATAATTCTTCTATTTCAGAGCAGAATATTGAATGAAACGACCTATTAAAGGGCACCTTGCCATTAATTCTGCTGAGTCTGCAGAAATGTTATAAATGTAACTTGTGAAAATATGCCCAAAATATTTTTTCTAAATATTCCAATACTTTTCTTTTAAAAATAGACAAAAATTTTAAAAATAAATACCTTTAAATATAGGGCATCCACTTATTTTATACAAATTGAAACATAAACAATTTAGGATTAAAATAATTTAAGGGTCCTGGTCGATGTTAAACCACATATTCTGAAGTCACTCATTTTAAACATTTAGGAACTCTTAACAGAGTGTTACAGTTGTGATGTGATGCCAGTACTGAAACAAAATTTATACCATTTTGTAGTCTTAAGATTCTTTCCAAGTAATTAGAAATACACATATTGAGAGTTTAGGATGAATAGTAAAGCAAAAATAATGCTCTTATGCGCTTTTTCTTTTATGTTGCTCCATATTATGCAGACTGTGGTTTAATACAATGAACTTAAAATGTTTACTTTTCATTGCAGCCCTTGATTGTCCCTGAGAATACGTGCTTTCAAGACAAGATAAAGAGTTCTTTCTTGAGGGAAAACGTTTTAAAATATTTTGAAATTAGGAAATACCAAAAGACTTCACACAACTTCTGGAGGAGGAAACAAAACAAATTTTACCTTTCCTTTCCCTAAAGCTCTGACAAAGCCCCTGAGCTCCACAGTCTGTGAGAAGAGTGTGTCAGGCCCTGAAGAAGGTGGGGTGGAGTCACAGCAGCACAGCAGTGAATCAGGGGATCCCTAAGTATGATAATAATTCCTTCCATCTGAGGCTTCCCTGGGAAATGGCCAAGTGAGAGAAGGCCAATTCAGGATACCTGCATTCTATACCTACTTATTTTCCAGCTCTCAGAAGAATCTCACTGCTACACTTAAGTCATCCACTCTGGCCAAAACGGTTTATGATACTGTCTTCCTCCCCTTTTCTGCTTCATTTTCTTTCTTTTGTCATTCCCCCAAATTTGGAAGGCTCTCCTTTTCTTCACTTAGCCAAATTCTACTCATCCTTCCAAACTACTCAAATCCTCCTTTTTCAAATCCTCAGGTAAAGCCTTAACTGACCAAATCCTAACATGACATGATCTCACCATTTTTGTAATAATAACATCACTAGCTCACAATAGGTACATATTATGAGCTAGGTATAGTTTTAAGTACATGAACATTTAAATAATCACCTCAAAACTCTATAAAATAAGTCTCATTATTTCCCCCATTTCAGAGACAAGAAAAAAAAACTAAAAGCTAAAGAACAGAGATGTTAAATAATTTGTCCAATAACATATAACTAATCAGCATCAAGTTTAAAAGGCTAGGACTATATTTTTGCTAATCCCTAGTCAGCTTCATTCATTAAAGAGCAGAAAATTAAATCAAGGAAATTTGAAAACTGTGCAGGTGTACAAAGCAACTAAAGACAGTTCTGAAAACTGAGTAACTTTTCCACATGAGCCTTTAATCTGCCTGAAAGAAAATAACCTAAGAAGTTATTCACACTCTGCTCTCAAAAGGAATAACCTTTATTCTCAAGAAGTCACTAATATTAGCCCTTCCTATTTAAATACTGTTTATGTGTTGGGGGTATCAAAGTTTTCCTTCTTGACAGAGGTCATGAATTAATTTTTTCCAAGAGAAAAGCTTTAGAAGATAATATTGCTGACACAGACATGTGAAATATGAGTAAGAAATCACAATTTACATAGACAGGCAAGGGACTGAGGATTCAGAACAAGCACCCAAATGCCACCCTTCATTTTCATACAAAGTGAGAAAATGTATGTGTTTACTTCAAAATAAATGTTCCATAAATCATGTTAAAGCCTTTTAATTATTCATTAAAACACACATCAGAATTCTAATACAAATAAATTAGAAGTGTATTTTTGAATAGTCTCTTGAGATAACTATTCCTTCTCAAAAATAGCTTTGTACCTAAATAAATTTTCAGTCAATCATTGTGGAGCTGAAAACAGGACAACGAATTATGGCATTTAACAATCTACAATAGAGAACTCACAAATTCGCTTGCAGTAAACAGCTTATACTCTTTATAAATCTTCAATAAGTTTTAAGAGTTCCTATATTCCCAACAGAAACAAAGACAGAAGGTTGCCATTTGCCAAAGTAAATCAAACAAAACATTTCTGAAATCACTCAGTGATATAATACAAAGTATTTATGAGGCAGAGGCTGAGAAAACGATTCTAGGCATCGGGTCTGTTCAACATTAGAAGTCCCAAGATTACCAGAAGTACACTGGACCACAGAGAAATAGGGAATTTTAGCCTAGGTAGGATCCCCAAATCAAAACAGGCATCCCAAGACTATGCATCTTAAATGAATAATGGCCTGAGTTTGTTTATTGTGCTTCCACATTGCATATCCTTGTCACTAGTAGCTCCCTAATCATTCAAGTCATTCAACAAGCACTGATCAAATATCATTTGTGCCAAGCACAGTGCCTGGGTATGTAACAGACAAAAAAAAAAATCTGACTTTGTGATCTTTAAGGAAACAGAACCCACAAAAATTCAAGACTGCAGTGCAAACCATAAAATGTTCTAAGATTCCTGCGCCCCTAAGTGCTGGGTTTTTGGTGCTAACATCTTTACATATTATTACTATGGAAGTATACGTACAAGACAGGTAGAAAGACAAGACTAGGGATCAGGAAGCTCTGACTCTTTCTGTGGCTTTGAGCAAGTCTCTGGACCTGTACAGGCCATTATGAAAATGAAGTGTTCTGGATTAAATTATCAAGTCTTTCTAGTTCTAAAATTCTACGATTCTCAATCGGAAATTGTTTTTAATGGAGTCCTGTGGAATCTTAGGGGACATAGTAATCTAACTCTAGATGCTTCCAAGTGCTTTGATTTTCAGAAAACCAAAGAAGCATAAACACACCTTTCACTCACTCTAAAGAAGCCTATGTCCCTTCAGTCACTTATTAAAAGCCTGTCTTCCACGGAAGTGTTCTTTAATTTTCATTTCAAACATGTCTGTAATGCATATATGATTCAACTTTTAAAAATTAAAAGGGACATATTGTTACATATTCTAAATATGTACACACAGACCCTATTAAGTCAACACAATTCCTTTTCAACACGCTTCAGAGAATATTAAAAGAACTTTGGATAAATAAGAACATTAAAAAATATATGGATAAGATGGCCACCTAAATCCTAATTCAGTAGGTACAGTAAGAGAAATCAGGGGATTTGAAGAACGAGCATAGGACGAGCTACGTAATTTGTGGGGCCCAGTACAAAATTAAAATAGAGGCCTTGTTCAAAAATTTAAAACTTAAAGATGTTACAGCAGAGCATTAAAACAAGCTCTCACACAGTCTTGTGTGACTCTTCAGGGCACTTGCTCACGAAGTCAACACTGTTTCTCCTTAATGCTAACCCAAACATCTCAGTAACAACCCATTATGGAGCCAGACTCATCCCAACACTTAGGCATTTAAGCACTTAAAAATCAATATGGAGAACTGCTCAATTTAATACCTAGTGCTTTACTATCTTATTTTTAATAAAAAGAGGAGTAGAGCATATGGTGGCTCACAGTATAAAAAGACTATCAACTGAGAATGCCTAGGTTCAAATCTCACCTCTACCCCTACCAGCTACATGGTCTCGGCAGGTGACCTCACTTCTTTAGATTCACTTTCCCCTTCTATAAAAAGGGCATATTACTCACCTCATAGGTTATTAATAGATAAATTAATATGTGTAAAGTACTTAGAACAGTGCACAGCCAGCCAGGCATGGTGGCTCATGCCTGTAATCCCAATACTTTGGGAGGCCAAAGCAGGTGGATCACCTGAGGTCAGGAGTTCAAGACCAGCCTGGCCAATACAGTGAAACCCCATCTCTACCAAAAACACAAAAATTAGCTGGGCGTGGTGATGAGCACCTGCAATCCCAACTACTCAGGAGGCTGAGGCAAGAGAATTGCTTGAACCCAGGAGGCGGAGGTTACAGTGAGCTGAGATCATGCCATTGCACTCCAGCCTGGGTGACAAGAGCAAAATTCCATCTCAAAAAAAAAAAAAAGAACAGTGCATAGCCCATATTGCTACAAAAGACATATTAGCTATTACCTTTATCTGGAAACAAACTTCACAGGCAATCAATCTAAAAGGCAAGCTTTAGCTTCTAGAAGTTATTTCTTTGATAACTCAATTCCACATGTATTTACTAAACACCTACTCAGCAACTTCCCTATAGCAATGTCTCCTCTTCCTTTAGTAGTATTCTCTTTACTGGCTACTTTTGCTTCCTTGATAGAAAAAAATAAAAATAAAAATAAATAAAGTCACTTGACCATAGTCTTTTCAGTACTGTTAATCTGGCTAAGGTGGATACCTAGTTTTTGAAAAATATTTTCAAAAAACTTAAAAAAAGCAAAAGATTTTGGCTAATAGTGAAAAGTAACATAAATGACACATCTGAATTTTATGCTTACATTTAAATGGTATTCTTCCTATGACTTTTTTTTATCTTTTAAAAATAGGTATTTGGCCAGGCACAGTGGTTCATGCCTGTAATCCCAGCACTCTGGGGGGCCAAGGCAGGGAGATCACTTGAGGCCAGGAGTTTTGAGTTCAAGATCAGCTGGGCCAAAACGGTGAAACCCTGTTTCTACTAAAAATACAGAAATTAGCCAGGTGTGGTAGTACATGCCTGTAATCCCAGCTACCTGGCTGAGGCACGAGAATTGCTTGCACCCACGAGGCAGAGGTTGCAGTGAAGTGAGAGAGCACCACTGCACTCCAGCCTGGGCAACAGAGTGAGACTCTGTCTCAAAAATAAACAAATATAGTTATTTAACAATGTGTAACCAAGTGAGGGCAGTTCTACATAGACATGAAGTAATATGGATTCTAAACGTCTTGTCTACCATCTCATATATACCATATTCTCTTTTGTGGCAGTGAACAAAACCTTTTATCAAGTATCTTATATTCAATTACTAGAATAAAAAATTAAAATAGTCCTAGCAATAAAACTTCATTGAAATTACACTTTAAATTTGTAAATTATTCCAAAGTCTTTATATACATTCAATTTGTGAAATTTTGTTTCCCTATTTAAAGCAGTATGAGTCATTAGATGAAAAACAATACAGTACCCTTTTTTCTTTGTCACTAACATACATGGTTAGAATACAGTACACTTTCAAGCTTATATGCCTGTATCATGGAACTACACATTGACAGAGTTCAGAGTTTCATATGGTAACTTTTCCTAAGTGTTTTTTTTAAATTGGAAATATATTAGTAATAATACCACTAACCAAAAGGATGGATGCCCATTGGAAATTTAAAAATAATCAAAAGACCCAAATCTATATATGGTCCCTGTATACTATGTCCCTGTATATCAGACACAGTTCTTAAATTTTAAGATAGAAGAAAATTTCTATCCTACAGAAGGAACAAAAAGAAATAGTTTCTGAGCTGTTTAACCTCCCAACAAAATTATCCTAGGCGAAAAATCACAAGTACAGCACAAAAACATGTCACCAAATCAGGATTTGTGTCTCTAAACCAATATATACGTACACAGGTAAGTTAAGTTTCTGGCTGTGACTGAAGGTAGAACCGCCAAAAGTTTAGAGCTTGTATTAGCTAAAATAAGGGCCCAGCTAGCCAAGGGATCAGCGGAAAGTTTTGTTGATTATAAATAAAATCGGGTCCATTAAATAGATAAGGACGATTGCTTCATTTTCTCACTTACCAGCAATGATAGAAGACTCCCTCAGATCTTAGTACAAACACAACCTCTTATGGAACTCGTATCATTAATGGTAAAGATATTTTAAAAATTACTCGTCAAGCAAATTCTCAATTTTCCTGACTTTCCTGCCTTGCTCAAGTCTACCGTTCTGAAAACCAGAGTTACAGCCCTAAGTGAAAGCCACTTAAGAGTCGTTAACATGCATGCTTTGAAGTGAGAATGCCAATTAAATAAAGTGCCAATCAACTTTAGGCCAAAGGGACTGTCGCTGGCCCTGACCTGAAGACTGGGAAACGTTAAGACCCTTTACTGTCAGAGCTGCCCTAGTTAGAGACTACCAGGATGGGGGCCTCACTTGGGTGCTGGAAGGTGAGGAGAAAGTTACAAGAAAGGCCTAGGAATTGAATGCGTGTAGGTTGGGTGCACTTACAAGTAAGTGTAAACTGCTCTTCCGCTCAAGTTTATTAATGCTGCCCCACCCTGAGTATTAATCCGGTTTGGGCAGAAGAGGCCGAAAAAAGCCAAAGAGGACCGTAAAGTATAGAATATTTCCTGGTTAGTGGCTGCCGGGTAATCGTGATGTATCCATCTTCCTCGGCGTCGTAGCCCTCAGTAGCCGAACGGCAGTCTCCTTCCCTGGGGGGCAAAAGCCCCAAGCCCAGCCTGCCCGTGGCCCTGCTCCCGCGGCGGGTGAACCCCGACCCTTCCAGGCTCCTTCCCGACCTGGGGGTCCCAGGCCCCCCAGACCCTGGGGTGCGGCCCCACTGAGGCCCAGACCGCGGGAAGGAGGCCCCGGCACTCGGGAGCGGAGCCTTGTCCCGGGAGCGCACGGAAATGCCTTCTCCACGCTCCCGGGGTTCCTGCTCCGCCAGGCCCAACCGGAAGGAGACCTCGGGCCGCCGCGGGGCTCCACTGGGCCGCCCGGCCCTCCAGGCTGCGCAGGGCCTACCTCGGTGTACAACTAGGGAGCAAACCCGGGGGGGCCACGCCGGCCAGGGCACCTCACCGTGTGTTCGTGCTCGTCCGCCCGGGCCCGGGGCAGCAGCAGCAGCAACAGCGCGGCGGCCGCCGCCACGCCAGGAGCGCCAGGCAGCGGCCTCATCCTCCGCGCCCCCACCGGCCCGGCGCCGGCCCACCGACTCCTCCTCCGCCGCCGCCTCCGCCGCGGCCGATTCGCATCCACGGGGCGCGGACAGACGCACGGGGCCCAAGCCCAGCCGCTGCCTCCTCCGCCGCCACCGCCGTCGCCGTCACCGCCCGCTCCTGAGCCTCCCCCGCCCCCCGCGCCTCCTCAGCCTCTTCCTCTGACTCAGCCACGTCATCCGGCCACCCCGGCACGCGCCGGAAGTGCCTTGCTACGCGGGGCCGCAACCGCAGCCGAACCGAGGGAGGGCCACGCAATCGCCTCCCGCGCGCCGGCTGCCACTTGGCTCCCGGCAGCCGCGGCGCGACCGGCCTGGCGAGCACTGGGGCGGGCGCGGAGCAGGCTGGGCCTCCACGCAGTGGCCTGGCTTGCACCACAGGGACGAAGCCCGGCCGCTTCCCGGCGGCGTCCCGGTGTTTCAAGTTGTGTAACCTTGGCCAAAACGCTTAGCTTTCCCTGGCTGCCATGAGGCCGATCGTCTGACCTGCCGCCTCCGGAACTTGAGGGATCAGATCAAATAACCCTTTCTAGGCGTTCGTCTGCCGCTGTGAATGAATCACGGGCTCCTGTAATCATCTAATCATTGTTACGAGAGATTGTTAAACTCGTGCAGGGTTAGATAAGTGATTTAAAGTCACTGGATACTTAAGGGATCCGTACTATTCAATCAATAAATGCTAAGTAGCTTGCCATTCTTGTTCATTTTGTGTGTTAACTACTTCTGGGTCTCCCCTACCCAGTCATAAATACCTCTTGGAGTGTAAGCTCCTCGGAGCAGAAACCCTGTTTCCATATTTCCTGTGCCTAGAACAGTGCCAGATCCATAGGAGAGACTCAAAAAAAAAAAAAATCAAATACACAAATATGTCACCTCCATTTACACAATCCTCTAAGCCAAAAATTTGGAACTTGTCAGATTGTCTCTTCTCGGCCATCAGCAATCAACAAGTTCTAGCATTTGGTCTCTTAAAGGTGGTTCAAGAGTTTATTTTTCCTCTCCTTCCTCTGCCAGTCTTCCATATCACTATGTATTGAAAGAGTCTCCCAAGAGGATCTCCGTCACTAATCTTCCTTCCCTGTTTATCATCCCAACAGGTGCCAGAGTGATCTTTCTAAAAAGAAACCAGATTATATCGCTCACTCCCTTGTTTAAAACACTTCTTGAATATTAGGTAAATAAATCATGGAGTCACCACGAAGGTTTTCATCTGCCAGACACTATCCTGAATGATATTGGCTCATTAAATTCTCACAAAAACCCTATGCAGCAGGTACGGTGAAAATGTTCATGTTACAGAGGAGGTGGCTGAAGCACAGAGAGCTCGAGTGTCTTGCTGAAAGACCAGACCCACTCAGTCTGGCTCCATAATTGGTCTTTTTGCTGCTAATGATCTACCAACTACACAGCCACTTTTAAAAAATGAAATAGATAAGTACTGGCATGGAATGATAACCAAGAGGTAATGTTAAATTTTTAAGTTGAAGAAAGTAGAATTTAATTTCATTTTAAATGGCAATATGTTAGTCTGCCCATAGAAAACAATCTGGGATGATCCAAGATGGCCGATCGCTAACATCCCGGGATTGCAGCTCTAGGGGAAGGCGCGGAGAACTAGAGGACGCCACACTTTCAGACAAATTCTGGTCGCTCACGGAGCAGGAGATCCCCCAGTGGAGGAAACACACGGGTGGCCAGTGCGACTCTCGTGGTCGGCGCAGCGGTTCCGCTGGCACCTCGGCGGGGCAGCGCTAGGCACAGAGTAAACGGGACGGGTTCCCCTTCTGACCGAGGTTTGGAGCCCCGGGAAGGCAGAGTCGCCTACTAGGGACACAAGAAGGACGCCCGACAGGAGAATCCTGGGCAGAAAAGCACCATCAGTTTTAACGCCGCTGCTCTGGCCCTGGGAACTAACAACCTGGACGTCCACTCAAGAGACCTAATCTGAAAGTTGGTAATTTCAAAGACGACAGGAGGATAAATTTACAATGACGGGAAGAAACCAGCGTAAAAAAGCTGAGAACACTCAAAGTCAGAACGCCTCTCCCTCTAAAGATGATCACAGTTCCACATCAACAATGGAACAAGGCTTGATGGAGAACGAGCGCCTCCTGATGACAGAATCACTCTTCAAGGAATGGATAATAAGAAACTTCGGTGAGTTAAAAGAACACGTTGTAGCCCAATGTAAAGATACTAGGAACTTTGAAAAAAGGTTTGATGAAATCCTACTGAGAATAGACAACTTAGAGAGGAGTATGAGTGAATTAATGGAACTGAAGAATACAATACAGGAACTCCGAGAAGTATGCACAGGTTTAAACACTCGAATTGTTCAAGCAGAAGAAGGGATATCAGAGGTCAAAGTCCAACTTAATGAAATAAAACGTGAAGAAAAGATTAGAGAAAAAAGGATAAAAAGGAATGAGCAAAGTCTCCAAGAAATGTGGGACTATGTGAAAAGACCAAATTTACGTTTGATAGGTGTACCTGAATGCGACGGAGAGAATGAATCCAAGCTGGAAAATACCCTTCAGGATATTATTCAGGAAAATTTTCCTAAACTAGCAAAGCAGGTCAACATTCAACCCCAGGTAATACAGAGAACACCACAAAGATATTCCTCAAGAAGAGCAACCCCAAGGCACATAATCGTTAGATTCACCAGGGTTGAAACAAAGGAGAAAATACTAAGGGCAGCCAGAGAGAAAGGTCAGGTTACCCACAAAGGCAAGCCTATCAGACTTACAGCAGATCTCTCAGCAGAAACTCTACAAGCCAGAAGAGAGTGGGGGCCGATATTCAACATCCTCAAAGAACAGAACCTTCAGCCCAGAATTTCATATCCAGCCAAACTAAGCTTCACAACTGAAGGAAAAATAAAATCTTTTATGAACAAGCAAGAACTCAGAGATTTTATTACCACCAGGCCTGCTTTACAAGAGCTTCTGAAAGAAGCATTACACACAGAAAGAAACAACCAGTATTAGCCTTTCTAAAAATATACCAAAAAGTAAAGAGCACCAACATAAAGAAGAATTTACACCAACGAATGGATAAAACAGCCAGTCAACATCAAATGGCAGTAACCCTAAATTTAAATTGACTAAATCCCCCAATCAAAAGACACAGCCAAAACCCAATGGCATGTTACATCCAGACCTGTTTCACATGCAAGGATACACAAAGACTCAAAACAAAGGGATGGAGAAAGATTTACCAACCAAATGGAGAGCAAAAATAAATAATAAATAAATAAAAAGCAGGAGTTGTAATTCTCGTATCGGAGAAAATAGATTTTAAAGCAACAAAGATATAGTGGTAAAAGGATCAATGCAACAACAAGAGCTAACAATCCTAACACCCAGATACATAGAGACTTAGATTCAATGAGACACAAAATTAATAAGGATATCAAGGACTCGAACTCAGATCCGGAACAAGTAAACTTAATAAATGTTTATAGAGCTCTCCACTTCAAATACACAAAATATACATTCTTGTCAATACCACATCACACCTACCCATTAGTTTAAATGAAACATTGATTGGCCATTATTAATACTCAATTTTTTTCAAAATAAAGCAATATTTCCATTTACTCTCCCTCTTTCTCTTCCTCTTTCTTCCTCTCCTTTACTTTTTTTTTTTTTCTTTCCTTCTCTCAAAAAGAAATCAACTTGTAAACCTCTAGATCCAGGTCGGCAATGTCTCTCTCATTGCTTGATTTCCTCCCTTCCCTTCCCTTCCCTTCCCCTCCCCTCCCCTCCCCTCCCCTCCCCTCCCCTCCCCTCCCCTCCCCTCCCCTCCCCTCCCCTCCCCTCCCCTCCCCTCCCCTCCCCTCCCCTCCCCTCCCCTCCCTTCCCTTCCCTTCCCTTCCCTTCCCTCTCTCCCTCCCTCCCTCCCTCCCCGCTTCCTCCCTTCTTTCCTTCCTTCCTTCATCCCTTCCTTCCTTCCTACCATCCTTCTTCCCCCCCCAAAAAAAAAAAAAAAAAAAAAAAAAAAAAAAAAAAAAAAAGAAAACAATCTGAAAGATTATGACAAACCATTAATTCAGTGGTTAGCTTTCGACTTTGTACATGCCTATAAATGTTTGGTTGTTTTTATAGTGAGCATGTGATAACTATGTAATCAGAGAAACACAGTTCCCTGCTAAAGGATAAAGTCCAATTTTTTCCCTGTTAACTTGCACCTGCACCATTAGACCCTAATTTATCTCCCTAACTTTACTTTCCACCAATCTCTATGCTCTGCCTTCACCCATATATATTTTTACACCTCTGTGCCTTTGCTCTTTATTCTCCCTTTGTCTGGAATGCTCTGCTTCACCTTGTGCATTAGATATTATCCTTTCAGACCTAGCTGATGATCACTTCCTCAGTAAAACCTTGCATGATCTTTGGGAAATGGAGCATTCTTTCTTTGGGACTTCAAGCATTTGGCATGTTGTGCTGTAATTATTCACGTTTCCTTTTCTGTACTGCATTCCGACCTTTTTGATGGCAGGGACTATCATTTGTTTGTCTTGCACTATGTCAGCTGCTGACATAGTGCTTGTCACATCATAGGTATTCAACTCTTTGCTGAATGAATGAAGACATTAACGAGTGAAAAGCCAAATAGGATAGCAGGATTTGAAGAATGCTTTCTAGATAGTGTAAGAAACATCACAAGGCAGTACATGATTAATTGCTGAATGAATCATACACCAGTAATTGCTGTAGAAATCAGAGGAGGCATCTTATACATTTTTGTATATCCTCCAGAGCACCAAGCAGGGTGACTTGCTCATAGTGGAAGCTCAGTCAATTCTGTGAATGAATAATCACTGCTCTTGAATGAAGTGATGATGGGCAATAGAAGAACAAGCCGTTTAAGATGGATGTGTAGTTTCTTAAGCATCTATTGCTAGCCTCCACAGATTTGAGGTAGTATGCATGTTGGAGGTGATTTGGGGAGGACTAGGTTGGCAAATGCCTGGAGCTGGGGAGGACACAAGAAAAAGTGTAAAGTATTCATTTGGGGAGGATAGACTTAACACCAGGAAATTTTACACACACAACAGAAAACAGGCATGACAGTGTACAAAAAGGAACACAAAAGGTGGCCAACAAATGGTCAACAGGCAGTAAAAGCAATGGGCAGTGAGAGAACTGGAAAGAAATCCTATTTCAGAGGAGTATTTGGGAAAGTTTAATATCTAAGAGCAGGTAGAGCCATTAATTCAACGATTATTTATCAAGCATCTACTATGTACCAGGAACTCTGCTAGGTACTAGGGGAATTATGCTGATAAATGGCATTAGATGATACAAGTCTGACAACAGCAGGTATGGAAAGAGAGATAAAGTAACTGATTACAGTCAAAGAAGTATGGCTTCAAAGATCCTTGGAGCCTGATGACCTCAACAAGACAAAACAGTCAGGTCTCAAGTCACCATCAAAATTAGGGTTGTTTCACTAAACTGGGGAGTGAAAAACATTAACATATCTTATTTCACCACTTATTTCATCTAGATGAATGACCTCATTCCCTGACACCAAAAAGAATGGCAGGGGAGGAGAGGAAATGTCAGTGAAAGGAGATCCCCATCTCCCCCAGTGGCTATACAGCCTCATTCTATGGTAGTTCTAATAAGACTCAATTTTAATTAAAGAGCTTATGACCCACAAACAATCCAGAAAACTAAAATTTCAGTCTTTTATTTTCACTCTGGGTAAACATGATCATCAAAAGTATTCGGGTATAGGGGCCGGGTGGGGTGGCTAGTCTCTGTAATCCCAGTACTTTGGGAGGCCAAGGTGGGTGGATTGCTTGAGCTCAGGAGTTCAAGACCAGCCTGGGCAACGGAGTGACACCCCTGTCTCTACAAAAATTAAAATTATCTGGTCATGGTGGGATGTGCCTGTGGTCCCAGCTACTTAGGAGGCTGAGGTAGGAAGATGACTTGAAGCCAGGAGGTGGAGGTTGCAGTGAGCCGATTGTGCCAGACTCTGCCTCAAAAAAAAAAAAAAAGTATTAGTGTATGGATTAACCACCTATCTTCCACTTTCTATCATCACCTACTTTGAAATTCTGTTTCTTGGCCAGGTGTGGTGGCTCACGCCTGTAATCCCAGCACTTTGGGAGGCCAAGGTGGGCAGATCACAAGGTCAGGAGATCGAGACCATCTTGGCCAACATAGTGAAACCCCATCTTTACTAAAAATACAAAAATTAGCTGGGCACAGTGGCACATGCCTTTAGTCTCAGCTACTAGGCAGGCTGAGTCAGGAGAATCACTTGAACCCGGGAAGCAGAGGTTGCAGTGAGCCGAGACCATGCCACTACACTCCAGCCTGGGTGACAGAATGAGACTCCATCTCAAAAAAAAAAAGAATAAAAGAAATTCTGTTTCTTCCTTCTACTTTGTTAGGTTTGTCCTGCCAGTTATATATTGCAGCAGAGTGGGGGTGGGAGACAGTTCATCTATTGCTATTTGCCATTTTCCACCTCCACTGTTTCTGTTCTAGCTGAAATGTTCTAGACACAGATCTTCATGATTGCTCTGAGATCTTTCTTAAGGAAGCCATTACTGATAACATTTAGTTCTTGGACTGAAGGGCAATTAAGGCCATTAGTTTCCTTTTTTTTTTAAATAAATTTTTTATTTTATTTTATTTTTTTAAGAGATGGGGTTTCACCATGTTGGTCAGGCTGGTCTTCAACGCCCAACCTCAGGTGATCTGCCCACCTTGGCCTCCAAAGTGCTTGGATTACAGGCGTGAGCCACCATGCCCAGCCTAAGGCCATTAGTTTCTTTGTGTGGTTCCTCTTTCACTGTCTCTCCGTTTTTTAGCTAATCTGTTACAACAATGAGACAGAACAAGGAACAGCAGATGCCAATAATAAAAAAGCCCCTCGCCAATTAGGTGGTGATGCCACTAAGGCTGTCTCCCTGCTTCTTCCCACAAAGTGATTCCACTCCTTTTTCTGAGACTTAGACTTCACAGAGTCGAAGGGACCTGGACTGTTACAAAAGACACAACTCTCCACTTCATAGGGGATGAACCATGGAACAGTGTAGTCAAGTTATATGAACTTGTCAAGTGAGTAGCACACCAAAATAAAGAACCAGGTCTCCTGATTTCCAAAACAAACTTCTCTTCCCAGCACCATGCTAACTCTTACTGAAGAGACAGCAAAGACATTTTATCCTAAATGGGCTTTAGCGACTAGCCTAAATACTAAATTTGAACTCAATTAAACATGGACCCAAACAATGGTCACCAAGTCCTGGAACGGGTTGTGTGAGCCCCTTGAGATGTTCATCCCGTGTTATTTCAGAGAAATCTCCATTTCGATCTATTCCTATATGTTAATTATTGAAAAACAATAGACAATCACAAAAACAAATTGACCTTTTTGCGTTCCTTGAGCTGTTCAGGAAGAGCCCTCGTGACTGGGCCTCATGCCAAACAACTTGTTACAAAAGGACCGAGGGTCGCAGACTGCACCAAAGCTTCATGAGACCTTTCCTCCTCTGTGCATGGACAAATGGCTGACTCTGGAGCCCAGGCCGTTGCTTCCCTGTCTGGTGATGAATGCTTCATAGTCTGGTGAGTGTAAATATGTATTTCTTTTCCCTTATCCCCTTCCCATTGCAATTTGCTTATTATATCATTTGCTTATTATATCTGCATTGCCATTTATGTGGGATAAAATTTGTTTACCCTTAAAGGTATTGTGTGTGTCTTTTCTTCTCCCCTCACACGTTTTCCACACAGATCAGCTATGAACCTATTTTTTATGATTTTTATGAGAAAATGAATTCCAAGTTGTGCCTCAGAATTTATCTTTTCAACTCTACTCATTCCCTCACCACCCTTGTGAACACAGTATCTGGCCAGCAGGAATGAATGAAGAAGACCGTTTTATGTTCCTAATAACTTACTCGGAAATGAACAGAGCACAATTTATCCAAAGCAAATATTTATACAGGCAGATCCCTCAAAATTGAGGATTCATGTTTAGGAAGAATTTTTTAGAATTATCCAAATTAACCACTTGTCTTTCTCAGAAATAAATGTTACTAATGCTTCCTCCGCCAGCCAGCTGCAAAACCACACACTATTCTTTGAAAGAAGAACACAGAAAACCAACTTACTTCCTGGAGCATATAGGAGAGGGATCTAAAATCCTGGTGATACGGGAGTGACTAGAACCTTTTTTTTTTTTTTTTTAAGTAACAAAGCTAAAAAGGGGGGTGTGTAACTTAGTTTGACTTGTAAAAATATTCACAGAAGTCATCTATATACTACCACTTGTGTATTTATGGTAGAGTATTAGAGATTATTCACATCATCGAGAATGTCAAGTTAAATTATTAGATTACGGCACCAACTTCTTGTTCATAGTTTCTCCTGTAATCCCAGCACTTCAGGAGGCCAAGGTGCGTGGATCATTTGAGGTGAGGAGTTCAAGACCAGCATGGCCAACATGGGGAAACCCCGTCTCTACTAAAAATACAAAAATTAGCTAGGCATGATGGTGGGTGCCTGTAATCCCAGCTACTCAGGAGGCTGAGGCAGGAGAGTCACTTGAACCCAGGAGGTGGAAGTTGCAGTAAGCCAACATCGCATCCCTGCACTCCAGCCTGGGTGACAGAGCAAAACTCCATCTCAAAAAAAAAAAAAAGGGTCTCTCAGTCTTCATACTTTGTTGCTTATATATCTGCTTCTAGGTTTTAAGATAAAATAAAAGTGCTGGCCTAGGAACTGGAGGCCAGTTTAGCTTAGGGGAAAAGGCAACAGTGGTGATTATACCCAATAGCTTCACTTTCTATGGAGCAAGCTTGTAAAATCTTGAGCAAGGATGGTGGCAGCAGAGCTGTCTGCCTAAGCATCATGTAGAAAACTTTTTGATGGTTTCTTTGGACTCTAGCTTCTAGTGTTGTTTCTGATCCTCACTGTATTGGAAATCCGTGGTTTTGTTACATAGTATATTCCTACAAATGTGTACACATGTGTTGAGTATGTGGAAGTTGAATATATTTATGTTACAAATGAGCAGTTCTGTTTCTGGAAAGTGAAAATTTTCACCTCATCATTACATACATTCTTTGATAACACAATCCCAGTGTTTCATCCAAATGCTTTCATTTTCTTCTTTTACATATAACCAACCATCTTGGATATGAAAGGAACAACCAGTGAGGGCTTAAAATCTGCCGCTTTTGACTCAGCACTCCTGATCAGTTCCATCCATATCTCAAGTGTGTCACATTCATGAGACACAGGCTTCTCATCAGCAATTTCAATTTTATGTTTTCTACTTATTTTTATATAAGAATACAATGCAACAAAATATTTATATATTGCACAAACAGTGATGTGGATACAAAGATGCTAACAACACTGGCTGGAAGTAGACTTTACCATGTTACAATCTAAATGCTTGTTCATCAGAGAATGTACAAAATACTAAATTTGGCATCCAAAAGGGGGCTTAGAGTTATTGAATATTTTTTAAAGTGTCACTTTAATCAAATTCAAGTTTGCCTACGATGGAGACTGTCTAAAGTAACAGTAAGGGTGAGCATACCAACATCAAGATTCTTGTTCTTATCTCACATTCCCCTCTTTCTCCAAAATAAGTGACAAGGAGAGTAAAAGGACCATGAAGGAACATTTGCAGAATGTTACTAAGTGCCAGGCCCTGGACAAGGTAATTAATTACTACAAACACTCTCATGATGGACATGGCCAATAGTGTATTTTATGTCAAAAAAAACAAAAACAAAAACAAAAAACCCGACTCCAGAAGCTGTTAACTTCAGTAAGAGTCCTTGTTTGCGCAACTGAGGAATGAGACTGAGAAAGAACCTTGAATCATTTGAAAGGACCCAATAAAACTGGACTTAAATGGATCATTAATGTGGATTTTTTACATTGTGTGGGATAGAATGGGAACATTCTCATGGGAAACAAACGCATTTCAAATATTTTTTAAAGAAATAGTTCTGATTCTAATTTTACTGTATGTTTAGGCATCATTAAGGACCTCTGATTTGAAGGTAGATTTATGTCCCAGGGACTCGGAATTCATGACATATTTTAAGGCTCCACATTCTATGCAAAAATGGATTTACCAAGTGTGGAGGTAATAAGTATGTAAAAAATAGATAACTATAGTGGTACTTTGGTATCCATGGGGGATTGGTTCCAGGATCCCCCAATACCAAAATCCACAAATGCTCAAGTCCCATATATAAAATGGCATAATATTTGCATATAACCTACACACATCCCCCTGTATGCTTTAAATCATCTCTAGATTTCTTATAATATCGAATACAATGCCTGCACATCACTTCATTTATATGGATTCAACATAGTTCTTAGCATGCAGCAAATTCAAGTTTTGCTTTTTGAAACTTTATAGATTTTTTTTCCAAATATTTTTGATCCAAGGTTGGGTTGAATCCACAAACACAGAACCCATGCATTTGGAGGACTGACTGTATTTCTATTTTAGGTTTGCTTTTCCTCCTTAGATTCCTCAACAAAGAAAAAGTCAAAGGTCCTCCTCTCTCTCTCTTTATGACCAGAACTAAGACCTATAAAGGAAATAGAGCACTAAGTGGGGTCCCCGGAATCCCCAGCTTCAGGTTTCCAGCCACTTCTAGATGTTCTCTGGAAACATAACTGCGCTGAAACCATACTGAGGTATAAATTCCCAAATTGAAAAGAAAACAAACAAACAAACTTGGTAGTCTCATGCCTGGGAGATATGAAAGATGGAAAATTCTGGAAGACCAACAGTCAGGCACTGATGAATTTCTACATCTGGGCATTTCTTGAGGGAGAGAGGGCCTGGCTATTTGGAGATGGAAAATGTGGTGACCTAGAATGAGCAAGCCCAGTCTAGACTCACCTCTTCATTTAACTAACTGCATAGTCTTGGTTCCAGACTTCTGTGGAATCTCAGATTTGCCTTCTATATAAGAGGAGTTAGTACTAATCCCTCTCTAGTCTTTTTTAGTTTGTTGTGTGTGACCAGCCCTAGCACTTAAATACCCTGCTGAATATAGAGAAAAGTAGAATAATTATTTTAAAATTAGGTCACTTATCTTCTTATTTGAATACTACAAGTCTTATAACCTCTTCTAGAAATGAGACTGAACTCACAAATACATAAAGATTAATATAAGTGCATTTCAGTAAAATCACTGGTAAAGTACATTTATGATCAATCTTTTTAGGCTTTTGATATGGCAAATTAGAGGTAAGTATTTCTGATTAAGTCTTCATCCTTTCAGCAAACAAGTATATGGTTTGATATACTTGGCAATGGTGAATAAAACCCTTCATTTTTCACTTCTTCATGCCTTAATAAAGTCTTCAAGGCAAGCCCAAACCAGCAGGGCTGCAAAAATATCAGCAATGAGAATGAATCTTAAAGTCAACAGTCATGCCACAAAACTCAACAGGAAGACATCATGAACAGGCTGAAAACTGTGAGTCTTAAAGTCAGTCCTGAAGTAGGCAGGTTTCAGGAGATGGAATCAGCGTCCTCTGGGTGGAACAGGTGGAGGAGGATGGAAGGTCTCCCTGGACGGAGGCCTGAAATGAAAGCAACTCTATTTAAAAACGGATTTGATTAAATAGTTCTTATGCGTGCACAATTTGTTGTAAACTTGGTATGCTATGCAAAGGATACATTCCTCAATTAATGAGACAGGACACACATGAATGTTTGAGTGACTCACACGCTAGCTGTGGCTCCCAATCCTGGTGGCATATTAGAAACACCAGTGGAGCTTTTAAAAACACCAATGCCAGGGATGCATCCCAGACCCACTGCATTCTAAGTTCTACAGGCAAAGTTTTTGAAGCTTTTGAATAGCTCCCCTCCCCAACCAGTACTCACCATCCCTTTCATCATCTGATGCTTTGCCATATGGGGGCCTTGCTAACCCTGGAGAGACTGCCCTCCAGAGATAAGCTAATTCCTAGAAACAGCAAACAAACAGCCTGCCTTCAAGCACCAAACATGCCTTTCATATGCAAACCAACCAGTCCAGACCCATGCCCCAACCACCTCCTCTATGGGGCTTTCACACTCCACTTTATAGGGCCACCATTCACTTGCCTTTATCATCCTAGGGCCAGGTACCAGACAACTAGGGTCAGTCCATATGCCTCAGAGCCAATGAAATCATTCAAACTAGCCAATTCTAAATCTTACCCAGCCTCACCTGTTTCGTCCTATGGAAACCACAATAAAAGCTCTTGTCTGCTTTTTCCCATGCTCCTCTGCCTCCTGACTGGCCCTGATGCTTCCCCATGTGGCCCCCTACAGGATGATATATCTCTTCTTTTGGGATCTGTGGGATCTTGGGAAAAGATAGTTTGTTACACTATCTTTTCAATGGCAGTTGTCTCCTGCTGACTTTGCCATACCTAAATAATACCAAAACCTAGATTTTAAAACACCAGTGGCCGGGCGCGGTGGCTCACGCCTGTAATCCCAGCATTTTGGGAGGCCGAGGTGGGTGGATCACGAGGTCAAGAGATCAAGACCATCCTGGTCAACATGGTGAAACCCCATCTCTACTAAAAATACAAAAAATTAGCTGGGCATGGTGGCGCGTGCCTGTAATCCCAGCTGCTCAGGAGGCTGAGGCAGGAGAATTGCCTGAACCCAGGAGGCGGAGGTTGTGGTGAGCCGAGATCGCGCCATTGCACTCCAGCCTGGGTAACAAGAGCGAAACTCCGTCTCAAAAAAAAACACCAGCAATTCTAATGTCACACGGGAGACACACTGTAGCAGGAAGATCTGTTGAGAGAGGAACTGGAATTCTCAAAGTCTGCTTCTCATGACTGCTTCCTCATGGGATTACTGTTATCCCAACTCTGCGTCTGCCTTCCTAGAAACTTCCCTCCATGTTATTCTGTATGATTTTGAACAGTCTTAAACAACATTCCAGGTAGACTAGGGTGAGTCTATTTACAGACAGGTTCAAGGCTTACAGATGGCATTTCCACATGTGTGCTGTAAAACCAATATTTAATTCCCTTGGAAACAAATCAATAAGTCAAGAAAAAGAGCTTTGTTAGGTGCTGTAATTGAACTGTGCTGCCCTGGAGTTGCATACGTGATTGATTGAATCATTGAGTAAATAGGTACTAAACGTCTCTTGAATGCAAGATTTGTGTAGGTCAAGGAAATGACAACAGACTTGGGAAAAGAAGGGCTGTCTCAGGAGCAAGAGAGAGAGGCAGGAGCAGAACATAAGAAGCACAGACAACCTCGGGAGATCCTGCCCTAGTCCGGGACTAGATGGCTTTGTGCAGTTATCATTGAGTGGCTGAGCTTTATCACATGAAAACAAAAGGATGGTCTCCTTCCATCTCTTCAGCCTGCCCTGTGAGCTTGGGCTTATAGGAGAAAACCAAGGGGCAATCAGGTGATACCACTTTAACCTGGGCAAATTTAGCCTGCCCACCTCTCTGCTGTCTTTCTTTCATTCTTTCAACAAACATTAATTTACTTTATATCTACACCTGGGTATGGGATATAATATCAAGTAAAGTGGTCATGGATTAGGTCCTCAAGATGATGCAAGTGTGTGGATGAGATGGACAATAGGCAAAAACCTGTAAACTCTATGGAGTGTTTTGACAGGGAAGATTTAGAACCTAGAGGAACATATACAGAGACATTTATGCACACATCTCTGTGTGTGCAAGTTCAATGCCTCTGAAACTGTTTTCTCATCTGCCAGATGGAGGTACTGATCCATATGTTGGAGTGCCATGTGAGGCTTGGAGGTGACAGTAGGAAAGTAGGTAGGAGTTTCTGGCTTGGAGTAGGCACTCAACAAGTAAAGCTAATACTATAATGATGATTAAAGATCTGTTCTGAAATCTTTACCTGTTCCCCAGGTATGCCTGATGAGACTTACATTTTATCTTCCAACACAAAGACAACCATGATTTCCTCCCAGCCCCTCTTCTTCTTTCTGCTGCCACACTCTGCAGTTGGGGTGGGCCTATGGATATACCCTCTTTAGGTTTCATTCTGAGGAACAACTCCAACTAAAGATTGGAAGCTACATCTCAAGGAAACTTATTTATAATTACAGACATATAATTACAGGTTTTTGTTGTTTTTTTTTTTTTTTGAGACACGGTCTCATTCTGTCATCTCGGCTGGAGTGCAATGGCATGATCACAGCTCACTGCAGCCTCAACCTCCTGGGCTCAAGCAATCAGCCCGCCTCAGCCTCTCGAGTAGCTGGGACTACAGGCACACACCACCACATCTGGCTAATTTTTGTGGGTTTTTTTTTTGTAGTGATAGGGTTTTTCCATGTTTCCCAGGCTGGTCTCAAACTCCTGAGCTCAAGGGATCCACCTGCCTTGGCCTCCCAAAGTGCTGGGATTACAGGCATGAGCCACTGTGCCTGGCCAGGAGTGTGAAGTTTCTTTCTCCCATCTATAACCCACCTGCATGGTGGTAGATGACTTGATGGCTAATTTTTTAAGAGCTCGGGAAGTCCAACCCAAACAGTACCAATCTTTCCTTCCATCCATTCACTTAACACAGTGAATATCTTTTAGGTTCCTAGTATGTGCCAGTTACTTTGCCAAGCACTAGGGATAGGAGAAAAAAAAAATCAAAAACAGTTTCTCACAGGTTTACGATTTCACTGAGGAGACACATCTACACAAGGGTTGCAACAGGGAGTGTATTTCTAGAATATAGAACATAATAGGAGTGCTTGTGAAACCAAAAGAAAAAGATTCACTCTGCATGGAAACATTAAGGAGAGTTCACAGAGGAGGTGATGTTTGAACTGAGTCCTAAAGGATGTATAGGCATTTTCTAAGCAGAGAGTAGAAGGGAGTAGGAAGATAGCATTCCAGGCAAAAGGAACAGATTGGGCAAAGAAACAGTACAAAGTGGCAGAGCTCACTGGGAATGCTGAGCAGTGGAGCATCAGTGAACACAGGAGAGGGGTAGGACTTGAGCTAGGCAGAGCCAAAGAATACTGAAATACATAGAATTAAATGTGAAGGCTTTTATGCCAGGCAGTGGTATCATCAGCTATTCCTGTTCTAGGAAGAACACTCTGGCTGCTGTGTGGAGGAGGGAGTGACAGGAGGTAAAGAGGTAAGTGTGGGCCTTTAAGAATGAACTTAGGCACTGGCAGATGGAAAGGAGCATGAATCTGACCACTGAAAGAGCGCAAAATGGACAGAGGCTGGAGACGCACTGGATATGAGAGCTACAAAGGAGGCAGGGCTTGAGGATGACTCCCAGGTTTGGGGCTTGGGGAAGGGAGAGAATGGTGCCATTATCTCAGGCTGGGAACTCATGAGAAGGCAGTTTGGGGTAGAGAAGGGTAGGTGGGCTGATGAGTTCAGTTTTGCACAGGCTATGTTTGAGATACCGGTGAGGTCCCTGAGAGAAGATTCCCCAGTCAACTGTAGGAAAGAGAAGGCTGAGATGGAGATGGAGACTTGGGTCTTTGTCTACTGGTGGCAATTCAGGCTCTGGGACAGCATGTAGAGCAGAGGCATGGACCAGAACTGGGACGGAGGGACATGTGAGATGGAAGCTGTACCACCAATGCTGTTTGGTTGGGACCAGGGGTGAGTGGGGAGGTTAGAACACAGATAGAGAAGAGATGCTGATTCCCAGATCTGACAGTGGAGTGTAAGACACCAAGATCAGCCTTCAATCCTGTCTGTAAGCAGGGAAAGCACTGAAGCCATTCCGGAGACAGGCCTGTTTTATTATCTGCTCAAATATCCCCTTGTTTTATTGTGAAAATGGCATACACATGCACAAAATAATTGCATACTCACAAATCTTTTTTCACACCAAAAATGCACCCAAACCCCACGTTCTATCAATTACAAATTGCTTTGTAAGCATTGTTTCTTTAGCAAAAAGTGTTTTCCTCCTTTTCTCTCCCCATTTCTATCACAACATGCTTCCAGACTTCCCAGGTAATTCAACCACCATCTCTTTTTACACATTTACATGCTTCCTACTTTCTATCCTAATTTTTGGAACCTGTTTCCCTGGCTGTTGTTTTTTTTCTCTTCTGTTAACAAAATCCCACAGAATCTTTGTAGCTAAAGTTTCAAGCTTGACAACCCTTTTCTCTTGATACAATTAGACAACTGCCTCCAAAGTCCTCAACCTTCAGGAATAAAAGGCCTTGGATCTTGAACCTCCTCCCCTAATACTTAGACTTTCATGGACAGGTATAAAAGAATGCCTATGAGATGAAGTCTGGGAGTCAGGAGTACTCAGGTTTGCTACACAGAGCAAGTCTCAACCCAATCTCAAGCTCCAGTTCCTGCATCTGCAAAATGGGATAACACTAAATACCTAACCTGTTAGAGTTGTAGAGAGAATTAAACAGGATAATACATTTAGTGTGCTTAACAGAATACCTGCCACATAGTAAGTCTCAATAAATAACAGCATTTATCACCATCACTGCTCTTGGTAACCCCTCCAATCACCAACTATGTAATAATTTTCAAGCAACAGGGCATAATGCAAATTCAGTGAATGGGACTAGATTATTGCTAAGCTTCCTTTCAGGACTAATATTCTAATCCATGCCCTCCAGTCTATGCCAGGGAAGCATGCCCAGTGGGTGTGATGCAGCTTGGAGCTGGCTGATGTTTGAGTAGCAAGTGCCAACATATAAATGTTGCTGGGAGGACACGGGAAGGTGATAAATAGCAAAGGGAGAAATGGAAAGATCCATAGCACGGAGCCAGCCTCTCTTTCCAGAAAACCAGAAGAAAGGCCTCCTTGTTGCACTTTCTCAACTAATTCCACTGATGAGCTTCATCTAAAAGTTTCAAAATGCAAAAACACAAAACAAAACCCTGGTTGAAGAAAAGCTTCCTCCTTCCTTATGCCCCATCAACACATGCACAATTTATTTTAAACATCAAAGAATTAACTCCTAAGACAAGCCTTGGCTTTTATTCCCAAGGGCTCCTTTTTGCATCTATGGACACACAAGCCAGCTGTAACCACGTTTTCTTACTCCACAAGATCAGACCATAAAAAGGTTCCTGCCAGAGGCCCAAGTATCATATAAACAAAGACATACATCAGAGTCTAGTACATTAGTCAAACTCTTTAGTTTAATGTTCATCTCCAAATTTCTTGGTATTAAACTCCCCTCCTGTATTAAAAAAATATCACTTATATTGCTGAGCTCTTACTATAGGCCAAGAACTCAATGTTTATGACTCTGCAGACTGTTCTGTTATTATCCTCATTTTATAGACAAGGAAATTGAGGCCGAGCATGGTGACTCACGTCTGTTTTCCCAGCACTTTGGGAGGCTGAAGCAGGCGAATTACCTGAGGTCAGGAGTTCAAGACCAGCCTGGCCAACATGGCAAAACCCTATCTCTACTAAAAATACAAAAATTAGCTGGGCATGATGGAAGGTACCTGTAATCCTAGCCCAGGGGGCTGAGGTGGGAAAATCACTCGAACCAGGAGGCGGAGGTTGCAGTAAGCTGAGATTGCGCCACTGCCCTCCCGAGATACATGAATTCAAGTTTGCAAGTAGCTGCTAGTGACTTGACCCCAGGTAGGGGGGGCCCTACAGTCAGGCTTCCCACCACCATTCGATGCTGCCTGTCACCTGCATTTTCATTTCCAATCCTTCATATTTCCTGTTCCCCAAAAGGCACTGTCCCCACAGTCCAGCCAAGGGAATTCATTATTGGAGAGTTGAATTCTAGCCAAACTGATAAAAACTATTTTAAAAGTTGACATTTGTCAATGTATTTCATTTATGAAACATTTCATTTGCTATTTAAAGTATTTGCAACTGAATAATGCATCTCTTAAATTAGTAAAGGGTCCACATTCAAATGTGTCCAAAGCAGGTATTTCAGTTAGCTCTGTGCTAATTTTTTTTTTTTTTTTTTTCGAGACAAAGTCTTGCTCTGTCCCCCAGGGTGGAATGCAGTGGTGCAATCTCAGCTCACTGCAATCTCAGCCTCCCGGGTTCAAGTGATTCTCCTGCCTCAGCCACCCAAGTAGCTGGGACTACAGGCATGTGCCATCATGCCTGGCTAATATTTGTATTTTTAGTAGAGATGGGGTTTCACATGTTAGCCAGGATGGTCTCGGCTTCCAGACTTTATGATTTGCCCACCTCAGTCTCTCAAAGTGTTTGGATTACAGGTGTGAGCCACTGCACCCAGCTCTGTGCTTGTTCTTAAGTCATTTTAGGTGTCCCCAAGTCCTATTCTCCCCCAGAATTCAGAGATAAGGAAAAAATTTCATATCTTTTGATGTTACCTCTGTGAGGCAGCTCTTGGAGGCACCCTGGGGGGTCTTTCGAGGGACATGGTGGGTGTCCCATCCACTTGTGGGGGGGCTGGACTGCGGCTTCTGGTAACTTCAGGGACTTCATTATCCTACAGCAAACAAGATGAGAAAGAACAGCAAAAACTACATTCAGCAACCAGCCTAGCTGGACAACCATATCCCAAAAGCCCTTTGGCCCTCTTTAGGCTGGGGCTGAAGGTTGTTTGCAAACTGATAATCAACCTGGTCATATCTGGCATCGTTCCATTTCCTCCTGGAGTCACTGAGGAATACAGTCTGGCCCCAATTATCATTAACTGCCTGGACTCTAATTACTTGCTACCCAAATTGTGCTCTGTGGCCGGTCAGCATCAGCATCAGTTGGAAGCTTATTAAAAATGTCCACCCGGGCCGGGCGCAGTGGCTCAAGCCTGTAATCCCAGCACTTTGGGAGGCTGAGGCGGGTGGATCATGAGGTAAACAGATCGAGACCATCCTGGTCAACATGGTGAAACCCCGGCTCTACTAAAAATACAAAAAAATTTCTGGGCACAGTGGCACGTGCCTGTAATCCCAGCTACTCAAGAGGCTGAGGCAGTAGAATTGCCTGAACCCAGGAGGCAGAGGAACGGTGAGCCAAGATCACACCATTGCACTCCAGCCTGGGTAATAAGAGCGAAATTCCGTCTCAAAAAAAAAAAAAAAAAAAAGTGTCCACCTGAGGACCCTTCTCAGAAGGCTTCAGGGTTGGCGGTGACCCATGTGGCCCCTCCTGCTTGTCCCAGCCACCAGTCCCTAGATCAAGCTAGACACGTGTCCCACATTGGGCCAACATGGAATGGGGCCTCAACCTAAAGCAGCAACTTACTCTCTGCTCAGCGGCCTTGTGGCCTCAGGGGACTGTGGAGAAGCAGAAGGTGGCAGTGTGAGGGGAAAGAAAGCAGGTATGCGCAGAGAAGCAGAGACCAAAGAGCTTTTGGGCATGGGACACACAGAACAGCCCAGCTCCCTCTGGCAGGCCCTGCAGCTCCTAATCCAGACTTGGAGGGCAGCCCTCACCCCTGAGTCCCCTGAGACTCACCCTGCTCCTTCCCACAGATGCCCCTTTTGGTTTCACTAGTAAGAGTGAATTTCCAGCTGTCTATTTTCTTCCTTCCATTCTTTCCTTCTTTTCTATTTATTGAGGTGAAGTTAACATAAACGTAACCATTTTCAAGTGGGCAATTCAGTGGCATTCAGTGTATTCACAATGTTGTGCAACCTCTATCTAGTCTTAAAACATTTTCATCATCCCCCAAAAAAACCCTGTGTGATGGTGAATACTGTCAATTTGATTGGATTGAAGGATGCAAAGTATCAATCCTAGGTGTGTTTGTGAGGGTTTTGGCAAAGGAGATTAACATTTGAGTCTGTGGGCTGGGGAAAACAGACCCATCTTAATCTGGTGGGCACCATCTAAGCAGCTTCTAGTGAATATATAAAGCAGGCAGAAAAACGTGAAAAGGACAGACTGGCTTAGCCTCCCAGCCTACAACTTTCTCCCGTGCTGGATGCATCCTGCCTTCAAACATCGGATTCCAAGTTATTCAGTTTTTGAGTCTTAGACTGGCTTCCTTGCTCCTCAGCTTGCAGATGGCCTAATGTGGGACTCTGTCATCATGTGAGTTAATACTACTTAATAAACTCCATATATACATATATACGATTAGTTCTATCCCTCTGGAAAACCCTAACTAATACACCTTGTCCCCATTAAGCAGTTTCTTCCCATTCCTCCTCCCTCTATCCTCTGGCAACCACCAATCTGCAAACTGTCTCTGTGGATTTGCCCACTCTGGCCTTTCATATAAATGGAATCCTATAATGTATGACCTTTTGGGTCTGGTTCCTTTCACCTGAGTTTCTATCTCTTGTGATGAATCGACCCCTAGGACAAGATAGGTGGGGTGGGGTTCCAGTTCTCACCTCGTTGTCCCCCTCCATCCCACTGCTCACGCTGAGGAGGCTCCGGGTGCTGGAGCGGTTACTCATGCTGCCTAAGGGGTAGAAACAAAATCAGATGGGTTGAGGATTCTTTCAGGCTAAAATAGAGAACTCTAGCACTTATTTAGTTTTATTGACATAAATAATACACAAGCTGTAAGTATGGGATTCTTCAAACTTTGGCCATCTTAAACTTTTTTTTTTTTTTTAGAGACAAGGTTTTGCTGGAGTGCAATGGCACAATCACAGCTCACGTTAGCCTCAAACTCCTGGATATAAACAATCCTCCTGCCGTAACCCCCTAAGTAGGTAGGACTACAAGTGTGTGCCAACAAGCCCAGCCAGTTTTTTTTTTTTTTTGGTAGCAACAGGATCTCACTCTGTTTTGCAGGCTGGTCTTCAACTCTTGGACTCAAGCGATCCTCCTGCCTCAGCCTCCCAAAGTGCTAGAATTACAAGGGTAAGCCACTGTGTCCAGCCTTAGACCATTTTATTAGAGTTCCGTTTTCTTCAGCATAAAACAAAATTTTTCACTTTTTGATGACTAACTTTGGCATTACTGCTACCATTGACTGAGGGCTTTGAAAATGTGATTGCCATTTAACCCCTAAGAAAATCCTGTTTGATATTGGTGCTCCAGTTTGACAGACAAGACGCAATGGGGCTGACTCTCAGCTCTTCAGTGGTATTTCTAAAATCTGCAAGCTAACCTTGTTGCTGCAGTTTTTTACTTAGGAATTTTAGCAAACACGTATGTATCACCCATGCAGACACATCTCGTAATAAGGGGCCAGACCCTTTGACACAAAAGAAAATGCAAAGTACACACTCAAAGTATATATTTTTTTTTCCCAAGACAGAGTCTTGCTCTATTGCCCAGGCTGGAGTGCAGTGGCATGATTTTGGCTCACTGCAACCTCTGCCTCCTGGGTTCAAGGATTCTCCTGCCTCAGCCACCCAAGTAGCTGAGACTACAGGCATGTGCTAATATTTGTATTTTTAGTAGAGATGGGGTTTCACCATGTTGGCCAGGTTAGTCTAAAAACTCCTGACCTCTTGATCTGCCCACCTCGGCCTCCCAAAGAGCTGGGATTACAAGTGTGAGCCACCATGCCTGGCCCTCAAAAGTATAAGTTATGTTCATGGTCAGAATTGCGACTCTGTGAGTTTAGGCACTCGAGGCTTTTCAGTTGGGAATTTACCACCTGTATCATTAGAACAGCACTATCCAGTAGAACTTTCAGGTCATCTTTCATTGTGTGTTACCCAATATGGTAGCAAGTAGGAAACATGGCTAGTTCAACCAAGGAAATTAATTTTAAATTTTATTTAGTCATAATTAACTTAAAAATTTAAATAGCCCCATGTAGCCAGTGGCTACCATACTGGACAGCACAGCATTAGAATAAGCACATGGTGATCTAGCAGTGAAGAAGAAAGAATAAGAGTTAACCAACTAAAACAAGGAGATTTTAACTTTAATTTTCCAATATTCTCACTAACAACATAGTCAAGATCTTAGGTTTGCTGAATTTCCACTTCAGAAAGCTCCTAGCCACATAACTTTATAGGTAGTAGTTTTGGCTGCATTCTGGTATCAACTTTGACCTAATTAATTTAGATGTTAATTTGAATAGAGCAGATTAAGATTATAATTTTGAATTATTTATTGGGGACAGATTTTTACGTTTAAAATACTATGTAAAAATGTTTCTATAATCCAGGGGATGCAGAATTTGTTTATTAATGAACATGTGATCCTGTCCCTTTCTACTCAGTTACCCATACACAACACTGTTCAAGGACCAGGCTGTCTTTTTCTCCCTACTCTTCCCAGCCCACTCCTGTCCACAAGTCTAAAACCTCCTCAGTCTCCAAGGCTCAGGACAAATGCTATCAAAACCTTTCCACATTCCCCCTGCTAAAAGTAACCCCTTGAGCCCACAGGCCCCCAACCTTCTGGGGCTAAACCTCCCCATGCCATTCCTTCATGTTCATCACATTCCCTTACAATGAGCCATCATCTTTTTGAAGGTTATCTGCTAGCAAGAAGTAATAAAGCTGCCGCAGGCACCGGCTCCATGACTCCAGAAACTCATACCCATCAGTTTGCACTGTCCCTTCTGTTGGCATTCTTAAATCTTCAACCCCAATGTTTGGCTCTAAATCTTGGCCCTGGCCCTTCTCCTCTCCAGGCTGATGACTTGCTTGCCCAAATCCCCTCTGGGCTGCACAGTTGGAAAGAGACTCTGGCCCCAGCTCCCATCATCTTCACACTTGTCAGGGAGAAGGAGGGCAGTGCCCTCCCCTTGGTAGGCTTCTATCATCAGGGGAGAAGTATCGAACAAGCGTCTAACACCATGCTACTTTTGTACTTTCTCTCCTCCGTTACCAGTCTGCTAAAGACAGGCTCTGGTTCTTTTTCATCTCTGGTTCTCTAGCTCAGTATACACAGAGCTGTCCTCAGTATTTGGTGGATCAATGAGTGAGTGAAAAAAAATGAATATATAAAAGTATAATATGATTCTTAAGAAACTTAGTTACACTTGGAACTATTATCTGTTTTAAAAAAGAAACTTGGGCCAGACAACCTAGGAGGTCAACAGCCTTTCTGTTATGAAACTTTTGTTTGCTTAAACATAACACTGATATCTGGGCCTTGAATTTTTAGTTATAACCAGATTTAACCTGCAACTGTTTTTCTGTGGTTTCCAAGAGATGACAGCTGCACCATAATAAAAACAGTGCTGTTTTTAGGGTGTGATTCACAGGGTTAAGGGGCAGTTGGTGGATAAGCTGGGCCATCCTCACTCTCCCTCCCTGCCATGGGAACTATTTCTATTTGGAAGGCGGTACACCCCCACAGTTGAAAGCACAGGAAGATATGGATATGAATCCCAGACCCCCTGCTTACTTGCCAGGAGACTTGGGGCAAGTCGCCTACCCTCTCTGCTTCATTTTCTTATCTAGAAATTCACAGCACTGTTGTATAAAATGAACCCAAAAATACGGTGACATGCTTGGTACAGGGCATGCAAAGAGTAAGCATTTGATTAACGGAAGCAGCTCTCATTACCATCATCCATTTCAAGATGGTAGACTAACCACTAGTGACCCGCAGTCAACCCCCTGCCCAGGATCTTGCCCCCTGCCACACTCTAGCTTAGCTACATGACCCACTTTGGCCAACACGGCATTAGCAAGCGTGATGCAAGTCAAAGCTTGCCAAGCACTAGGACACTGGGGCTTTTCCCTTTGGACTATTATCTCTCCAGATCTTGTTGCCACATAAAAAATTCAGGCTATGAATTAAAGGCCATGTGTAGAGAGGCCCTGGAGGATGAGAGGCTTCCTTGGATGTTTCAGCCCAAGCAGAGCTTACAGCTGAATGCCAACTCTTGAGTGACCCCAGCCGACGCCACAGAGGAGAGACGACCCACCATCCCCACCGCGTCTTGTCCAAGTTGTAGGATCAGGCTTAAATAAAGGGTTGTTTTAAGCCACTACATGTTGGCATGGTTCATTGCATGGCAATAGATAGCAGAAACTGTATAACAGGGACTGGGTGCAGACTATAGCCACAAAGTAGAGTAAAATCCATTGGTTTGTCATTTAGTAACATTTTCTAACCAGATGAGCCAGCCATTCCTGGGCACTAAACCACTACATAAGGGGAAAAGTAGGTTATTCTTCTCATCTTCTCTTCACTCCAGGCTAGCCCCTAAAAACATGCATATCTGTCTTGTAAAATTTCCAGCTGTCACTCTCCTCTCCCACGCTGGGATGCATTGTCCACGCCCTGAGAGGGTTCTACCACTTCCCCTCTCCTCTTCCATAGGTCTCAGAGATAGAGATAGCCACCTGTCCCTTGCTCCTTCTGCCACCTGTGATTCCTGAGAATATCTCTCCCATTCCTGAACGTGTCAGAATTCTCAAATTGCCCCCAGTGAGCTTTGCATACAAATGATCACCCCCATTATGTAAGGAGAATTTTTCTCCTCTGCCCAGTCTAGACTTCCCAGGCAGTCGTAATAGGCTGTGCGTCTGTTTTGACAGGTAATGATGGCAGAAACATTCACCTGAAAGGGAGAGGAGCTAGGTTCTACTCCCACCTTTCCTGTTCACTGGTTATGTGCCCTTGGGCAAAATTCTCTCCCTCTCTGGCTCACAAATGCCCCATCTATAAAGGATGGAGGAAAACTAGTTCAGAGGTTCTTGACTTATGTCCATGGTGGGCAAAATTGTGTGTGTGTCACAGACCTGGGCATGTGTCTGAGAGACAGAGCCAAATTATATATCAGATTCTCAAGGGGCTTTGTGATGCAGAAAAGATTAAGAACCCCTGGCTTAGATAACCTTCCTGCTCCAACATGCATTATGGGGTTCTCTGCCCAACATTTAAGGAGATATGAGTCCTGAAATTCAGCTACTCTCTGGCTCTAGTATTGCTTTCCTAGCTGTTTTGTTAGCACTGAAATATATGAAAGAAGAGAAACTCAATCTATGTGGCTTGTGAAGCCAGTGTCTAGAGTCAGCTAACACTGTCCTGGATACAGGAACAAAGCCCTCAGCTCCCGCCTGTACATCAGCCTCTATTGTCTGTGCAATCAGACAGGTATTGAAGCTTGACAGCCAAAAGGAAGGCATTACCTAATTAGATCTTCAACCTGCCTGTAAAGTTAGAATGTTCAAATTTGAGTCCATTATTTTTTTTCTTCTTTTAATTTTACTTGAGTCCATTATTTTCTGATATATCTGACTCTGTGACCTTTCCTTTGCTTTATCACAGCGGGGGAAGCAGAAAAGAATAGTGGCTAAGAGTCTTGGCTCTGTATCCAGACTGAGTTCAAATCCTGGCTATTTCACATTAGCTATTTAACCTAGAACAGAGCACTAAGCCTCTTGCTTCCTTCTCAGGAAACAGAGATGATAGTTCCTACTTCACAGAGCTTTTGGTGAGAATTAAATTAGATAATCTATGAAGTGGTTTAGAATATAGTAAATGCTCAATAAATGTTAACTATTAGTATTAAGTTTTGATACTTAGGAAAGGGCTAGAGTAATAATTATACAACTGGGCTCCGTGAGATACAAAGCAAACCTTATAGGCAAACAGTAACTCTGCCCCATCTTTTGCACCTCTCAAACCCAAACCGGGCCCCACTGGAGATATCTTGGGCTCTTAAGAGGATGTTTCCTAAGGCCCAAGGGCGCAGGCTAGAGCCCAGCTAAGAAGACCCCAACCCCTGCAACCCCAGCAGCTCACTTGCTGTGCTGGAGGTGCTGTCTGTTTTCCAGTCTCCTCGTCTCAGCTCTGTCCTGGGGGGAAAGATGCTTTTCCTGGGGCCACTCTCATAGACTCCAAACTCCACTTTAGCAGGCAGGTGCTGTGAGTGCCGAATTGGGACCGTGATTTCCAAGTCTGGAATTGGAGGAAAGAGGGATAAGCTTCAAGATACCAGACTGTCACCAGCCAAGCTGCTCAGCAGCTTCCCTCTACCTGCCTCCCCAAGGGGAAGGGAAAAGATGACAAGATGGGGAGGGGCACTGGGTTGGTGGCCCCCTCTTCCTCAGCACTGAAACTGTCCTGAATCCTATGTGGCTGTCACTGGGAGACAGAAAAGAGGGACAGAAGAATGTGAGAAAGGAACACAGAAGCGCTTTTACATCAGGGAGCGGAAGGAACGAGCCATGAGAGAAAGGTCTGGGCCCTCAGCCCTGCCACTGAGCAGCTGTGGAAGTCCAGCAAGTCAGCTATCCACTCTGAATCACTCACCTTATATGAGGAGGGACATGTCCATCCTTGACTAATCACAGACTACCCTATACACCAAGCACAGTTCTGAGAGCTTTGGCATTTTTCCCTCATTTAATCCCCACAACACCCAAGAAGTAAATACTATTATTATCAATGCCAACAGCAACTAAGGTACAGAGAAGTGAAGCAGCATGTCCTGTCAAACAGCTGGTAAGTGGCAGAGCTGGGATTTGAACCCAGGATCCGGAGACCAGGCTCTTAACCACTGCTTGTACAGCCTCACTCTCTGCATAAAAGATGGTGGGTGGGTGGGTTGGGGGTAGCTGGCCCACATGGACAGTAATGACCCAGAAAGCTAATGAAAGGAGGTCCTTCAGATCTTCGAAAGATTTTGTGACTTGCAAGGCCCAAGGGTAAGAGAGCTGATGCCTCTGCCAAGCAAAGCACTGACCTGGCCTCCTTACTGGCTTAGCCCTGCCCAGAGATTTTCTCTATTCCTCCCTACATCTCTAACGCTGGGTTCTAGGAGCAGAAAACAGCTCCTCTAATGAGGAGGAAAAAAGTCTGGGAGCACCAGCACCAACTTCCTCCTGAAGACAAGATGTACTCCTGCTTCAAGGATCCCCTGGCTGCCTGGGACCTTCCCAAGCCCAGGCACAGGGTTTACACAGTGGTAGCTGTATAAACTTGGGTAAAAGAGGTGTTAGCTTTGGGGACGTGTCCTTTTATCTTCTGGTACCACTTCCTCCTCCGCCTCTACCCTTGTAGGGGACAGGCGTGGCAGGAAGTTCAGAGAGTCCAAGGGCAGTGGTGGCTCTACCTGCCAAAGCCAGAAATCTGGCGGGGTGAATGGATAAACCGGAACAGCATGAAGGAGCAGCGAGAGGACAGGGCACACCAAGGTCCCCAGTGAACATTGTGCACAGAGAATGTTTGGCATGGATTGTTGGCTTGCAGAGGCATGAGCCTTCCTCATCTGAAGACTCTAGCTCCAGGTGTAGTGTATGGTCCAAGTGTCCAACCAGCTTCCCAGGGTTTGTGTAATCCAGGTCTTTTTCACATGCTGGGGCTCTCTCAGCTACAACCATGCCATGGAAGCACCCGCTCCAGCTTGGAGCCACTTGGACAGAGGACAGCCAGGGGCACTTTCACATGGGTGCCACCCACAGCATCTTAGGAGACCAAACAAGTGACAGGCTTTTTTTCTTTTTCCTTTCAGCTCTGATCTAGCTTTTTAAAAATCTTTTTTTTTTTTTTTTTTTTTTTGAGACGGAGTCTCACTTTATCGCCCAGATTGGAGTGTAGTGGTGGTGCAATCTTGGCTCACTGCAACCTCTGCCTCCCAGGTTAGAGCAATTCTCCTACCTCAGCCTCCCAAGTAGCTGGGACTACAGGCACATGCCACCACGCCTGGCTAATTTTTGCATTTTTAGTAGAGACAGGGCTTCAGTATGTGGGCCAGGCTAGTCTTAAACTCCTGACTTCATGATCCACCCACCTTGGCCTCCCGAAGTGCTGGGATTACTGGCATGAGCAACCACACCTGGCCTAAAAATCTTTTTTTTTTTTTTTTTTTTTAAGGGAGATTCCAATCTGCTTAGTTAACTTCAAGGAGGCAATTTTTAAACTTCAACTAATTCTATAAAGAAGGAAAGTAAAATACACAGGGGGGTCAAAAGTTCAGAAAATCAGGTAGAACAAGTACGAATGTTTATAAAATCCTGATATTCTTTGAATAAAGTTACAGTGCTAGGGACAATTATCATGATTATATTGCATAGTGCTTTCCCAGATTGCATTTATATGCATTATTATAGCTCTTTCGAACTTCATGACTTTTCCATTAAGTAGGTAGGTCAGGTATAACCCTGGTGAGGAAACTGAGGCACAGAGCAGCTAAAGGAATTGCCGTGGATCATAAGGTGATTCAGTGACAAAGCAGGAATCAGAACCCGAGTTTCCTGGGACCCGGTTAGCTTCTCCATGTCCTGCCCCACAGGATACACCCAGAACACAAATATTGATTATCTTCTCTGTGAGGCCCTGGCTCTCACCAGCCCTTCTCTAATTTCCTACGCTATCAATGCTCTGTACCAGACCAGTAAGAGCAAACAACTCCCTGGGGTTGAAGAAAAACGGTCAAGTTATTAAGAACAGTCTTAATTTTCTTAATTCTCTTTGGCATTCTAACCCAAATTAAAGATTAATATTTTTTTTCCTAGGGCAAATGAAGTTCTCAAATGAATAGTCAGTCCCTGTGTTTAGAATGTGTTAGATTCTTCAAAAAGAGCCTTTATGCACAAACGTTATTCATCAACCCTAATTTTCCTACAGATCTGTGTTATAATGTGCCAATAATATGTCACATTTATTCAACTATAAATGATGCCCTTTCTTTGGCAAATGCTGCCCTTGGGCCTCCATATGCAGTACAGGGTCCAACTTCCAATTGCCTGAGGCTGTTTCTCATAGCAGAACGATGGGTGCTCCTCCCCCAGCAGGCCTTCACCAACAACTGATGGGGGCTGGTGTATAAATGTCCCAGCTCTCTCGCCCCTTGGGTGGGTGTTCTCCATTGACTTCTCCCTGTTTCACTTCCGTATCCCCACCATAGTACCTGGGATCACCTCCCACAGCAGCTATTTGCTCTAAAATCCTTATCAGGGGAGAAAAGTTCTAGAAATGGAAGTGGTAATGGCAGCACAACACTTTGAATGTACTTAATGCCACTGAATTGTATACTTTTTATTTTTTTGAGACAAGAGTCTGGCACTGTCACCCAGGCTGGAGTGCTGTGGTGTGATCTTGGCTCATTGCAACCTCTGCCTCCTGGGTTCAAGCGATTCTCCTGCCTCAGCTTCCTGAGTAGTTGGGACTAGAGGTACATGTCACCACATCCAACTAAGTTTTGTATTTTTGGTAGAGACAAGGTTTTGCCATATTGGCCAGGCTTGTCTCAGACTCCTAGCCTCAACTGATCCTCCCACTTCAACCTCCCAATGGCCTCCCAAAGTGCTGGGATTACAGGTGTGAGCCACCACACCTGGCTTGAATTGTAAAAGGGTTCAAGGTTGGGCATGGGCAGATCACAGGGTCAGGGAGTTTGAGACCAGCCTGACCAACATGGTGAAACCCCGTCTCTACTAAAAGAATACAAAAATTACCCAGGCATGGTGGCGTGTGCCTGTAGTCCCAACTACTCAGGAGGCTGAGGCCAGAGAATTGCTTGATCTTGGAGGCGGCAGTTGCAGTGAGCCGAGATCATGCCACTGTACTCCGGTCTCGGCAATAGAGCAAGACTTGGTCTCAAAAAAAAGAAAAAAAACGTGGTCCAAATGGCCAATTTTATGTTATGTATATTTTATTACAATAAAAACCACAAACAAGGAGGCCCTTGGGGCTGACAGGCAGAACCCATGTAGATTGCTTGCTGTCCCTGGTCATTCTTGTTTGGTGTCAAATTATAAACATTTTAATCTCTCAATAGTTATTACATTGATTAAAGCTCCAATATAAAAAGTACAAATACTTAACACAATTGTACTAATACTTAGTACAAATATCTCCCCAAAACATCCTTGTCAGAGGATCTGCTTCTTGGGGAGTAGGGAATGGGGTGGAGGTGGGGCTAACCAAGCCATGATCTTTTGGAAAAATGTAGATATTGATCATTCTAATTTAGACTATAGCTACTGGTGGGTATAAATCACTTGTTCAGAGCCTGATCGGCCTTGGGTGAACCTCGCATAATGTTCCAGAACTTGCGATTCATTCTGGATGGCCCTGCTTGAGAGGACCCCAGCTGGTGTGTGGGCCTCTGTGTAATCATGAGCATGGACACTTTCAGGGATACTCTTATGTACCAGGCACTGTGCTAGGCACTGGTTATACACTAACTCATCCAATGTTCCCTAATGGGGTGGGCACTTTCACTTTTACTGTTTTGCAAAGGAGGACTGAGGCTCGGGGAGGTGAAATATCTTGCCCACAGTTCCCAGCTAGTGAGGGGTGAGCAGTGAGCAGAAATTTGACCCAACCTCGCTGGCCCCAGAGTCCATCCCCTCTACTCCTCTGCATGTGCATCTGTCTTGCTTCAGTACCTCCAGTGGCACCAGGTGGAGCCTAGGTGAGTGGTCAGGATGTGAAGAGACCCAGAAGGCTTGTCTTGAGCCCATACTGCTGAGCACATGTGTCTCCAACACTAGGATTCCTGGACCTTCAAACACTGGGTGCACCACCAAATCGTAGGTTTCTTGATGCTGTTTATATTTAAAACCCTGAAATGTTTCATTTCGTCATGGCTTCTATCTTTAGGCTTATGGACTCTAGTTTTAAAAAGGACCTCAGCCCTTTTATCACTGAGACTCCTACTATCTGACCCTAGGATGACTGTGCACATCTTCAAACAGCTTATCCGCCTTCTCTCCTTTCGCTTTTTCTCAACCAGCAGGACAGACAAGTGTGAACTCAGGTACTGGCAGCATAAATTTAAAATCTAGACACCCAAGCAGAAGTCATAGGATGACCTCTCTAACCTTCTGCGACGGTTAAAACCTTGTAACCCCTCTTCTCCCAAAATCATTGACATTCACTAGGTTAACACTACCTGCAAAACACTGTTAGGCGTGGTGGAACAGACCCTAGTAGGGAAAGCCAGACCTGTGTGAATACAAAGATAACTGACTCATTAGGCTACCAGATGGTGAAGTTGGTGTCTCATAGGTCTCTGTATTTGGTGGCATGCCTGGTGCTTGTTAAGTGTGAAATGAATGAGTGGTGTCACCAAACAGTTTCCTGAAGCCAATCATTCCAACAAAGCCTTCTGGAGCTCCATCACCATACTGTGCTGCACCCTGGGGACTCCATGGAGTACACAGCAGACACGTTTCTGTCCATGTGGAGTTTCTACTAGGAGGGAGATGGGGTGTTGGACCATAACCATAAGAACAGAAACCAAAGATGATTCCAGTCTGTGATACGTGAAAAGAGAGGATGCCAGGGAACTGGAAGTGAGCAGTGGAGGGCTCCTCTGAAGAGAACGGCAGAGAAGGCCTCTGATGAGGAGATGCTACACTGAACTCCGAAGGGTGAAAAAGGACCAGAAGGTGAAGATGTGGGAGAAGGCAGGGAATGGCAAGTGCACAGGCCCTGAGGGAGAAATGCTCTTGGCTTATTAGAACAATAAAAAGGAGTCCTGGGACTGGAGCACAGGGTTTGGGGGAGAATGGAGGATGAGCTCAGGGGTCAGATCACATGGGCCTTATAGGCTGTGAGTAGGAATATGATTTTACCCTGAGTGGAACAGGAGACCCTGGAAGGCTTTGATCAAGGGTGAGGCATTATCTGATTTTAAACACTTTTAAACATCACTGGCTACAATGGGTTAACTGTAGAAAGGCAAGAGTGAACGTGGGGAAATGACTGAGTGGCTACTCCCCTAGTCGAGGCAAGAGATAGTGTGGCTTGGCTATAGCAGTGACATGTAAAATGGTCAGAAATGACCAGATTTAGGATGTGCTTTGAAGCAGAACATCTCTGGACTGCCAATGGCTTGGATAAAGGAATGAGGTGATATCAACCAGAGACAGAAAAACGGAAGTGCCAGATGAATGGAAGGGGTGGTAGGTCCCACAAATGCTTGAATGAGGAAGGAATACTATGGCCTAGAGTGGTCCAGGAAAGCATCACTGAGAAGGGGCTGCCATGGCTGGGTCTTGCATCCCAGTAGTTTTCATACAGATGAGAAGGAAGAGGCATGGCATGAGCAAGGGGCTCATGGCAGGAGAGAATGTCCTGTTTGGACATCAGGGTGTTACCAGCCCAACCAGGTTCATGGGAAGTCAGGCTGTTGATGGCATCTGGAGAGAGACTTTGGAAGTTGTGCCCAAAGAGGGCTAGATTTCTACTTGGTTCTTCATGTAATAGGGCTCCACTCAAGATCCGAGTGCCTCTGAAAGCCTTCTCCTGCATGTTCCTCTTGCTATAAGGCTGGCCAGCCATGCCAGAGGCCCTCTGTGAAAAGGTGCATTGTGGGTAAACACCAACTCCTTGCTCAGGGGTGGTGGTACCACATGGCTGGCACAGGGGATAGGCTTAAGGGGAGCAGGGGTGCCCAGTCCATCGTACACACCACTGGAATTTGTGGCCCTGCTTTGCTCTGTACCTGGGGTCTGGGCTTCTGAAGCAGCGTATGGTGCGGATGCACATGATACCACTGCTCACCAGAATCAGAAAAAACAGACACTGTGTAAATGGAATTTTCTCCTTTCTCTGCTTAGAAAACATACGTCCTCCTAATTACCAAGGGGAGAGTCAGGTGCTTGCAGAGGAAGTATCACCATCCTCTTTGAGTGAAAAGGAGGAAAGGATGCAGAGTTGTATGTCTTATATACCAGGTACAAGATTGTTTATGGAATAAATAAGACATAATCATTGTCTAAAAGGCCTTTACAGTCTAGTGGGTGACCCAGATCTGTAAACAGTGCAATGAGTGCTGGGCAAGTGGTCTGCCCACTCAGGCCACAACCAAAAGGAGAGTCAAGGACAATAGATGACAGCAATGTCCCACACAATGCAGCGCCCTAGTAAACCATGTACCTGTCTGCTTTCCAGATTTTTGCTTCTCTCTCTGTCTTCGGGTGATGCTGTCTCTTAGCCGTTTAAGATTTTCCTGGAAAAGAATTTGGTTTATTTTTTAAGTGTACAACAGAATGATACCCTCTGGACATGAGAGTTTCTGATTGTATGCTGTTTGCAGGGCATATCACATTGCAGTCACATTTACAATATGCAAATGAGGCTCAGCACATTCAGTCAGCCTCCAGAAATCCAAGTACTCACAGAATCTGTGCCTGAAGAGAAAACAACTCTTCCACAAGAAAGAGTCTTTCCTCCCTTCTGGTTCTCAGCTCTGTTCTACATGGCCGCTCTCCTGTATGCCTCTTAGCTGAGCTCATAAACACTCCACAGATATTCCTGTCTCTGAGACTGTATTCTCACATAATTCCCCTGACCTTCAGGGATGCTGCTTCCTCTCCACGAGTCTGCTCCAGGCCTGGATCAAGTCTCACCTTCTCCCTGCAGCCTCCCCAGATGCTCTGGTCCTTAGTGACTGCCCACGCTAGCCATGCAGCATGTGGGCTGCACTGCCTCACCATGTGTGCACATTCTTGCGGCGAGCTCTCAAATGTCAAGAGACCAGGTCTTGTACCTTTCTGTAATCCTGCCATCTGGTCCATTGTAATCACTCAATAAATGTTGAATAGATATGTGAGGGTCAAGATTCTTTCTCTTTTAGTTGATTAACAATAACCCTGAAGTTAAGTGCCTGAGCATTCTAGGGAAAATGCCCCTGGGAAGATGTCCAGACAATCTGGCTGGAGCAGAAGGTTCATGTAGGGGAGTTGCAGGAGGCCAAACTGGAAACAAGGGTTGGCCTGCAGCTGCAGGCTGAAGAGACTGAGCTTTGTCCAGGAGGCAGCAGGGAAACACTGAAAGTTGTGACCTTGTCATTGTTTTAAGATTCTAGTCAACTAGAGAAGAAAGAACAAAGGCCAGCTGACCTTCCTGGAGACTACGGAGTGTGCCAGATGCAGGTGACAAAAGCTGATACGAGGATGTGGCTGGGGGAATGGAGAGACAGGAGCAGATGCAAGAGGATGAATGCCACAGAGCAGGATCCAGGAGGACATGCTGCTGGCTGGGCATGCGGAAGCATGGGAGAAGGCCAAAGAGACTCAGTCTCATCATGTCTCCAGGAGAAGATGGTGTGATGAGCACGGAGAGGGTGTTGGGAAAGGGAAGCGGCCTTGACGGATGGTCTGTGGTTAGACATGCAGTGAGCACAGCCTCATCCACGTTGACAATGCCCAGCTTCACCTGCTCCTGGAGGGTGATAAGCTGCCGCTGGTCTGGGGTGCCTCAGGAGAACACAGCCAGCTGGTGGCTGGAAGCGCGGGACTGCACAGAGAGGGAGCTGAAGGAAACCTTCAGTCCACCTGTGAGAGGACGACGTAAAGGAGACAGAGGAGCGGAAGGGGCAGAGGAAAAGGAAGATGAGGCCTGCACCCAGGAATGTCTCCATACCACTAGCCCTTGGATGGGGGATACTCAGGAAGTGCCCGGAGACTAGTAATGTGAGCCCCCAGGGGCTGGGATTCTCTGCCAATTGAATATGGACCCCAGTTGTCTGCTATACCCAAGAGTCCTGGTCCAGTTCATGGGAAAGGAAGAAGTCTCTTGGATATAAACATAGAGAGCTAACATTCATTACGTATTTACTATGTGCCAGGTGTGCTGCTTACGGTGGCTTACATCACCTAGTCCTCCCCCTTCACATTTCAGAGGTGGAAAAACAGAGGCGCAGCAAGGTCAAGGTCGTCCAGCCACAAGTGGCAGAACAAAGATGTAAATTCAGGCTGCGGCTGCAGAGCTCTGGCTGTTCTTAATTACTGTGCCACGTGGTTGCACAACTCGGCAAGGAGATAAAAAACATTGTGTAGCCAGGGCCAGCCTTTCCTCAGCAGGACTGCAGCCTCCCTGGGGCTCCTGAGTGAAGAGCACCTGTCATTCCTGCATTCAGCTCTCTAGGGTGCCCTCCCACCCTTCGGACCCCCATAGGGAGGGAGGCAGCTGGCAGAGTGGGTGCCCTATCTTAAGGAGCACTAAGAAAGCAGAAAGTGTAGTGAAAGGAGCTCAGGCTCTGGGGTGAGAAAGGGAAGGTTTGAACCTTGACTGCCTCTTCGCCTCTCTGAGCCTCAGTTTTCTGTGAACAGGAGGAATAATACTTATTTCACATCGTCTATGAGTGAAAGAGACCAGTTCTATTCAACGCTGAGCACAATGCCTAATGTAGCGCTGTCAGAGCTCAGCAAATGCTGCCTGATGACACACTTCCCCGCTCTTTACCGCTGATCCTCTCCCAGAAGGCGGCCTCCCGTCCCAGCCCTGGAGGGCTGCTTACTCTCCACCTCAAAAGCTGGTATGTCAGCTAGCGTAAGAACAGAGGTTAGAGGGCCGGGCATGGTGGCTCACGCCATAATCCCAGCACTTTGGGAGGCCGAGGCGGGTGGATCACGAGGTCAAGAGATTGAGATCATCCTGGCCAACATAGTGAAACCCCATCTCTATTAAATACAAAAAAAATTAGCTGGGCATGGTGGCACATGCCTGTAATCCCAGCTACTTGGGAGGCTGAGACAGGAGAATAGTTTGAACCCAGGAGGCGGAGGTTGTGGTGAGCCGAGAATGCGCCATTGCACTCCAGCCTGGGTAAAAGAGCGAAACTCTGTCTCAAAAATTAAAAAAAAAAAAAGAACAGAGGTTAGAATACACACCACCAGGGTCTGCAGCCACACCACCCTGAACGTGCCCAATCCCGCCTGATCTCTGAGGGTAAGCAGGGTTGAGCCTGGCTAGTAGGTTGAAGGAAGCAGTCTGGGGAGGTGGAGAGAAAAGGCAATAGTTCCAGCCCTAACTTGGCCCCTTACTAGGAAAGTTGTCTTGGACGTGTCTCCTAACCCCCTAAGCTCCAATTCCTCCTTTTTAATACAAAGGCATTGAAGCACTAGGAATGAGTTTCCTAAGGTTGAGTTTGAGTTCTTTTTATTGTTTTCAGTTATACATAGTGTATACTTGTGGTACAGATATGGAGTTGTATATTCTCATAAAAGCTTCAAACTATACAGGTAGAGCGAGAGTCTCCTCTGATACCCCAGTCCTCCAATCCCAGTCTTCTCCCGAGAGGTGGCCCCTGGAATGGGCCTGAAGCGGCTGTTTCCAGATCTTTGTCCTTGCATTGATATACATATCCATAGAAATACAGTTGGTGTGTGGATGTGTCTGAGTTGTTATAATTTGGGTGGTTTTGTATCTGCAACTTGTTTTGTTCATTTAATCATATTTCTTGGGAGCTTTCCACATTCTCTTTGAGTGCTAAAGTGTGATAGTTGTGAGGGTATTTGGCAGTAGGAATAGAAAGAGGGACTTTAAAAAGAAAAAGCTGGAAAGCAGAAGCAGGGAGCCAATGCAGAGAGACAGCAGCAGAGTTAGGGTTTGTGGTTGAGCCTTTGTTTCTGATCTCAAGCCTCATGGCACCTGGAAAAGCCATCCAGCTCTGAGCCCGGGAGCCATGTGTTTATAGACCAAGGTGACACTCACATGCACTCGCTGGTTTACAATCAAATCAAACATTTGCAGGCCCAGCCATGGGTGTCCAGGTATGGCAATACACAAGCAGCCAAGGCCCAGCCCTCCTCCACTGTCAAAGGGGGAAATAGACATGAAACAAATTCCATAGGAAGCCAGGAATCACAAGGAATCAGGTGTTCAGAGGATTGTATTGATTGAGTAGAGGTGAGGAACTAGGATGTTGAAAAGTAAAAAAAGGAGAGAAGGAGAGGATATCCTTTTCTGATATCCTTTCAGTGGGAGGTTTCCCACTGAAACCTCCAAAAAAAAAAAAAAGGAAGCCAGTTACCTGCTGGAAACGAAAGGACTCCGATCGTTTCTTCTGGTTGAGCTGCCACTCTTTGAAGTGGAGCACAGCCTCATCCACGTTGACAATGCCCAGCTTCACCTGCTCCTGGAGGGTGATAAGCTGCCGCTGGCCTGGCGTTTTCATCCCCGCAAAAGGGTCATATATACTTGACTGGGGCCTGTCCCTCCACGGTCTGACGGGTGCCTCTGGAAAGGATGGCAACACTCAGCTTGACAGCTCCCCCACTGGGGACCACTCACCAGAGGCATGGGGTTAATGAGGCTGGTCACAGACTCAAGAGGACTTGTCTCAAAAGAACAATTACATGTGGCCAAGGAGTGGGAGATACAACATAAAATCAGGGGTGAAGAAAGCAGCTTATCATTTCAAAGCCTCTCACGCTAAAGAAGACAAGGCTGCAGCATTGAAGGGAGGTGTGAAATCTGCTGAATCTCCCAAGTCTTAATTATTATTATTATTTTTAACAGGCTTAATTCATTTCATTTTTCTTATATAAAAACCCTAAGTTGTAGACACATCTGGAACCTGGGTCTTTTGCTCAGAGACTCTGGTGTGGGTCTTGAGAGATGGTCAGTAAATTTCTGGTAGGGAGACTTGGTGAATACATCTCTTTCCAGAGGTCAAGGGTCAAGTTCATAGGTGGCCCAGGTTCAAAGGTGGCCTCGGTTCACAGGTGGCCCAGGGTAGCAGTGCAGCCCCTGGCCAAGGTATAGCAGCCATCATCAGCAACTTCTTGGGCACAGAGGCCAAGATGATGCTAGTGTCCCTGGGAGCAGGGATGAGGCTCAGCAGCCTGTCACCTTGCAAGGGCTAGTGTGGGGCTTGCTGATCTTGTTCCCCCTGTAAACTCTCTGTGCAGGCCCAGTGAGAGCTTGGCAAGGATGACAGCCCCTTAGATGGCAGTGGCTACCTCCTTGGAGTACTTAATACCCAGACGACATGGCCACTGTCGTCCTCAATGGGAGCAAACACTTTGAATACGGTGTAATGACCAGCCTGGGTCGGCTTCTATACCAGCAGAATATTCAGAACCCCATTCTTGAGAGATGAGCCCAGGAAAAGGTCAATGATCTCAGTTCAGACTCCTTGATGGGCAGAGAGAACAGAGATCTCCTAGGACTTACTCTTCATGTCCTTGGCTAGGTGGTCTAGTTTAGTGATAGGCATCTACTCCTTGTTCTCAGCCTTCCCTCCGTGAGCTCCAGAGCCTTGGCCCCAGCCACAGCCACAACCTCGGCCTGAACATTGCTGCCAAAGCCTCCAGGGAAGCCATCACAGCCTCCCATTCCAGGGCCCCTAGGCCCTCCCGCTGCATCAGCATCATCCACCATTTGGTGTTTTCTTGGAGAGGCAGTCAAGCCTTAATTATTGAGAAGCCTTTAGACAGCATTTCTCAACCTCGGCACTATTGACATTTGGGGCCAGATAATTCCTTACGATGTCGGTGCATCCTGTGCACTGTAGGATGTTCAGCAGCATCCCTGGCTTCTACCCATTAAATGTTAGCAGCACCCCCTTCTTTAGTTGTGACAACTAAACATTTTCCCTATATTGCCAAATATTCTTTAGGGAGGGGGAGCAAAATCACTTTCAGTTGAGAACCACTGCTTTAGACTTAAATCCACACCCAGAAGAGAATATACTGGAAGAGTTTAGCCAGGATGCTTCTCTTAGCCCCACTCTCATCCCTCACTGTCTCTAAGCAGCATGGGGCACAATGATGGTGCACTGATGGTCATGAAATGCCCCAGGAGACTGGAACATCAATGGAATCATGACCCAGCCCAACAGCACCAGGTATAAAGTAGGTGCTGGCTTCCGGCTACTACTTCTTGGGTTGTTCCTGTGCCAACCTCTCTCCCACATTACAAATTCACAGTTCTCTGCTTTGGAGCTTCTAGAGTAATACAAAGCCAGCCCTCATCTCTCTCCAGGCCATGAATCCAGTTCTATGGGGAATGATCTACTCATAGCAACCATGGGGCCACTGAGGCATCTTGGCATTTCACTAAATTCATATGAGGCTACTTGAATCTAAATTTCTCCAACAGACCCCATTTGGGCATTGTGATTCAGGGATATAACAAGAAGGAAAAAGAGAAATGGCTTCACCAGTGAGTATTGAAAAAGCCTCAAAGACATTTATCTAGCATTCTGCCCAACCATTCACTTACCTGTGCACATGCACTCACACATCCTTCTCCCAGGTCTGCTCTTTTTTTTCTTTTTTTTGAGACAGAGTCTTGCTCTGTTGCCAGGCTGGAGTGCAGTGGTTTGATCTCGGCTCACTGCAACCTCCGACTTCCGGGTTCAAACGATTCGCCTCCCTCAGTCTCCTTAGTAGCAGGGATTACAGGCACGCACCACCATGCCCAGCTAATTTTTGTATTTTTAGTAGACATGGGGTTTCGCCATGTTGGCCAGGCTGATCTCAAACTCCAGACCTTGTGATCCACCTGTCTTGGCCTCTCAAAGTGCTGGGATTACAGGCATGAGCCACTGCACCTGACCTATTTATTTAATTTTACAGACTGGGTCTCACTATGTTGCCCAGGTTGGTCTCAAAGTCTTGGCTTTAAGTGATTCACCCACCTCAGCCTCCCAAAATGCTGGGACTACAGGTATGAGCCACAGTGCCTGGCCTAGATCCCTCTACTTTTCAGTGCCACGGAGCTGTTGTTGCACTTGGAAATCACTAACCTATGAACACTTCTATCACCCAAAAGTTTAGTTCGTATAGCATCTGGCTTACCTTTCCTGATGCTCTCTGAGGAAACGTAGAAATTCCCAGGTCGCTCTTGACTTTTTTCTGCAAAAACTATGACATAAAGAATATTCCTATTACCGAAAAACTATCAAAATCTGGTACAAAATAATAGTAATAATGAATCCATACCTAAGACCACCATATGTGGTTTTGTAAATCAAAATTGCAGAAAGAGGCAATTAGTAAGAAGGACTAGGAATTGTCAAGTAATGGCAGACTAAACAGATACAATCCTAAAACTAGAAAGACAAAGCCAGCTAGAGGACATGATCAGAATTTACAAGCTCATTAAAGAAAGCAGTAATGGGAGTGAGAACATGTGCCTGGACCCCTGAACGCCTGAAGCTAGCAATGGAAAACCTTGAAATTTGAGAATAAAAGGAAGTACCACCTAAAATGCCAACTAGTGCCATAAGACAGAACTCTAAGCAGTGGAATAGTATAAGTGCACAGCTCCAAAGAGATTAAGATGAAGTCATTTATGAGGCATAGATTCCTGGAGGTTAGGTGAGAAAACCGGGACATGACAAATGTTCACTTAGTGATAAGATGGCATGGTGATGCTGGCTCCCTGGGCTCTGAGAGAGGCCCCCTGAATCCAAATGCTAGCTCTGTGGCTTGTGACCCGTATGATCTTGGACAAGTGGCTTGACCTCACCCTGTCCCTGTTTCTTATCTGTAGAATGGGGATGATAGTAGTTCTTTTACTGGATTGTGGTGAGTATTAAATGAGTGAATACATGGAAAGTACTTAGAACAGTGCCTGGCCCATGTAAACGCTCAGTGTTAGCTTTCATTATCATTGTTCACATCTGACCTTTGAGACTGTTGCCAATAGTCGGCAATACCTTGGCATGCTAGTTAACCCAAGTGATGTCTCGAAATGCCTTACCATTTATAAAGAACTTCCTTCTGTATTATTTCATCTGACCCTCATAATACGGCTATGGTGATGTATTAGTGTATATTACTAGGACATGTATTAATGTATACCTGTATCATTACAATACTCATTTTATTGATGCGGAAACTAAAGCTTAAAAGGGTAAAATGGCCCCGGGTATGGTGGCTCACACCTATAATTCCAGCATTTTGGGAGGTTGAGGCAGGAGGACTGCTTGAGCCCAGGAGTTCAAGACCAAAACACAGCAAGACCCTGTCTCAAAAATTAAAAAAAATGGTGAAATGACTTACCCAATGTCCTATGCCGTGCAGCTGGAAAATGCAAGAGCTGAGAGATGAACCCAGGTGTTCTGACATCCAAGCCTTTGCCCCTTTTGTCATTTCCTGCCTCTCTCCTCTCCTTTGCTTCTCCACAATTTCCTAGCAAGCCCATTGGGGCTCCTGAAGAATCATCTGTGCCCCTGTCCAAGCACCTCCCTACAATGAGCCATGCCATCAATACTGTTCCCTACTCCCTCTGCTAGTTAGGAATTACCAGCATATATTTGCATGCTTCTTAGATCGAGTTCCCTCAGAAGCAGAACCCAAGATGAGGATTCAAGAGCAAGCAGTCTATTTGAGAGGTGACAGAAGTAAGCCTGGGAAGTGGATGGTGCAATAAACGGTGGATAATCAAGCAAGTTACACTGTGGGCAACTTTGGAATCTGTAGAAAGCAATGTAGAATGCGCAACTAAGAATTCTCCCACCGGAGGGGCAAGTAAGCTGGGGTACTCATCCACACCTCCTGTCAGGCACTGGTTGAGGGCAGCGACTCTGTGTGTTAATTCTCCAGTGCTTTCAGCCTGTCCTTTAAGAGGGCAGAGAAAGCTCCAGGTGCTAGAGGAAGCCCTTGGGCTGAAAGACACAGGTGCTGACAGGTAGGGTCCAGCCAGTGAGCACAGAAACGTAAAGGGCTAGGGGAACATGAGCAGGGAACCAACAGTGTCTGCTGCTCATGCCAAGGAGATGATACCCAAAGAGACTGCAGGCCACAAGCAATCACAGCACCTCACAACTGTATACCTAGCCAGTTGAGGGTTGCTGGATTTTGCAAAACAAAAGCAAAACAAAAAGGTGTGTGCTATTCGGGACATACACTAAAAACTCATTTGCTATTTATCTGAAATTCAAAGTTAACTGGGCATCCTGTATTTTATCTGGCAACCCCAACCCAACTACCTAGGGCTCTGGGTGAATGCTATGTTCCCCAATTTATAATTCCCTTTTGACACCCCCAACAACATGATGATACCATTGAAAAACAGAATATGGTTCAGGAGCACAGATCTGGCAATTCTTTTTTTTTTTTTCTTTTTTCAGACAGGGTCTTGCTCTGTTGCCCAGGCTGGAGTGCAGTGGTGCAATCTCAGCTCACTGCAACCTATACCTCCCAGGCTCAAGCAATGCTTCCACCTCAGCCTCCTGAGTAGCTGGGACTACAGGTGCATGCCACCACACCTAGCTAATTTTTTGTATTTTTTTGTAGAGACAGAGTTTTGTCATGCTGCTTAGGACAGTCCTGAACTCCCAGGGTCAAGTCATCTACTGCCTTGGCCTCTCAAAGTGTTGGGATTACAGGCATGAGCCACCCCTCCTGGCCTATTTCTAATACTCTTAAAGTACTTGTAACCATATTATTGCAACCAAGTCCAAAAAATAGTGAAACCAACAATGCCATCAGTATGTAACTAAAGTCCCAGGGACAATTATGAAGAAGTCAAAACCCAATTTTTAATAACATGGGTAGACGGTCAGCCTAGCATAGTAACTAAAAGCCAGGGCTGCGAAGTCAGATTCTCTGAGTTCAACTCTTGGCTCTGCTATGTTCTGGTTGAGTGACCTCTGTAAAGCCTCTATTTTCTCATCTGTAAAATGAGATAATGATGGTCCTTACCTAATAGGTTATTGTAAAAATTAAACAGTGTGTTCCAGATAGAGCATTCTTGATAGATTTCAATAAATGTCAGCTATTCAAAATTAATAATATCAAGAAGGGTTTCAGGATATAAAAATTTATCAGGGTTCTCATTTACCTGCCTATGCAACTGTGCATAAATACTTCCTGGAAGACCAGCACTGACTTTGGTCATTGCTCCTATTCTAGCTCCAGAATCTGTCCCAAGATATAACCCTGTCTACTAGGGCTGGTTGAGGGCCATTTAGAAGGGGGTAGTCTCTGAGCAATAATTCAAAAAGCCAGATCATCCAGGAAATCTCTGTTGAGAAGCTCCAAAGACCCTGCTGGGCATCATTCCCTGCCACACTTGCCTTTAGAAATATATGGTTCATTATCGGGCAGCTGGTGAGCACCAGGAGCAGTGGTCTCTGGTCTGGGTACTGGGACAGGGGGCCTGCTGGCCAGGTCCACGGAAAAGGCCTCATCTTCATCCACTGTGTAATAAACATCTTCTTCCTGATCAAGATGGCATAGATCTCTCTCCAGATTGGTCATTCCCATGCTGTTGCCTAGAAACACAGAGAAAGGTGACTGAAAGCAGTAGCCAAACAAACTGGGTGTTTGTCAGTCACAAAAGCAGAGTGAGGGACCTTACCTTGTTTTCTCAGTGCTGCCCTCTGCCACGGACTTTCCCCAATATCACTTCCTGTACCATCTGCTCAGAACACCATGCAAAGCAACTGAGAAAACACTCATGCCACCTTCATTGACACCCAGCGATGCAGTGCAAGGACATGAGCACAAGGCTTTGCCATCTCTGTTTTACTCCTGGGATTCAGTTATTCATCCCATTAGAACTAGGGAAAGTCCTAGATAAGACTAACTGTCAAAGCCCTAGTTAAGAAAGGTGGGGCATTCACTGCCGACTGTCCAATAAAAGTGATACTTCTTATCTAGGGCTTGAAACAGACTGTCCAGGGCTCCCCTCTCAGGAAACCTCTCAGTCTAGAGTGGGGTTCAGAACACATTTTTTAAAGATCCAATAGTAAATATTTCAACCTTTGAGGCTGTAAAGTCTGTTGCAGGTACTCAACTCTGTCCCTGTGACATGAAAGCAGCCATAAACAATACTAAATAAATGGTTGTGTTGTGTTCCAATAAAACTTTATTTACAAGACAGTCAGCTGGCCAGGCTGTGGTTTATGTGGTTTATCTATCACTGCTTTAGAGTTTTTTCCTTCCTCTTCACTGTGAAACTACTTTTGTCCCCTTGAGTCCCATCCTCTTAGCACTCTGCTTTCTATGTCTACTTGATTAGCAGACCCCACCATACATTGTAAACGATTGGACAGGGTTAAAGAATGACTCATGAAATTTAACACCCTCTATCTTTGAAACCTTCAATAATAACAATAATAAATCTTTATCAACTGCTTGTTATATGCATGGTGGTGCTCTGAGACCTAATGAATACTAACTCATTTAATTAACACAATATTTACCTCATTTTACAATGGAGGAAACTGAGCCCCAGAGGAGTTGAGTAACTTGCCTAAGGTGTTCCAGCTAACTGGATGGGACAATGGAGAACGGATCAGAGTTCACACTCCTAGCCACTGAATAACACAGCCTTAACTTAGTAATCCTCATGTATATTCCCCTCCTTCACCAGCAAGTAGAGTCTCCTGAAGGCATTCATCAGAGCTTATTTTTCTTTTTATCTCCAACCCCAATATCCAGAACAGTGCTTTGCACATAGTAAGTACTCAATAAATTTTGGTCAAATAAAAGCAACGCATGCATTTTAAAAGGAGGTCTTGCTAAAGGCAACTTGTTTACCCAAACAAGTGGCTCCACTGGTTGGAACTCCTGGACTGATGGGGGAGCTCAAGGTAGAGAAGTAGGGGGAGGCCCAGTGCCTTTATTCACATCACATGCCATGTATGCAGCAGCCCATTCCTTGACGGGAGCAACCCTCATAGAGAACCAGACAATGTCTTGCATTTGTTTCTTTCACTCTTTTAGCTTCCCTGCTCATGGCTACAACTCACCTTCTAAAAACTTGCGGATCATAGAGTCCTTAGTGGCCCGAGAGAAACCGTCTCCAGGGATTGGGTTAGATGTACTGGCCTGAAGCATTTCAACATCTAGAAGGAAAAGGAGACTAAGAGTTATATATTGTTTTCCTACACAGGCAAGGAGTTTACAGATAGAACTATGAGGTTTGGCAACTCTCTTAAGAGATTCAAGCATTCATCAATCTATCCATCCCTCCATCCATCCACCTACTCAAGGACACCCAGTAAATGTGGGGCATGAAAGACAGCAAGGTGCACAACCCTCAGGCTCTACCTTGCACCACAGGTCTCTAAAAGTAAAGATATGCTTATTTGCATCTGAAATAATAGGTTTAATTTTGAAATACTACATCGTCGCAGTAGTACAGAAAAAAAGGAAGTAATAACAGGGAATAAATTGCGTTATAAATATGTGTGTGTGTGTATATATATATATATATATATATATAGATATATAGATATGAAGCCAGGTCCCAGGCAGTTTACAAATTGTGGTTTATTCAAAAAATGGAACATTATACAACCATTAAAAAGAATGTATTGAAGCTATTACTATCAACATAGTTACTTTTGAAAAACAATGTTGAGTGAAAAAGTTACAGACAGGTGTTTGGTATGATATTGTTTACATAAGGTTCCAATCTATAAAAATATAGTACAAATTGATTATGAATTCATACATATACAGTATGCACATAAATACTCTGGGAATGATAAATACTGAAAAAATACCTCTGGAGAGGGAGGGAGGATAACTGGATTCCAGAGGGGTTTAGTAGGGAACTATAACGGGAACCATATTATTTAATTTAAAAAAAAATTTTTGAGACAAAAAGGAATAAAAAAGGAAATATATATTCTTGAAGATTCTGATGAATTTGAAGACTCAGAATCTTCAAAAAATATAATATTTTAGGTAATTAATCTGCTACCCAAAAAGGGCAAAATAAGATTCTATTTCCGTATTTGTTTATAAATATATATAAAAGAAACTCTGGGCCAGCCATGTTGGCTCACATCTTTAATCCCAATACTTTGGGAGGCCAAGGCAGAAGGATCACTTGAGCCTAGGAGTTTGAGTCCAGCCTATGCAACAAAGTGAGACCCCTTCTCTACAATAAAAATAAAAAATAGAAAAAATTAGCTAGGTTTAGTGGCACCTCCCTGTGGTCCCAGACACTTGAAATGCAAGGGGGAGAATGGCTTAGGCCGGGGAGGTCAAGGCAGCAGTGAGCTGTGATCACGCCACTGCACTCCAGCCTGCGTGATAGAGCAAGACCCTGTCTCAACAAAAAGAAGAAGAGGAAGAAGAAGAAGAAGAAGAAGAAGAAGAAGAAGAAGAAGAAGAAGAAGAAGAAGAGGAGGAGGAGGAGGAGGAGGAGGAGGAGGAGGAGGAGGAGGAGGAGGAGGAGGAGGAGGAGGAGGAGGAGGAGGAGGAGGGGAGGAGGAGGAGGAGGAGGAGGAGGAGGAGGAAGAAGAAGGAAAAAAAAGAAAAGAAACTCTGGAAGGAGATACGAGAAATTAATATCAGGGGTTTATTGAGAACTGAGAAGATTCATCTTCCTATATTTTAGCTTTTTGGCCTATTTGAAAAAATAAAGAAATGCAATACTCTGACATGATTGTGTTACTTTATTATCCAAAAAACACACAAAACAAAAACCAACCTCCTTATTTCTGCTTCTTCAGTTTGCATCTCTTGGCATAGTGGGCACTGTACATAAACGTAATGTACCTTGATATCCTCCAGTTCAGGGCACTACAATTCCAAATGAGGATCCAGTAAATGAATCCCACCCGCCCACTTTTGTCACCACTGAATTCCGTAACAGACTAGAAAGCTTAGGGTAATGGTACTAATCCTGAGGCATACCTAGAGATGCATTTATTATTTTAAACATGTTCTGATAAGAACTCACACCTAATTCATTCTTTGGAAATTCAAGACCAGAAAAATTCTACTTATATGTTGAGACTTTCAGTTTAAGTTGCTTAATTGTGTTTCACGGAACATTTTTTTCACAGAGTTAGAAAATTGGAGGCCAGGCCCAGAGTGTCACACCTATAGTCCCAGCACCTTGGGAGGCTGAGGCGGGAGGATCACTTGAGCCCAGGAGTTCAAGTCCAGCCTGGGCAACATAGTGAAACCCTGTCTCTACCAAAAAAAAAAAAAAAAAAAAAAAAAAAAATGGCTGGGCATGGTGGTGCAGGCCTATAGTCCCATCTATTCAGGAGGCTGAGGTGGGAGAATTGCTTGAGCCCAAGAGATCTGGCTGCAGTCAGCTAGCATCACGCCACTGCACTCCAGCCTGGGTGACACAGTGAAACCCTGTCTCAAAAAAAGAAAAGAAAAATGGGAAGGTGTGTGCCCTGCTAAGAGCAGGACCCTCCTCTACCTGACCATATTGCCTTCCTCCTTCCTAAGTCTTACCCCAATCTCCACTCCCATCTGCCCAAGCCCAACTCTGGCCCCAGTTAATTTCTGAAACTCCAGTTTGAAACTCATCATTAACCCAGCAATGAAGCACCAAGGAACTTGCCCTCAAGGGAAGGCATGCTTGGGTCAGACACCCCTAAACATGAGGGGAGGGAGAAACTCCGCAGACCTGTAGTCCAGCTTTATACTGCTCAGTGCTGGACTCTCGAGAAAACCACACCTGCCTCAGTCCCCAGAATCTGTTCTGGAAGAACCTTCTTCAGGGCACAGCAACTTCAGGGCCGTTATAATCACTAATCACCCAATTTCCCAGGCTGATAACATCAGAGTGCGAATCTCACACACATAATCTGTCAACTGTTGACAGAGTGGTAAAAGCCTCATGCAATGGTCCAGCTATTTTCACTAACAAAGTTCAATTGGAGAGAGCTGATTTGCATGTCAGAGAGGTAGGTGCAAAACTGAAGGAGCTACAAAGATAATTTAGGGCAATAAAATGTGGAAGAAAATAGTAGAAGCAAGAGCATCCCTGGCTGGGTCTGGTATGCTGACACAGTAGGGGTGCAGACTCCACTCAGGTACTATAACCCCTTTCCCAATGTGCTCATTTCGGCCAGAGTTAAAGAAAGAACTTAAAAAGAGAAAGAAAAGGTCAGGCATGGTGGCTCACACCTGTAATCCCAGCACTTTGGGAGGCCGAGGCAGGTGGAGTCGTTGAGGTCAGGAGCTTGAGACCAGCCTAACCAACATGGCGAAACCCTGTCTCTACTAAAATATAAAAATTAGCTGGATGTGGTGGTGGGTCCCTATAATCTCAGCTACTCGGGAAGCTGAGGCAGGAGAATAGCTTGAACCCAGGAGGCAGAGGTTGCAGTGAGCTGGGATTGTGCTACTACACTCCAGCCTGGGGGACAGAGCAAGACTTTGTCTCAAAAAAAGAAAAAACAGAACAGAAAAGAATGAGGGAATGAGCACCAGTAATGAGTCTTAGGAACATCATGACTCCTTGCACCAAGAAGTACATCATTTCTATGGCATTCTTGCCAAAAATTCATAACCTCAGCCCAATCATAGAAAATATCGACAAACTCAAACTGAGGGGCATTCTACAAAATAACTGATCAATGCTCTTCCAAAGCATCAAGACAATGAAAGACTGAGGAACTGTTTCAAACTGAAGGAGACTGAGAAGAAATAACCGAACGCATTATAAGATCCTAGAAAGGTTCCAGAACAGAAAAGGAACATCAGCGGCACAACTAGCGAAATTTGAACAAGGTCTATAATTTAGTTACAAGTACTGTACCAATGTAATGTCCTGGCTTTGGTCATTGTACCATGGTTATGTAAGAGGTTCATATTAAGGGAGCCTGGGTGAAAAGTATGCAGGAACTCTGGTGTTTTTGCAACTTTTCTCTCTAACTCTAAAAGTATTTCAAAAATATTTTTTATATATATAAAAAGGAGAGGAGGAACCACTCTAGCAAAACTAAATAATCATAGCTCCTGTGGATGATCCAATAATCCTCCTCCCTATCTGCCTGCACTATCAAGCTAAGTATCTTCCAATGACACTGTGGAACACATGTATGTGGCTACAATGATCAAGGTGGTGCTAAATGAACCACTTGTGAAAAACAAACACTTTTACATTATAGTCAATGCCTTAACTGGTGGTTAAGAGCATGATTTTGGAAGCAACAATGTAGGCTCGGCTAAATATCAGCTCTGTGACTTGGTAGAGTTATTTGGCCTCCTTGAGCCTCCGTGAGAGTGTCTCACAGGATGATTAGAAGCTTGGTCATTAGGATCAAAATGCATAAGTTCTAATTTTGTCTTTCTCATTTCTGGCTGTACGACTACACACCCATCAGTCCAACACCAACCAGTCTTTTTAGGTTCAATTAAACATTCAGACTCACAAGATGACCCTGGGCCGGGCTTGGCACCAGTCTACTCAGAAAGATATAGGACACAAGCTAGCAGGGCAGTGCCGAGAGCTAATCTTCCTTTGAGTAGTCCTTGCACCTGACCAGCAGCTCAGATGCAAAGAGACAAGATCCATAGCAGGCCATGCTGGTAAAAAACCTCACATCCTATAAGAGCAATTTCTCATAGCAACTCCAGAGGCATGGCTTCCGGGGTCCCAGTGAGAGAATTGCCAGAGTCAAGGTCCTCAGGAAAGGCCAAAGAATGGTGTCCCTTTCAGTATTTCTAGTTCCTGTACAGGTCCTCCCAGTTCCAGGTGCAATTTACCAATCAGGAGCCATTTTTATTGTAGGCAATGTTGCCTGGAAACATATTTGACATTTGGCTCTTATCAAGTTACCGGGGTAACAGAGCTAGGAAGTCAACCGAGGGTCAAAATTTTATGCAGAAAGGGAAATGATAGCTATTATATTTTCTCTTTGCCCATAATTATCTGGGGCCAAGTTTTTGAAATCCTCTCAGCTTCTCTCTCTTCTTATCTGTAAAATGGTGATAATAATAGTACATATCTCATAGGTTAGTCATGAGTATTAAATTAGGAGCTTGCCAAGTGCTGAGCATAGTATCTAGCACATAGGAAGTGCTAAAGGAATGCTGGCTACTACTATTCCTATTACTATTATTTTTATCTTAAATTCTATACCCAGGCTAATGTCTTAAACAGAAAACAATTCAAAAAAGAGATTCAATTTACACTTCTTTAACCAGGACCTTTATTTGTTTGAACTCAAGTTTTCTGCCTTCAAAGTAATAAATGCTTACGAATTCATTGTACTACTTGAATTTCCACACATATTCTCAAATACTTCATATATTATATTTAGCCTAGTAAAAACTATGCCTACTCAATATATTTATATTTGAATATACCTAAAGCAAGGGAGGAATCTTCAGACAACAAACATCAATTCTTTACAATGGAATTATTTATGGAAATCTGACTCAGATGAGCCTGGCCAGGTGCATTTTCTTCATTGTGGCTTCTGGACACTAAGTACTGGCTTGACAAAGCCAGCAGGCTTCTTCCCTTCTTCGTGAAGGCTCTGCCCCTGCGGTCCAGATCAGACTTGGAGGTCCCATGCCCGTTTGCCTTACCCTTTCCTGACACCCATCACACTCTTTATTAGTGGCTCAGCAGTGAACACCAAGGGGCAATTCCAGCAGCTCTTTCACCTCTGCTGGCCCCACTCCATGCAGCCAGGACCACAGGGAGAGGCCAACCATCAGGGCAGAGCCTAAAACCAGAAGATCTGAGGCACAGCTGGAAGAACATGATGGGAGCAAGGATGCAGGGAGGAGGAGGGGGGAGGGTGGTCTGCAGACACAGGGGAAGACCCGAAGTCAGGAGCAAAGGCACTGACAAAGGATAGAGCCAACTGAACAGATTGCATGGAGGGGACACACTTAAATCAGAGAAAGGCAGCCGCTGAAACCAGGCAGTTAATAAAGGCTCAGGTGCTGGCCACTGAGCAACCAGTGTAGGTCGGCATCACAATCAGAAGCATGGACTTTGATATCATGGAGACCTGGGTTCAAGCCCTGCCTCTGACGACTACTAGCTCTGTGTCCTTGGGCAAGTCACTTGACATCACTAAAGTTTCTATATCTCTATCTGTAAAGTGAAGAAGAGTAACAGTACCTACCTCATATGATGATCATTCAGGCCAAAGGAGATGTGTAGAAAATGATTACCAGTAGTGCCAGGCACTAAATTTTCATGCTTACCATTATTATTATATTGAGGCATCTTAGTTGGTATGTTAGTTTTCTATGGCTGCTATGACACATTACCATTTAAAGCAACATAAATTTGTTATATTACAGTTCTGTGGCTCAGAAATCTGCAAGAGGTCTCACTGGGTCAAGATGGAGGTTTTGTCAGGGCTGCATTCCTTTCTGGAAGCTATAGAGGAGGAACTTCTCCTCGCCCTCTCCAGACTCCAGAGGCCACCTGCATTCCTGATGTCTTCTGCCATCTTCAAGCCCAGCAATGTTGGGCAGAAAGCTTAGCTGAACTGAGTTCTTCCCCGGATGTCCTCTCTCTGGTCTGTTTCTGACTCCGTCTTCCACTTGTAAGGACCTTTTTGATTATACTGGGCTCACCAAGATGATCCAAGATATTCTCCGTATCTTGAAGTCAGTGGATTAGCAACCTTGATTCCATCCCCAATCTTAATTCTCCTTTGTCATGTGACCTAGCATATTTACAGATTAAGGGGCATTATTCTGCCTCCCAAGATAGACCCAAGTATCAGGCACAGTCAGCCTGCCATGAATTTCCGTCCCATACTGGGCCAGTGAAGGGAAGAGAAGACAGGAATTAGGGCACTCTCAAGTGAGTCCATCATGTTTACACACAGACTGGGCAGCCTTGTTCTGATACAAATGCTATTAAGTCTCTAGATGTGCACTGCCTTAAATGAAGTTACCTAAAAATGATTTTTCCATTTATATTATAAAGAAAATGATTTTTGAAAATCTTTAGTTGAACATAAATATCTCTGTAGACCAGGAACAGCAGATACCATACATGGGCCTCCATGTCCCTATTCCATTTTCATGGCAAACATCAGTAACCAATCATAACATTCTTTCTGTCCTTCTTAACACAGCACCCAGGCACTCAATACTGGCTAACTGGAGCCAGTAATTATTACAGGTGTGGTGGCTCATGCCTGTAATTCCAGTACTTTGGGAGGCTGAGACAGGAGGATCACCTGAGGTCAGGAGTTCAAGACTTGCCTGACCAACATGGTGAAACCCTGTCTCTACTAAAAATACAAAAATTAGCAGGTTGTGGTGGTGGGCATCTATGGTCCTAGCTACTTGGGAGGCTGAGACAGGAGAACCACTTGAACTGGGAGACTGAGGTTGCAGTGAGCCGAGATTGCACCACGGCACTCCACCTTGGGCAACAGAGCGAGACTCTGTCTAAAAAAAAAAAAAAAGAAGAAAAGAAAGGAAAAGCTAGGCTAGATGCAGTGTCTCATGCCTGTAACCCCAACACTTTGGGAGGCCAAAGCAGGTGGATCACCTGAGGTCAGGAGTTTGAGACCAGCCTGGCCAACATGATGAACCCCGTCTCTACTAAAAATTAATAATAATAATAATAATAATAATAATAAAATTAGCCAGGCCTGGTGGTGTACACCTGTAATCTCAGCTACTCAAGAGACTGAGGCAGGAGAATTGCTTGAACCCAGGAGGTAGAGATTGCAGTGAGTACACCACTGTACTCCAGTGGGGGAGATAGAGCAAGATTCCATCTCAGAAAAAAAAAAATAAATAAATACTGGCCAATTGGCACTGCCATGTGAAATTACTTTTAAAATGCTATTTCCATACCTAATTAAGCACTAAGTCCTGGTAGTAGCAGATATTACCTTTATAATAATACATTTTTTAAAGGTACCTGGTTGCTTATAGTTAATGAGTGATAAGACCCTCTCAAGCTCTAAATATGACAACCCCACGTGTACACACAACCCTTGCCTACAGTGAACTACACAGAAAATTCTGTAAGTGAAAGGAGTCTGTTCCTAGACAAAGAGCATTTTGTAAGGGAACAAATCCCTGCATTCCTGAACGTTCAGGGTTTGTACTTCAGATCCCAACTTGCAAATTAAAAATAACCCAAAATGCACTGAAACCTGCTGTTCTGAGAAGAAAGTGCAAAGTTCTTTCATTTCAGCAAAGAAAAACAACAACAATGACAAGGAGAGTCTGGGGTCACAGCCTCCTTCTGGAAAAGCCATAGAGTCACACTGCACTGGATTTAAGGAGTCAATCAGAAAGAGTCCACTCCTGGAATGCAAGAAGCTTGAACAGAAGCCAGAACACCCAGGCAGGCACTTAATTAAGGAATGAATCAAGAGTAATAGTGAATTCTCAAAGACACCCATATAATACTCCTCGTGGGGCACAGACTACTTAGCTGCAGTGGAAATTCCATCCAGATTATATGCTGTTAATTTAATAGAAAACCAAGTCTGAGTATATAATTCAGTAAAATGTCAGCTACTGAAAGACTGTTCTTCTAGAAAGGCTTTCAAACCCTGAAAGTAGGCCAAAAGAATTTTTCTTTTTTCCCCAGCAAGAATCTTTTGTGGCCAAAAAGAGAGCCATAGAGCAAGAAGCATTGTAGTCAAACATTTGAAAATAACCTGAAGCCTAACAGGTCAGTTTGTCCCTGGGTAGAATGGTTTGACTGACTATGTCAATTAAAAAGTCCAACTTTTCTATACCCTAAAGAAGAAGTAATGGGATGGAAGAGAGAGAAGGACACAGACACACACACACACACACACACACACACAAGTGATGGTTAATTTATTTTATTTTTTTGAGACAGGGTCCCACTCTGTCACCCAGGCTGGAGTGCAGTGGTGCAATCATTGCCCACTGCAGCCTTGATTTCCCAGCTGATCCTCCCATCTGAGCCTCCTAACTACAGGCATGCCCCACCACGCCTGGCTAATTTTTAAAAAAATTTTTAGAGATGGGTTTTTGCTGTATTGCCCAGGCAGATTGAGTGTGGACTCCCATACTCAAGCAATCTGCCCACTTTGGCCTCCCAAAGTGCTGGGATTACAGGCGTGAGCCACCATGCCTGGCCTGTGATGGTCAGTTTTAGGTGTCAACTTGACTTTATTAGGGAATACCTAGAGTGAGGGTGTTTCCAGAAGAGGAGCATGTGAGTCTGAGTGGAATGCATAGAAAAGATCCACCCCCAGTGTAAGCAGGCATCATCTAATCAGCTGAGGGTCCTAATAGAGCAAAAAAGACAAAAGGTGAATTGGTTTCTCCCCAGGAGCTGGCACACACTGGCATACACTCTTCTTCTCCTGGTTGACATCAGAACTCTAGGCTCTCCGCCCTTTGGACTTCAGGACATACACTAGCTGCTCTCCCCTCAGGATCTCAGGCTTTTGGCCTCAGACTGAGAATTACACAATCAGCTTCCTGGTTCTGATGCCTTTGGACTATGTACTTTGAACTTCTGAGTTGATGTTGGAATGAGTTGAGACTTTTGGGGCAACTGAAATGGAATGAATGTATTTTGCATGTGAGAAAGACATGAATTTTGGAGGCTAGGAGCAGAATGCTATGATTTTAATGTGTCCCTCAAAATTTCATGTGTTAGAAACTTAATCCCTCCATCCTCATGAATGGATTAATGTTGCTATCGTGGGAGTGGGTTTGTTATCACAAGAGTAGCTTTGTTATAAAAACGAGTCCTCTCTGCCTCTTCTGCTCTTGCTCTTTTGCCATGGGAATACTTTCCACAGTGTTATAATGCAACAAGAGGGCCCTCACCAGACACCAGCACATGCTCTTGGACTTCTCAGCCTCCAGAATTGTGAGCTAAATAAATTCCTTTTTTTTTTGATACGGAGTTTCGCTCTTGTTACCCAGGCTGGAGTGCAATGGCGCGATCTCAGCTCACCATAACCTCCGCCTCCTGGGTTCAGGCAATTCTCCTGCCTCAGCCTCCTGAGTAGCTGGGATTACAGGCACACACCACCATGCCCAGCTAATTTTTTGTATTCTTAGTAGAGATGGGGTTTCACCATGTTGACCAGGATGGCCTTGATCTCTTGACTTCGTGATCCACCCGCCTCGGCCTCCCAAAGTGCTGGGATTACAGGCATGAGCCACCACGCCCGGCAATAAATTTATTTTCTTTATAAATTACCCAGTCCATGGTGCTCTGTTATAGCAACAGAAAATGGACTAAGACACACACACACACACACACACACACACACACACACACGAGAATAGCAGTCTAAAATTAGAAGGCATTGGCAATGAAAAAGGAGTTGAGGATAGTCTAGGAGAAGCTGCAAAAAAGTTTTGTGGTTTTCTTATGCAGACAAATGCCTCAATACAGTACCCCTGGTAGGCACAAGATCCTCTGCCATGCAGAAGTTAGTCTATGGGATGCATTTGTGGTGCTGTGCAGTGAGTCACATGTGGTAGCCCATCTGAACACAGCCCCACCTGCATTCTCAAAGCAGTGTCCTTTTCCTTCCTCCATAGCACTGTCACAGTTTGTGGTTATATATTCAGTTATATGGTATTTTTGTTTAATATCCAGCTCTTTCACTAGAATGTACATTTTGAAAGGCAAGTTTCCTGCCAGCTTGTTTACTGATTCATCGTCACCTGGCACGGTGTGAATTAAACACATGAGAGCTTCGATAAATATTTGTTGAGTGAATGAATGAACAAGCTAATAAAGGCAAAACAAATGTACACATGAATATGAAGGCATTTGGGCTTTATGAAGGAAACTGGGCATTTGCCAAGCTGAGAAAAGAGAAAGGCAATTTAGGTAGAAGGAACAGCACAGTCAAATGCATGGGAGCATGAAAGAAAAGGCAGCTTGTAGTGACCAATGGAGTTACTGCCACCGAGATGTCCCATGGTTGGAGACACTAAGAGATGTCTCAATACCACCTCTCAGGTAGATGGGGTCTTTGCATTGGAATATCGACACACTATTCCACCCACAAAGTCAAGAATTACATCTTATTTTCTGGTATCTCAAATTCAAGAAATGGTTGAACACCTATTGTGTACAGCCCTGGGTTGGGCACTGTGGATGATACAGAGCTCTAAGACATGCTTCCTTTCGAGGCCAGGAGAGGGTAACCAGAGAAACATGTAACTAGAGCCCAAGGGGATGTGTGTGCAGTGTCCCAAGGAAAGCATGCAGTCCCCCTGCAATCTGTGCAGGTTCAGACGGGAGCAAGGTTGCTGCTGGTGATGGGGATTTTATCTTTTTAACATTAAAACATTCAATCCAGCATGCTTTCACTAAGTCCCTATGTCCCCAACACAGTTCTTGTATTTCTGGAGGAGCAGAAAGCAATAGGAAGTCAGGAAGTACCTTGAGCTCATCTCCCTGCTTCCCAGTGGGTTCTGTCCTTGCAGATAAGAACTCATGCTATGCACCCAGGCGCACTGGCCCAGAAGCATCTCTTGGCTCTACTTGCCAGAATCTTCCCAAAAAGGATGGCAGGAGGATGACAGAGCCTCAGCAGGAGGAAGGGAGGCTCCTGAAAGAAAAGGGTACAGATAGGAGAGGCAGCATGTTTCATAAGCAAACCAGTAATTTATTCATTTTGCATACAAATCGTCCTTCTGCTGAGTTCAGACCTACAGAGCTGGGCTGTGAGGTCCTTTACAGTCCCCAAGTGTGCCCCCAGCTCAGACAGAACCCAGCTTGCAGAGAGGGGCTGTAATCAGAGAGCTCGGGTAAAGAAAACACTGCTGGAAATAATCTGTTACAAAGATGCCAGTTACCAAGGAGGTTGCTAAGGGAAGCCGGCAAGTTAGCTAGAGCTAAGTCAGCTTTCCACTACATAAACACTTGAGCTACAGAAACATGAGGTAGGGATCAGGGGTTCAGAAGAAAAGTTCAATGCAGGGTAACATGAAGCAGAACAGCCCTCTGGGATTGATTAGTGAGTCTGCAGTTTCTACAGGCAAGATGATAATGCCTTTCTCCTTTTGCTCCATTCTCCTTACGGAAGAAAATTGAGGCTTTCAGGTATTGAAGCAAAGCTACAACCCACAAAGCAGATTATCTTGGAAACAAACTGGACAAGGGCCTCCCAGAACTGCCTCCCAAGGCTTTTCTACCCAGAGCCTCAGAGAGGTGACCAGTGACTGTGCATTTCAACATAAAATTAATTACCTAGGTCCAGGGACCACCAGGACTACCATATCATTCTCCAAGGTAAGGGCAGGGCCAAAGAACTAAGTGAGAAAAAGATGAGGAGATAGTAAAAACACCCACAGACATTTGCCTTGAGTTTATTTAATGTTACATAAGCTTGTCCTTAACAAAGACATTTTATCTCTTACATAACAAGGTGTGGAAGTTGGTGCTTTAAATATGTGGGGTCTTTTTTCTTTGGGACAGGGTCCCATTTTGCTACCCAGGCTGGAATGCAGTGGTGCAGTCACGGCTCACTGCCTCCTTGAATGCCCAGGCTCAAGCAATTCTCCCACCTGAGCTTCCTGAGTAACTGGGACCACAGGCATGTGCCACCATGCTCAGCTAATTTTTTTTACTTTTTGTAGAAATGAGGTCTTGCCATGCTGCCCAGGTTGATCTTGAACTCCTGAGTTCAAGCAATCCTCCCACCTCGGCCTCCCAGAATGTTGGAATTACAGGCATGAACCACCTTGCCCAGCACATCTGTGGGGCCTCGATCAAAAAATTCTCAAGAGAATTGGGAGCAAAGTTGAAGATTTGACAACAAAGACACGTAGTTACCACCTGGTGGCAGCATATCTAAACTAAAGACTGAGTGTGACGTGTGTGACGTGTGTGTGTGTGTGTGTGTGTGTGTGTACATCCACACAAGCAAGTTCAGGGCAAGGAGAGATTAGAACAGAATTGTACAATCTCAAGGTCAGAACCCAACATCTCTCCCCAGCCCCACTTCAATTAACACTGGGAGCGTCCCCTATAACCTTCCAACTCAGGTGATTATCTTGGATTCTCATTGGAGAATCAACCTCATTACCACCCTTTCCCAAACTCAAGTCAGAAAGATTTGTCCCAATAACAGCTAGGTGTTCAGCAAAGGCCTAAAGCCTGCCAGCCTATAATGTTTGTCCTGTGAGTGAGTCAACGAGTGAGCGAGTGAATGAATGAACAGCCTCATTTCCTGAATATGGTTATTTTCATCCTCTAGGGTTACCACAGTCAATGGCGGGGTGCTGACAAATGTGGCAATCTAGACATTTAGAAATAGCTCCATCTCAGCAGAAGTGTCTCTCAGGTCTGGCAAATGCAGACCCTAGAAGGGCAGGCCAGGAGAGCCCTCTATATTCCAGTGGGATAGCAGACAGATTTGCCTCTTGGGAATATGAAGACACAGATTCCTGGTCCAGTCCTCCCTTGATGGGACTTAAGTAAGTTACTAAATCTTGGAGCCTTAGTTTTCTTTCCTGTGAAACAGGGATAATTCTATCCACCAAACCCTAGGACGGTCAGATGAGATCATATTGATATGGGCAGTTTGTGGACTTTTAAAGAGCTGCCAGATGTTTTAAGTTATTACTCTGCTGGGCGGTGCTGCAAATATGCATCTTAGATTTAGTAGTGTGTCCTCTATCCTACTTCTTTTATGAATTAAGCTGCCTGCTCACCTACAGAGCCACGGTTAGTAAAATAAATGATTCCTCCCCATGTCCAAGTTGCTGCTGCTTCTGAGCCAGGAGGTAAGTGATCATTCTCAAGGTTAAACTTGACAGCCACAGAGACAAAAACACAAACCAAACCATGTCTAGAGTCAGAAAATTCAGAGTTCATATAATTGGGGAAATAAAAATGTGGGCCAGGCATCATGGCTTACGCCTGTAATCCCAGCACTTTGGGAGGCCAAGGAAGATGGATTGCTTGAGCTCACAAGTTCAAGACCAGCCTGGGCAACATCACAAAATCCTGTCTATGTGAAAAATACAAAATTTAGCTAGGCATGGTGGTTCACACCTGTAGTTCCACTAACTGGGAGGCTTAGGTGGGAGGAAGGCTTGAGCCAGGGAGATAGCTGTTATTGGGAGCCAAGATTGTACCACCGCACTCCAGCCTGAGCAATAGAGCCAGACCCTGTCTCAAACAAACAAAGAAACAAACAAACAAAAATATGGTGAGTTTCCTTTTCTCATGCAAAAAGAAGCCAAATTTGACAGCTGGCAGCCTCCTTCCAGCTCCACAGCATCCAGAAGCCCCCTGGCCCGGGTGACGTTACAAGTTGCAGTTGGCTACAAACCAGGCTAGCTCCACAGCACACTGCTGCCTTGGGAAGCCCTGGTAAACCTCATCAATCCTGCTGGGAGGGGCCCAGCACACCAGGAATAATGGGAGAGACACCTTTGGTACTCCCTGCAGGTTTCCAGTGCTGTGGTGGGACATGGCATGTGTTAGAACATCCAAGGGGGCCAATAAGTGCTAAGGCTCTGTTAGCGCTAAACTGCCAATAAAATAGGGCATTGTCTAATTGTCCAGCAGTTTCCCTAGCAAAGACACAGGGCAGAAAGGATGATGCAGTCTCCAGATTCAAGTGGGTACTGGTGGTTCTCCAAGTGTTCTTTTGTGAGTGAGTCCCTGTTCCACGGTGGAAAGGACTGGGTCCCAATTCCCCGCCTGGGTCTCCAATACCCAGGAGAGATCAGTAGCTGAAATGTACTTGATGCTCCAGAAATGCTTATTGTGTATATCGGTAGAAGGATGATGGGCAAGGCTAGGGGGCGCCAGAGGCTGTTTTGTTATCCAATATCTAGAGCTGCAGCTAGGGGAAGCATGGCTATAGAGGCCAGATGGTTTTTCCAAAAGGAACCACAACTAAAATGCATGGTGTCGGATAACAATTTCTGCCATAGTATACAGAATATGGTCCTAATGACAGAGAAATCTGGATTCAAATCTAGGCTCTATCACTGACTATGACTCTGGGAATGTTCAATCTCTCTTTGCCTCCGTTTCCCCATCTGTAAAGTGCAGGTAATAAAAGCATCCTCGTAGGGTAGTTCTGGACTTCAGTAAGATCAAGGGTATTAATGATAGGGAGGATGCTTTCTCTCCTCACATCCATGTCAAGGCACAGCTCATTCAGAAAGGGCTTCCACCAGCACTTCCAGCCCTCCCAGTTAGGTGCTGGAGGGGAGCTTTTACTGCTGTTTCTCCTGAAGGAGCAGCAGTCTGACTGGCAAACAGCTGACAACCGCTGGACCACATCCTGCAGGTGCTGGGGTCAGTGTCAAAGGCCTGCTGGCATCAGAGACTGCCTCTGGCCCTCTGACCAACCTGTGCCTTCTCTCCAAGGCACCCTCTTGGTACCTGCTCTTCCATGAGTTCACGGATGGGAAAGGCAGGCCTGCCTCCCTGTGGGCCCAGGGCCCTACATCTTCTTTTCAGACTGAAGGCTGGTAATACTCAATCTAGCCCATTCCAGAAATTCCCCCATCCAGGATGCTGATACCTTGGTGGATACTTCCCTTTCTTGAATCTATTAATGAAATCCAGAGGGAAGGAGGGCTAAGTTTACAGTGGTGCCTCTGCATGCTTAGCATTTCATAGAGAATGATGGTGACACATGAATAAGCCTCTTAAGAGGGTCTGCTGTGTGTCCCCTGCTTCAACTCCAGTATGTGCGTGGAGATCAGATCCAGTAGTACCTAGATCTGTGGTTCTCAAGGGTGGTAGCACTGTCCTCGGGGGCATTTGGGAAGTCTATGAGGGTATTTTGGATGGTCACCAAGGAAATGGCATTTAGTAGAAGGGGGAAGGACCCCAGACACCCTGCTATGTGTGGGATAGTCCTGCACAGTGAAGAAATGTTTTGTGTCCCTCGTGACTTCAAATAGTCCCCTAGACATACATATATGTTTTAAAAAGTGAGTATGATGTATATTTATATCTATGTGCATACTTCTATATATCTATGTATATGTACATGCATGTGTGTATTTTTAAATTTAATGTCAGCAGATACTAGCAAAAATATGGACACATATACCTATGATTTAATTACTAATTATTATTAATGCCATATTGGTTGGGAGTCACATGTCACAGACTTCTCTCTACTCTGTTGTATATTCTTATTTTGTTTCAGGTTTAGGCACTGGAGGGAGCCTGTACTGATCATTCATTTTTGTAGAAAGGTACTGCTTTTGCAGTGGAACAAACAAGATAATAAAAAATGGACAAAGTAAAAAAAAAAAAAAGAAAAAAAATGGACAAAGTTTGTTAAACAGTTTATAAGAAAAATCGTGATCCTGGAGAATGATATTTTGAAAATCAGTTTACTATATATAATCCAATAAAATCACATTACTCCTCCACCCCGAAAATCCACTTATTATTTTCTGAGTCTAGAACCTAAACTGTTTCACATATAAACACATCTTATTTTTGCAAAACTTAATTTTTTTTTTTAGAAATTCAATTACTGTGAAAATAGAAAGGAAATCATAAAGAGTGGTTCACTATCTAGGAAAATCTGGGTGCCGGTGACAACACTGCTCCCATCATTTGAGCCACCAAGACCACAGACATGTGTCAGTCAACATTTGAAGCCATAATGCTGCCAGTGATTCTAAGTGTGTCTCCATCCGACTATTTGTCATGACTTCTGGTACAGGCATGCCTGAACATGTCCTCTTCTTTTCTATCTCTTTCCTATTTCAATTAGGGCAGTATATTTGATTTCTGAGAATTTTATACGTAGGTAGGTTATATAATATGCAAACCTCGTGTCAGAGTAGGAAAGGGGGGATATTACAAAATGTTTGTTATAAAAAGGACCCACGGAGCCTGGCAGGGCTGAGAGCCACTGATTTGGCTTCTCAGATCACAAGGCAATGACTTTATCCATTCTGACTTCCAGATATGTGCTTAAACTCTCCCAGCAGTCACAACAGAGGAAGTTTGAAGAAGGACTCTGCTCGCCACCACACATGACTCCAGCCCTAGCTTGGCATAAAACAGGACCTTCATCTCTCTGGGGTGGAGTGAGGGGAAGCAGGGACTCCCCCAGCCATCGTCAACCAGAATGAAAAAGCTATTTCTCAGCAGTAAGGTGGAAGCAGAACTGGGTTGTGCTACTTACAGAGGTCTTCAGTGGCAGCTGGGACGAAGGCAGCCATGGATTCGTAGAGATCCTCATCACAGCCGGGGTTGAGCGAGCATTTCATGAGCAAGTCTGTGGAAAGGTGGGCCATGGACTCATACACAGCATCAGCCTCCTCCCCTTGCATCAGCTCTTCTTTAATGTGACTCTTGAGCATGTCCACCGTTTCCTGAAAGAGAAGGCAAGGCCCAGGGATTGAGGCAGCCTGGCTTTATGTGTGGAACTTGGCCCCTGATGGCACTGTGGCCAGCAAAGGTTCCCGTGAGTCGAACTTGGCCCCTGATGGCACTGTGACCAGCAAAGGTTCCCGTGAGTCAGGATTGCAATTGTTTGTGTGTATCTGTATTTTCCCACCTAACTGAATGCTCCTTGAGGCCAGGCTTCCCATCTTTTTTAGTTTCTTTCCTATATTTTGTTTTAATCTTTGTCTCTTCCTGAAACACTAAGCACAGAGTTAGGCACTCAAGAGATACTTGCTGAATGTCCAGTGACCAGAGGATACAAATAAAAATTACTTTCCCATGGCCTGGCATGGTGGCTGACACCTGTAATCCAGGACTTTAGGAGGCCAAGGTGAGTGGATCACCTGAGGTTAGGAGTTTGAGACCACAACATGGCAAAACCTCATCTCTACTAAAAATACAAAAATTAGTGGGGTGTGGTGGAGCATGCTTGTTATTCTGGCTACTTGGGAGGCTGAGGCATGAGAATTGCTTGAATCCAGGAGGCAGAGGTTGCAGTGAGTCGAGATTGCGCCAGTGTACTCCAGCCTGGGCAATAGAGCAAGACTCTGCCTAAAAACAACAAAAAAAGTTACTTTCCCATGAGCACCTATTAAATGTCAAGTATGATGCTAGGTATTTGCCTATCCCCTATCTCCTGTAATCCATTCTGCTACTGCTTGAGAAAGGTATAATATTCCCTAGTTTACAGACGAGAAAAACAAAGCTCACAAAAATCTACTATCTTACTCAAGGGCTTGCAATCCTGATTTTTTAATTGCATTTTAGGTTTTGGGGTACATGTGAAGAACATGCAAGATTGTTGCATAGGTACACACATGCCAGTGTGATTTGCTGCCTTCCTCCCCTTCACCTATATCTGGCATTTCTCCTTATGCTATCTCTCCCCAACTCCCCACCCCCCGCTGTCCCTCCCCTATTTCCCCCCAACAGACCCCAGTGTGTGATGCTCCCCTCCCTGTAAAAATATGGAACGCTTCACCAATTTGTGTGTCATTCTTGCACAGGGGCCATGCTAATCTTCTCTGTATCGTTCCAATTTTAGTATGTGTGCTGCCGAAGCGAGCACAAGAAATCCTGATTTTTGATAGGGAAAAAAAATGACTTATATAAGAGGGTGTGATCTTTACTGACAGCCACAGAGAAATTCAAATGAGCCGAAAAGGAATGCAGCTAAGGTGTTCTTATACTGTGAGTAGGCAGAGGTCACTCCACAGCTTGGCACAATATGCCCTGTTCCTTCTGCAGGCTCCTCCAAACTGTCAGGAACCCTGCGTTTCCAGGAGTTCTGGCCTCGGTTTTATGTCCTATGTGCCCAAAAGGAGAGATGGTCTGGGATGAAGTGTCCTGACATCACAAAGGTTTCTCTCCCATCCCCCCTTGCCATCCTGCCCCTCTAGGTGATTGTGAAGCCAGAGAGATAACTTCTCTGAAACCTCTGCACAACTTTTCCTGGTAAGAAATGTCAGTGTTTCACAATCCTTATTTCAGCATCAACCCACACAAATCCTCATTTTCGCCACCACAACCCTAAGATAGCTAATCTTTTTTTTTTTTTTTTTTTAGATGAAGTCTTGCTCTGCCATCAGGCTGGAGTGCAGTGGCATAATTTCAGATCACTGTAACCTCCATCTCCTGGGTTCAAGCAATTCCCCTGCCTCAGCCTCCCAAGTAGCAGGGATTACAGGTGTGTACCACTACGCTTGGCTAATTTTTTGTATTTTAGTAGAGACAGGGTTTCACCATGGCCAGGCTGGTCTTGATCTCCTGACCTCATGATCCACCTGCCTCAGCCTCCCAAAATGCTGGGATTACAGGCATGAGCCACCATGCCTGGCGGATAGCTAATCTATTATTCACACTTTGTTAGTTTTCTCACAAGACCCAGTAAACCAAACGACAGCTTTGAAATGTTGGAAATTCAAGATCTGGCCTTTGATTTTGATGTGGTGAAAAAAGGAAATGGGAATAGTTCTAAGAGGCCATAAGCAACCAAGGCACAATCTTTTGTTCACAATGCTGAAGCTGCACTGGTTGAAGGTGACCATAGTGAGAAAGCAAAGATGATATGACCCAGATTAACTTCAGTGCACACTGAAAGTGCATCTTTAATCATCCCAGTTTAATATAACAGGATAACAAGCCCAAGCATTAGCATCAAACTTGGTGCAAATCCTGTCTCTGCCCTTAATAGTTTGTAGCCCTAAGCACAACGACTTTATCTTTCTAAGCCCTTTTCCTCTTTTGTAAAGTAAGGCTTGCAATACTGTCAACTTTGAAGGATTGTGGTGGGGATTAATTGAGATAATACATTCTCAAATCAAATACATTCAATAAATACTAGTTACTACGATGAACACAGTAGTTTCTTAATAAAAACGATTGGCATGGAAATGAAATGCTACATTTGGTACATTTGCGACTTTAAGAAAAAGCTGAGTAAATACACCCAGACTGAGAGCACCTTTTAGCCTTATTTATGTCAATAATGCCCAAAACAAGGACTCACGTCATTCTATTCAAAACACTGATACACCTGTAAACACTGGGAAGTCCCCTCTGTGTGCTTCCCTGAATCACTGTCTTGTAGATTTTCCAACACAGAGCAGGGAGTTAAGTTTCTGGGGACATGTCAAGCTCCCTCCTGTCTGGAGGTGGAGAGAGGTTTGTGTTTATTGCTCCCTGTGAGGTCACAGCCCCATGTGAGAGGCTGAGCTATTCTCAGGTACCCTATGAGAGTCTGTGAAGAAGGAGGAAAACCAGGAAGGATTGGGATCAGGAAGAGCAGCTGCTTCCCGGGCATCAGAGGCAATCCTGGGGCATGGGATAAGATGCAGACATGAGGTGCAATCAGCCTCAAAGAAGGACCCAGAAGTCAGTGTTCAAGGAGGATCTGAGGGCCCCAAACCAGATGATCAGATAAAACTGGGTGTACCTGACTGTCTTAAGATGGGACCCAGGCAGGGGTTAGAAAGAGAGAGCAAGGCTGTCAGTGGGAGATGGGCCTCAGAGTTGCTGCCCTGATGCCTTTCCAGGTGCACAGCTTTTTGTGGTCTCTGCTAAAGAAGGACCAAGCCTAACACAGTTCACCTGGGCCTATAGGCCTATAGGTTCACCTGAGGCAGCTGGGAGCATCCCAGCAAGGTGCCTTGGAGGTAGGTGGGGAGGTGGGATGGGTGGTCAGCCTCTACCTTCAGCAGATTCACTCTAGAAATGTTTCTGTAAATTCTTTGAAGGCGAACCTGAGTGCTTTATAGAAATGATTCCCTGTTACCTTCAAAAGAACTCAATGACTGGAACTATGATTATCTTCCATCCGCACATTAGGACACTGAGAGGATATATGACTCGCCCAGTATCACAAGACCAGCAAATGTTGGTGCAGGAATTTGGAGCCAGGTCCATGTGACTCTACGGCTCATTTCTTAAGCCCACACATACTGCCCACACCCAGAAGAGGCACACGAGGACATGCTAGAGATAAAATCTGTGGGTATTTTAGGTGGAAAGGCAGCCCTACAACCACAGAGTGCATTTCCACACCTGGGCCCCTCCTGCCTTGACCTTACCACATACTCGTCGATGAACTGCCGCAGGTCTCTGAAGCCGTGTTTCTCGGCGATGGTGTTGGGGTAGTGGCCATGCTTGTTGGCCACGCTGTATGCCTGCAGGGCTCCTGGGCAGGTGAGCAACAAGGCAGTGAGATTCTTCAGTCCATATTTCGCAGCAAAATGCAACAAGGTGGGCAGCTCTTCATTCCTCTGATCTGAAAATTGTCAAGGAAAACTGAATTGACAGATAAAAATAAAGGCACAGGGTGTCCTTCATGGAGATGAAGCTGCCAAGACTAGCATGGCGACTGTAGGCACCCAGACATTACTCACTGCTTGATTGACCTAACATCTAACAGCTTCCTTCAGGACACCACTGAAGATCATGTCCTCAGGTGCAGAGGAAATAATTATTTTTTTTGAGATGGAGTCTCACTCTGTGGCCCAGGCTGCAGTGCAGTGGTGTGATCTTGGCTGACTACAACCTCTGCCTCCTGGGTTCAAATGATTCTCTTGCCTCAGACTCCCGAGTAGCTGGGATTACAGGCATGCACCACGCCCAGCTAATTTTTGTATTTTGAGTAGAGATGGGGTTTCACCATGTTATCCAGGCTGGTTGCATACTCCTGACCTCAAGTGATCTGCCTGCTTCTGCCTCCTAAGGTGCTGGGATTACAGCATAAGCCACCACGCCCAGCCTTAACATTTTAATTAATTAGCAAATCTAATAATTAATACCCTGCCATCTTCTCCAACGAGACTAGAAAATCCTGAGAGAAAGTACTAATTCAAAATGTGCTGACTTTTTTTTAAAGGCTTAACTAGCAGCCACAAAGTACAATAGGAATCATGTTTTGAACTTCTCTGCCAAATTCTGAGAATGTATTTTAAAGCTATTGTTTCATGCTGATTAAAAGGAAGAAGTTAATCCTCTTAGCCCTTATTCCTAATTTCATGATAAGTACACCTAGTAATCCTGGGTATGTTCCTTAGACTTTCTTCAGCCTTTAGGTCTCAACCAGAAAATGTTTCCAGACTATCTCAAAAGGACCTGGGAGGGTGAATAAGATGGTATGCAGTGGGATTCTTATTTAGGAGAGATTCTGAACATTGGTCTTAATGCACACAAACCCCACCAGGACGTCAGTTCACTCTAATTGGTGGGAAGCAAAGTGCTCTAGAGAGGTGTTGGTCCCCACGGACCCCTCCACCTACTGTTATCTGAATATAGCAAGTTGAACTCAACCAAAAAAATGGACATGCTTGGGTCTGTGGAGCTGGGGACAAATCTCTTTTTTCATAAATGTTTATTTTTAAGCCCAAGAAGTGTATAGATATATAATATTTATATACAAATGTATATTTTTTAACATGACAAACCCAGACTTCCATTCCAAATACGATTCTTGGGATGAAGGGTCTGAAAATATTCCCATGATCCTAGATTGTCAGGCTATGAAATACTTTCCCCTAAGCTCCAAGCTTAATAGAGAATAGTCAGACTACAAAAGTGCCACAAGAACACTCCATGGTAGGAAAATGGGGGGAGGCAATATGAAAGAGAATCCCCCAGGAGGAGGCCTTGAAGGTCATGTAACCTCATTCTTTTGGTTCTCTTAGGCTACAGAGGGATGGAATGTAGGCAGAGGGTAACCAGAGACTTGGGTCCCATTTGTGCAGTGCAACCATGGCATGCAGGAAGGGTGGTGTCCACAGAGACACTACAATGGGCAACCTGTCTAGAACACCCACCACCATCCCCATGCAAGGGGTGTGACTCTCCCAGCTCCCAGCATGTCCCATGTGCACAAGAGGCTGCTCCTCCTTCATTCAACGAGTATTTGTTTAGAGCCTATAGCAAGCCAGCCACCCAGGAACAGTTCCAGCCCTCACTGAGCGGACAGCCTAGCAAAGAAGACAGACACAGCTGAGGAGTGCTAGGACAGTGGCACCCAACGTGCTGGTGGTCGGGGGGTGCAAAGCAGGTAAATGGAACCTACTGGAGGTTTGGAGAAGGCCTTCCAGAGGAAGTGCTACCTAAGCTGCTACAGGAAGTGAGAGAAGTTAGCCAGGTGAACAGCAACCAAGTCAGGGAGAAAGAACTGTCTTTCCATGAGTCTGTGGCAAGAGACAGGTGAAAAAAGCTCATACCTCATGCAGAGCAAAGCACAGAACAGCCAAGAAGGGGTGTGGAGAGAGATGAGGGCTTGTTTACAGATTAAGCAGTTCAGATTTTATCTAGAAGGCAAGTGGGAACCTCCCTTGACAGAGTATATAGATTACCCGTTTCTCATACTATCCCTGTAAGGAATAATCATAACAAGCTCCACTGGCTTACGCCGAACTGATTTAAAATCGCTCATTGCCTACTCCTCCGAAAGCCACCACATGTGTTTTCAGAAGGGAGTAAAGTATTCAGATTTGTAATTTAGAAGAATGAGGCTACCCAGTGAAGAATGAGTCCTTATCCAAGGAGAGGTTATGGAGAAGGGACCCAGAAGAGTCCCGGCGGAAAGTAAATGCATATGTTGACAGGATGTTGATTTCCTGAGGTTTGACTGTCGACTTACTTGTCATCATGTCTTCCTCTTCCAGCTGGTTGATTCCGAAGAGGTGCAGTCCACTTGCGGGGATATTGTTCTTCAGGGATTCGGTTAGCAGTTTATCAAGGGTCTCTGTGTTGTAGGGCACAATTTTAAAGGCCTGAATACAAAAGTGAAGATGGTCAGATGTGAAATCCAGTTCTCTCCCATTCCACAGATTCAAGACTGATAGGCCTTGAGCAGAAATTACATGCCCAGAAAGCTCAGGTTTCGTTGCAGTATCCTTACCTGACACATGAATTCCACAGGATTCGCAGCATTGGACAATAAATTCCCAATTTCTTCCATGTCAGTATAATAGCTGATAACAGTTTCACACACCACTAAGTCCCCAGAATATATCTTCAGAGAAACATTCCCAGATGAAAGGTCTGAACAGAAGAAAAGATAATATCAAAATTCCCAGGAAAAAAAAGCATCCAGGGAAAAGTGGCTGTGGATATACACACTCCACCTGAGTGGCAAGGACACTAACTGGGGCCTGGAAGAAAGATCTTGGAAGTGAGCTGGGGCTGCAGTGAGGGAAAGGGTGGAGGTGAGCTGGGGTGGGAGTGAGGGAAAGGGTGGAGGTGAGCTGGGGTGGGAGTGAGGGAAAGGGTGGAGGTGAGCTGGGGTGGGAGTGAGGGATAGGGTGGAGGTGAGCTGGGGTGGGAGTGAGGGAAAGGGTGGAGGTGAGCTGGGGTGGGAGTGAGGGAAAGGATGGAGGTGAGCTGGGGTGGGAGTGAGGGAAAGGGTGGAGGTGAGCTGGGGTGGGAGTGAGGGATAGGGTGGAGGTGGGCTGGGGGGGATGAGGGCAAGGGTGGAGGTGAGCTGGGGTGGGAGTGAGGGATAGGGTGGAGGTGAGCTGGGGTGGGAGTGAGGGAAAGGGTGGAGGTGAGCTGGGGTGGGAGTGAGGGAAAGGGTGGAGGTGAGCTGGGGTGGGAGTGAGGGATAGGGTGGAGATGAGCTGGGGTGGGAGTGAGGGAAAGGGTGGAGGTGAGCTGGGGTGGGAGTGAGGGAAAGGATGGAGGTGAGCTGGGGTGGGAGTGAGGGAAAGGGTGGAGGTGAGCTGGGGTGGGAGTGAGGGATAGGGTGGAGGTGGGCTGGGGGGGATGAGGGCAAGGGTGGAGGTGAGCTGGGGTGAGGGTGAGGGAACAGGTGTAGGTGAGCTGGGGTGGGATGAGGGAACAGGTGGAGGTAGCAGGTGAGTAAACCAGCACATGTTAGGGCTGTGGGCCACAGCAATTTTCATTGGGTTTGCAACTTAATTTTCAAAAAATTTTCATCATTTTACTCACTAGTGTAGGGCCCAGTACCTCAATGAACTGGAAGAAAATTCGGGTTTAAGGCACTTTACACAAAGGCCAGTGGTCACAGAAGGAGGGAAAATCATGGGAGGTGAAACTGTGTCTCTGCCACATTGGGCGGGCTGAATTGGTTCACTGCAAGTCATGAGCTGCTGTCATGACGACGTGCTGTCCCTGGGGCGGGATGCTATACCACAGGAAGGGGTTTTGAGGGGGAAAGAGAAAATTAAAAATAACACCAACCACAGAGATTCACAAAAGAGGAAATGCGACAACAGAGACCATGGAAAAATATTCACCCACACTAATAATCAAAGAAGTGCATATGAAAACGATGGACTACTCTCCAAAAAGTATCAAATTAGCAAACACATTTAAAATGGTAATACCTGGCATTGGTGACAGCATAGCAAATAAGCAATGACGCCCTACCTCATCACATTCACAGGGGGCTACTTACTGGGAGCTTTCACGGAAACGGTGTACTCATTCTCCAGCTTGGCTTCCATCCTCACAGAGGGAGAATCCTCAGGAGAAAACTCTGCCTCTGTTGCCACCCTGTCATCCAACTTACATCTCACAATAACGTAGACAGTGGTTTCTGCCTGAAACGGGAGGCCAGTCATTGTCCCCTCTCCCTCTCAGATCCCCGTAGGGTGCTGGGCCTGAGGGTCTCCCAGCTCTACTGAGGGTCCTCCAGGGCAGGGTAGACTCAGTGGTCCAGTGCTGGGCAGTCAACTGTTTGCTGTCGATCCCAATGAGACAAGTCACAACAACAGAGAGTAAATACTTATAGCAATTGAATGGAGTCCTTTTATGTCAATTAAAGCTGATAATAATAATACTAATAAAACTTGGCTGGGTGCGGTGGCTCACGCCTGTAATCCCAGCACTTTGGGAGGCTGAGGTGGGAGGATCATGAGGTCAGGAGTTTGAGACCAGCCTGGCCAACATGGTGAAACCTTGTCTCTACTAAAAATACAAAAACTAGCCAAGTGTGGTGGCAGGTGCCTGTAACCCCAGCTACTCAGGAGGCTGAGGCAGAAAAATCGCTTGAACCCAGAAGGCAGAGGTTGCAGTGAAACGAGATCGTACCACTGCACTCCAGCCAGGGCAAGAGCAAGACTCTTGTCTCAAAAAAACAAAACAAAACAAAGAAACTTAAGGCTGATACTTAATATGCCTTTGTGTGGGTGTGTGTGTGTGTGCGTGCGTGTGTGTGTGTGTGTGTGTGTGTGTGTGTGACAGAGTCTTAGTCTGTCACCCAAGCTAGAGTGCAGTGGTATGGCCTCTGCTCACTGCAGCCTCTGCCTCCCAGGTTCAAGCAATTCTCCTGCCTCAGTCTCCAATTGGCTGGGACTACAGGTGCCTGCCACCATGCCCAGCTAATTTTTGTATGTTTAGTAGAGACGGGGTTTTGCTGTGTTGGCCAGGCTGGTCTTGCTTGAACTCCTGACCTCAGGTGATCTGGCTGCCTCAGCCTCCCAAGGTGCTGGGATTTATATGTCTTTTTATTTCATTTTGCATAGCATTTCTGGCGTTTTTTTAAAAGTGAAATCATTGGTCCATTTCAGAATTGGACATCTTATTAGAAGTCCTTCACGACAGATAGCTTGAGAACACTGGCTCTAGACCAGTCTTGCTACTCAAGGTGGAACCATGGGAGCATCAGCATTGGCATCCCCTGGAAACTTGTTAGAAATGCAGAACCTCAGGCCCCTCCTGGCCCCACTGAGCCAGAGTCTGCATCCTAACAAGATGCCCAGGTGACTCCCATGCCCCTTGCAGGGTGAGAGAAGCCCTCCTGGGCTCTGCTCTTCATGTAGTCCTCCCTCACTGGACTTTACCATTGGGCAAAAAGAACTTCTTGGGCAATTAATTTTCCCAAAGCATCAAGCACCTTGAATAGCTCTTTTAGCTTGCTTTAAGATCTCACACCAAGCCTGCCAAATGGAGTAATTCTGCTTGTGCTGGTTACATGGGGAATGAGCCTCTCAGGCTGAACTGGTGAGGGCAGTCTCTCCAAAACACAGACAGGGTAAGGAGGGATTTCTGGCCATAGCGAATCCCCAAATGTTTCTCCTAAGACTCTGCTATAGTCCTCAGATTAGCCCTTCATGGCAAGGGCATGAGAGGGTGTGGCCAGCTTGGACTTTATGACAGGTGATGTGGAGGGCAGTGATCCTGGCTGCTGGGGGCTGCTGAGGCTGCATACACATGTGCTGTGGTGGTTGTCCCTTCTGCTGCAGGCCCAGCCCTGTCCCACCTGCACTTTCCGCTAGGAAGCATGAGGAGCTAATGAGAATGTGTGTCTCCCCTGTTGACAGTCAGGATCCAATTCCAGCCTTCCCCTTCCCCTCCCTGCAGGATCCAGAGGCCTGAAATCAGTAACAAGGAGAATCCTGGGTTCACAGGCAGTCAAGACAGGAATGGGACCCTGGAAAAATCACGGAGGTAAACAAAGGAGATCACACTTTGGTTCCAACCCCCTTTACCTATGGGCACCCAACAGCCTGACCAGAGGGACATGGGAAGGCAGGAAGTGGCATGGGAAGATTTAAAATGGAAATGTCCATAAAGGCATGGCCAGTAAGGCAAAGGAGTGAGATAGGCTGAGTATAAAGAACAGGGAATATGGGAACCCCCTAACTGGGGGATGCACAACCCATGTAAAGGGTTGCTCAGCCCCCACCAATCGTCTTTGGCCTAACATGACCAGATTCTGATTCAAAGGAAGCTGGAAATAAAGATTTTTATGCCTAACTTAAAAAATAATTTTAAAAAGTAAAATATAAAAATAAAGATGGGAGTCTCACCATGTTGCCCAAGCTGGCCTCAAACTCCTGAGCTCAAGGGATCCACCCGCCTTGGCCTCCCAAAGTCTTGGCATTCCAGGTGTGAGCTGCTGCACCCAGCCAATGCCTAACTTTTAAAACACTGTGCAGTCTTGGCCAGGTATGGTGACACACACCTGTAATACCAGCATGTTGTGGGGCCGAGGTGAATGGATCACTTGAGGCCAGGAGCTTGAGGCCAACCTGGCCAACATAGTGAAACCCAGTCTCTAATAAAAATACAAAAAAATTAGCTGAGTGTGGGGGTGCACACCTGCAATCCCAGCTACTTGGGAGGCTGAGGCATGAGAATCACTTGAACCTGGGAGGTGGAGGTTGCAGTGAGCTGAGATCTCACCACTGCACTCCAACCTGGATGACAGAGAGAGACTCCATCTCAAAATAAATAAATAAATAAACACTGTGCAGTCCAAACCAAACATGTCTGATATGGTTTGGCTGTGTCCTCAGCCAAATCTCCTTTTGAATTGTAACTCCCACAATTCCCACGTGAGAGGAGCTTGGTGGGAGATGATTGAATTATGGGGGGCGGGTCTTTCCCATGATAGTGAATGAGTCTCACAAGATCTGACGGTTTTAAAAAGAGGAGTTCCCCTGCACAAGCTCTCTCTCTCTTTGCCTAATGCCATCCATGCAAGACATGCCTTTGCTCCTCTTTGCGTTCCACTATTATTGTGAGGCCTCCCCAGCCATGTGGAACAGTAAGTCCAGTTAAACTTCTTTTTTTTTAACTTGCCCAGTCTTGGGTATGTTTTTATCAGCAGCATGGAAATGAACTAATATAATGTCTATGAGTTAAATCTGGGCCAAAGAAGCAGTTAGCAACCCCATGTAGGAAGTGCTTGCCAAATGCCTCATGGCCTCAGCTGGCATGAAACCACTCACAAGGGTGAGGAAGCCGGTGTCGCCCACTGCCAAGGCTCCCAGGCCCTCTCGCCTCAAGGAGCCCACAGAGCCGTTTTAGCAAAGAGCTTGTATCTGTTAGGAACCATTCTGCTGCTCTGAACTATCATAAATGTCACACATTTTTAATTAGGAAAGGAAAAATAAAAAACCATCCGTACTAGGGTAGGATTCAAATGGCAGTGGCTCATCAATTGGGCCACATACTCAAGTCCTCAGTTAAGGTATGCCCCACCCCTGAAAATGCTAGTTAAATGATGTATGACATTAATCTGATCCCTTTAAAAAGCAATATTGGCCAGTGAGTTTCAGCCATCAAGCTTCAAGACTTCCTTGGGCCATGGTGGTGGCCAGCAATGGAGAAGCAAGCTGTCAGATGCCCAAGATGCGTTTCCTTCCTCCCAGTACTAGGCTACCAGGAAGAGACACAGGCCTCTAACTCTCGGGTTAGCATTAGTGTCTGGAATGCTCCTGTCTGCCGGTCTCCTGGATGCTCCATGTTATTGATCCATAGAATAGAAGTCTTAGACTGACGACACACATCTCCCTGGACTAGCCTCTTTCTTACTCAAGGGAACTGGGTGTGTTTAGGGCCCAGGTAACAGGGTGCCCAAAGGAAATCCCAAAGGAAGGCTGCAATTATGCTGAGGTGCAACATGAGAACCTGCTCTCTTTACCACAACAAATGCATGCATTTGAAAAGGCCAAGTGTTGACATCTAGCAGTGCCTACCCCACAGCGAATGCGGTCCGGCTGCACCACCATCAGGTTCCCAGGCGACGTCACTGTTGGCAGGTTCTGCTGCTTCGAGTGGGAAACAGACTTCTCGTCCTCAGGCTCAGTGTCAGTAACTGAGTCACAGCCAGAATCTACAAAATAGAGGACAGCGCTGAATGGGAATGGCAGGAAGGAGAACTGGTGGGCATGTTCCACCCCATGAGAGCCCCAAACATTGCAAAATAGGAAATGGCTCTGAAGGTCGAACAAATACAAGCAGAAGGGACTGACTCAGGAAGTCATAAAAGAGGACCTAGTGGGGAAAAGCCAATCAGCATGTAGGCCACAGGACAGGATGGCAGCAAGAGGGAAGACAGTGGTGGAGGGGAAGGCCAGAAAGTCTGAGGTTTGGTCTTAACCAATGGGTTTCTGGAAGCTTTACCTCCAGACTTCCTGCAGAGACAAAGAGGAGTGAGGAAAGGAAGGAGGCCCTTTTCCCTTAGGTGGGTTCAAGTAGGGACTGTCCACCTAAAGGTCATTCTTGGAACATCAGGTAAAATCTGCACTGTCCAGAAAGCCAGTAGGTCTCAGGATAATGGCTAGCCAATGTATCCCCTCTGGAACCAACAGTGAAAAGCAGTTATTTTCAACAAACCTTAGATAAATTGGGAACACCTGTACCATGGGACGATTAGAGCATGCACAGAGTCAGGGCTGGTAAGCAGGGGTATTCAAATGTGTGGGGTATTGGCACAGAGTGAGATGCTGCTGAGAACCTACCAGAGCTCGAAGGCAGGGGCTCTTAACCAGGAACTGTTAATTGGTAGACCAACCTCTGAGGTTTGTGTGCAAGATTGTGTGTGTGTGTGTGTGTGTGTGCGCGCGCGCATATGCAAGCACATGTGTATCTCTTTTCCTATACTTTTCTGGAGATGGTTCAAAGCATCAGATCCTCAAAGAGGGACAGAATTCCAAGATAGTTAAGAATGGTTGAGAGGGCCAGGTGCAGTGGCTCACACCTGTAATCCCAGCACTTTGGGAAACTAAAGTGGGCAGATCATCTGAGGTCAGGAGTTCGAGACCAGCCTGGACAATAGGGTGAAACCCCATCTCTACTAAAAATAAAAAATTAGTCAGGTGTGGTGGCACATGCCTGTAATCCCTGATACTTGGGAGGCTGAGGCAGGAGAATCACTTGAACCTGGAAGGCAGAGGTTGCAGTGAGCTGAGACTGTGCCACAGCACTCCAGCCTGGGTAACAAGAGTGAAACTCCATCTCAAAAAATAAATGGTTGAGAGGAGAGAAAAGTTTCATCAGTCTCTTTTTTGGGCTTGCTCTCATTCATTCCTTAACGACTTTTACAACCAACCAAATGTGTTAGGTACTTGAGGTAACCTAAGGATGAATCAGACACTAACCCTGCCTTCAGAGAGTCCATCATCTAAAAGGATAAGAGAAGTGAGAAGCAAGGGTTAGTTTGGCTGATTCCTGTAGGCTGGTTTCCTGGGAGAAAATTGGCCTCCGCAGAGTTTGTGGCAACTGTCCTAGTAGAATGCTAGGGTTACAAATCAGCTGCTGATAGGAACCCTAGAAAGCTGCAACCATAGCCTTTCACCCTAGACCCTAGGTCATGTTAGGAAGAGGCTGGGCTTACACAACCACAAAGGCTGAAGTGGGGGCAGGGCCACAGGGCCACAGTAACACTGTATCCTATTGCTGTAACTATAAGGCACTGATCCGTGGCCTACTCAGGCCAGGGGAGAGACCAGGGCTTCTTCCCTAGCCATACAGCTTAAAAGCTCCATAGCCTAGGTGGAGGTCCCATCCCAGAGCCTGGATCTGACTGCTGAGTGTCTATGGACTGCCCCAGAGAGCAATGTGCAATGAAGCATGTACTCTTGCCACTATTCCCCCTCTGTGATTTTTCCCAAAACATGCTACTGCAGAAGGCCTATTTGAATGCTGCCAAAGGCCTTGTTTGTGCATCAGGCAGACTCTAGTGCTAAGAGGTAGAGCAAACGACCCGGGGTGTTCTAAGCAAGCTGATACGGTTTTTAGCAGGGCATCAAAACCACCAGTCTCCTCCAATTCTCCTTTCTAATCCTCCTGGCTCTCCTCTCACTCCCTGCAAAAGCCAACACAATAGGCTGGCGTTTTCTCTGCTGGCGACACCCTTCCCCATACCCTTCTCTCCTTGACTGATCACTTCTAAAACAGCCAGGGCCCATCGCCCTGGACAGAGGTATAAATGCCACCCAAGCAACCCTTACCCAGCAGAGGAACTTGTAATGGAAAAAGCCAAAAAGATAGGGACAATTCATAGTCTTCTTCTTAAGTTTCAGTTAATTATTATTAGATTCCTGGACATACCATTTTAAAAAATATTTCTGAGATTCCTCTGGGATGAGAAAATAATCCCATGGACTTAAAACATTCAGTCGGTTACTTAAAACAGAAAGAAGCTCATTGGAACTATGTCTTGCTCCAGGACTGTTTAGATACTACTTGAGTGGCCACAGTGGCTGGAGTGGCTCAAACTCTTACCAGTTACCTACTATAATATATCTCACAGGTATTACCTCTTTGGGATGGACCCACAGTGCAGTCTACCATTGTTTCAACAAAGAAAAATCCTTTATTTCTCCCAAATTACTGACCCACTAGCCTTCTGGCTAAGTAAATATAACTTAGAAAAGAATGGAGAAAATATAAATTGGTCAAATGAGAAAGGAATGGTAACTACACACAGGGAAACTTAAGAAACGCATTGAAGTGAAAAGTCTATGTTAAGAATTCATATAAAAGTGAGAACTCCTTGCTAAGAAAATCTCAGTGCAGCTAGGCGTGGTAGCTCATGCCTGTAATCCCAGAACTTTGGGAGGCAGAGGTGGGAGAATCACTTAAGGCCAGGGGTTCGAGACCAGCCTAGGCAACATAGCACCTGTCTCTTCAAAAAAAAAGAAAGAAAAGAAAAGTAAATCTCAGTGCAATTTTAATAGAAAAATATAAAGCACTGAAATTGTCTAAAGAAGTAGAAAACCTGACTAAAGCAATAACAAAAAAAATTTAATAACCATGAAAAAACCCTCCTCAGTTTAAAAATAATATTTAGAGTAAAAGCCACACAATCTTCTTTGAATTAAATTTAATTCAGGACAATGTTCTTCTTTACAATACTAATTCTTTTCTATCCTGGAAAACTCCATTTGTATAGGTATTATGTCTTCTAGTAAAGTTTTAAAAAATAATAAAGGATAGTCCTATTTTATATTAAAGTTATTAAAAACAGAATGGACACAGCAACTGAATACAAGAGATAGTCCAGAATTAAAGCTTCTTTCCCATAAAAACTTAATATGGAATTTAAAAAAGCATTAAAAATCAGTACAAAGACATTATCAAGAGAATGCAGCAATAACCTGTTGTCTGGGGGAAAATAGTTGAAAAAGACATACCTAATAAAAGACTTGTGCCCAAAATATACAAAGAACTCTTAAAACTCAACAGGCAGAAAATAAAAAGCCTGATTTTAAAAAAGGGCAAAACATCTGAACAGGCAAAACACCTGAATGGACACTTCATCAAATAAGACACGTGGATGGCAAATAAGCCATCTGTGTATCTTGAAAAGATGGTCCATATCATATGTCATCAGGGAAATGAAAACTAAAACAGTAATGAGATAGCACTACACATCCATTAGAATGGCCAGAATCGAGAACACTGACAACACCAAATGCTGGTGAGGGTGAGGATGTGGAGCAACAAGAACTTAAATCCTTTGCTGAGGTTCTTTGCCTTTGCTGGTAGGAATGCAAAACGGTACACCCACTTTGGAAGACAGACTTACAAAACTAAACACAAGCTTACTAAACAACCCAGCAATCATGCTCCTTGGTATTTACAAAAAAGAGTTGAAAATTTACAGTCACACAAACAGCTGCACACAAATCTTTATAGCAGCTTTGTTCGTAACAGCCAAAACTCGGAAGTGACCAACATGTCCTTCAGTAGGTGAATGGATAAAGTGTGGTACCTCCAGACAATGCAACACTACTCAGCACTAAAAAGAAACGAGCTGGCAAGCCCTGAAATGCCATGGAGAAAACCTAAATGCACATTACTAAATGAAAGAAGTCAATCTGAGCCAGGCACAGTGGCTTACCTCTGTAATCCCAGCACTTTGGGAGGCTAAAGTAGGCGGATCACCTGAGGTCAGGAATTTGAGACCAGCCTGGCCAACATGGTAAAACCTGTCTCTAGTGAAAATACAAAAATATGCCATGCATGATGGTGCACACTTGTAATCCCAGCTACTTAGGAGGCTGAGGCAGGAGAATCGCTTGAACCCAGAAGGCAAAGGTGGCAGTGAGCCGAGATTGCGCCATTGCACTTCAGCCTGGGAGACAATAGGGAACTCCATCTCAAAAAAAAAAAAAAAGAAGTCAATCTGAAAACACACTGTATGATTCCAACTATATGACATTCTGGAAAAAGCAGAACTATGGATCAGTGATTGCCAGTGGTTAGTAGGAAAGAAAGAATGAATAGGCAGAGCACAGAGGCTTTTTAGGGCAGTGAAACTACTCGTATGATACTATACCAGTGGGTGCATGTTATTAGACATTTCTCCAAACAAACAGCATATACAACACCAGGTGAATCCTAATATAAACTATTGGCTTTGGGTGAGTGATAATGATGCATCAATGTAGATTCATCAGTGGTAACAAATGTGCTACTCTGGTGCAGGATGTTGACGGAGGTGGGGAGAGGCTGCGTATATGTATGTAGAGACAGAGCAGACATGGAACTTTGAGTGCTTTCCACCTGATTTTGCTATAAACCTAAAACTGCTTTAAAATATAAAGTATGTTCAAAAATATTAGCTGGACATGGTGGCATGTGCCTGTAGTCCCAGCTACTCGGGAGGCTGAGGTGGGAGGATTGCTTGAGTCCAGGAGGTGGAGAATGCAGATCACGCCATGCACTCCAGCCTGGGTGACAGAGAGAGACCCTGTCTCTAAAAAAAGGAGAAAAGAAATCAATACAGACTGAATGAAATGGTTAGTGTGAAGGATGATTCAGCAGATGGTGCCAGAAAATATTATCTTGAGGGAGAGGGAAAAGTGATGGGCATTATTTAGATTCTTACCGATTCTTATAACTCCAAAATGAAATTTAGATGGATTTGAGGTTAAAATCCAAAATAAAAATAAACAAATTTTAATAAACCCAAGCCCAGGTCAGTGGGGAGGTTAACAATATATGTCTGAGCATTTTACTAGCGGTTTGGGAAAAGATTTGTTAATCAAACAAATTTTTAAAAAATCACAATCTAAATGATCCAGACTTGATAACATGAATTTAAAACTTTAGTAAACAAAAAAAAAAAAAAACTAAAATCAAAATGCTATAGCAGCATCATTCCCAATAGCCAAAAGATGGAAACAACCCAAGTGTCCATCAAATGATGAGGGATAAACAAAATGTGGTATGTCCATATAACACAACATTACTCAACAATAAAAGAAATAAATTTCAAAACAACATGTTGTAGATGATAAATAGATATACTTTTTCTTATTAAAATAGATAAATAAAAATGAATGATGTACTGATACATGCTACAGCATGGATGAATCTTGAAAACATTATGCTAAATGAAAGAAGATAGTTGTAAAAGACTACATACTATATGATTCCAAAATATGATGTGTCCAGGACAGTCAAATCTATAGAGACAGCAAGTAGATTAGTGATTGTTTTGGGCTGGGGAGATTGGCAAGATTGGGGGACAATAGCTAAGAGGCATGGAATTGTTTTCTGAGGTGATGAAAATATTCTAAAATTTTGATTTAAAATATTCCAAAATTGAAAATATTCTAAAATTGATTATGGTGAATATTGCATAAATCTGTGAATACTTGAAAAACAACTGAATTGTATACTTTAAATGGCTAAATTGATAGTATGTGAATTATACCTCAACAAAGAAACCAATGGCAGGCCAGGTGCAGTGGTTCATATCTGTAATCCCAACACTTTGGGAGGCTGGGGCAGGTGGATCACCTGAGGTCAGGAGTTCAAGACCAGCCTGGCCAACATGGTGAAACCCCATCTTTACTAAAAACACAAAAATTAGCCAGGCATGGTGGCACACATCTGTAATCTCAGCGACTAGGAAGGCTGAGGCAGGAGAATCACTTGAACCCAGGAGGCAGAGGTTACAGTGAGCCGAGATCACACCACTGCATTCCCACGTGGGAACAGAGTGAGACTCCATTTCAAAAAACAAATGAACAAGCAAACAAAAAAGGCAAATCACAAACAGTTTAAAAATTTGAAGTAAATATGAAAATATGACAAGAGGCTAATCTTAATATATATGAAGATGTCATAGAAATCTCTTTAAAAACACCCCAAAACCATAAAGAAGACAATTAATAAAAGAAGGAATACAAATTACCTTCCCATTCAAACAAATAAAATGTCATTCATTCTCATTAATCATCATGAGAATGCAAATGAAAATACGCTTTCTTGCTATTTTACCTTTTAAATTAGAAAATGCTGTGACGTACTCAGGGTACTGTTTAGAGGTAACTGGAGGACAGACACTCCCTAACTGCTGACTGAAGTACAAACTGCACAATCTTTCTGGAAAGCCATGTGTCCACAGCTAGAGAAAGAGGAGGGCTTTAAAATGTTCACAGTTTTTGCCACATAATTCTATTTCCAGAAGTCTCTCTTAAGAAGAAAAATAAGTCCAAAATAAAGATTCTGAACCAAAAGGCTCTGCACCAGTTAAAAAAAAAAACAAAAAACAAAAAAACTGAAAACAACCTAAAAGAATATTCAAAACATTATTTTCAAACAGTTCTAAACGACGTGGGTAAAAGCTTATGGCATGCGAAGCAAAAAAGCAGGATATAAAATTATATCTTATATGCTGCAGGATTTCAATTACATAAAAAATGCATTTTAAAAGGTCAGAAGAAAATGTGTGTCTGGATTCTGCATGCTTCTTTCCTCTCTCCCTACCTCCTTCCTTTTTTTTTGAGACGGAGTCTTACTCTGTCGCCAGGCTAGAGTGCAGTGGTGTAATCTTGGCTCACTGCAACCTCCGCCTGGGTTCAAGCGATTCTTCTGCCTCAGCCTCCCAATTAGCTGGGACCACAGGTGCGTGCCACCACACCCGGCTAATTTTTTTTGTATTTTTGGTAGAGACAGGGTTTCACCATGGCCAGGATGGTCTTGATCTCTTGACCTTGTGATCCGCCCTCCTCGGACTCCCAAAGTGCTGGGATTACAGGCGTGAGCCACCATGTGTGGCCTCCCTCCTTCCTTTCTATCATTTTATGTATTTTAGTATTTTCCATCGTGAGAAAGCATTTCTTTGATGATGGGGGTAGGATAACAGAAAAAGTAGCAACTGACTCTATTAGCTAATCATTTTTTTAAAAATAGGCGTAAAACCAATGCAATCTATTAGCTAATCATTTCGCCCAAGAGCCCAGCTTGACACAAATGAGATTGATCCTAACAGTGCAGTACTTGGCAGATATTTTCCAGCATTCAAACAGGCCATACAAAATACAGTTCCTTCCAGTAGGTCCATTCATTCAGTCACCTTAGAGAGCCACTGGCAGCTCACTTATTTCAGGAAGTCAGGCAGGATGTCATTCATTCTGTAGGGTTATTCTGGTGGAGCTGATTGACAAGCCACAGTGGCCTTTTCCACAATGCACTATGGGGAAGGCAGAGTCCCAGTAAGGCCAGGGGCCAAGCACTTCAGCAGATTAAGTTTCCTTCAAAGGAAATGCCCACTCAGACATAAGCACCACTCTAACCCACCTGACAGAGTCGGGTGGTCTCAGACCTTCCCACTTGAACATGTAGATCCTTCTTGGACCACTTCTCCCTTTGAAGATAATATCACCTTTGCTGTCCTGAGACTCAAATAATAAATGTTTGAGCAAAGGTACTCTGAAAACTCCAAGGATCCTCTCCAGTGTAAAGTATTAGTAAGATGCCAATAGCATCCTCACTGCTTTAAAATTTCATAATATCCTCTCAGCTTTTATGAAGTCTAGAGAAACTCTGGAGAAATGTTTGAAAAAGACTTTCTGTATGCATCTGGTTCTTGAAAGTGTCATCTATAAAGGATCCATGTAACAAATACTCCTTGAATTCATGGCAGGAAAAGTCTGTCTCTTTAGAGAACTTAAGTGCTTTTACTTATTAGATAAAAGGAATGAACGAACATTGGTATATTTCACCTTTGGCCCTTGCTGCCGGGTAGCTTGGTGACAAATCTGGTTCTTAACCTCTTTCACACTCCTGTCCAGGTCCTTGGTCTTGCCTATTTCTATTTTTTATGTTGTGTTTAATTTTGAAGACTGCTTCAAATACTTTGGAGATCCAGTCAGGATATGAGTCACTGTCTCTCAGACCAGCATCTGCTGAAAGTCCTCAGATATGTTCTATATGAGAATTGGTGTCTGGGCTCTTCGTTTAGGTGATATTTCCTTTTAAATGGGATGCAAGAACTTCTCAGATTATCTGAATGACCACGTTAGAAGGGAGTCCTACCACAGGATTCTGAGCCTGTGTTTGTGTCTGCAATTGCTTTGCAGGTAGGTCATGCTATGCTAAATGTCAGAGGTTACTGAGGAAAGAACGGGGCAGGATGATATGGAAATGAGGCATTTGTGCCAACTGAACACAAGGAGATTTTCCTGTACACTACTTTAAATAGAGAAATGTGGTGGGAGATCCAAGCCCCAAAATAACACAGGGGAGATGCAGCAAAACTCCCAACAGATTGGTGAGTACCACAGCCTCCATGCAGTGCATAGGACGCTGCCACAATAAAGCAGCATCCTCTATGACAAAACCAACGTGGTCGATTTGGCTTTTATGTATTTTATACCTATATTTATGTCTTATTCATTTGCTTTGCTTTCAGAGTTGGGAAAGAACAATAAACATAAAGAATTAAATAGGGCTGGGCGTGGTGGCTCACATCTGTAATCCCAGCACTTTGGGATGCTGGGGTGGGCGGATCAGCTGAAGCCAGGAGTTCGAGACCAGCCTGGCCAACATGGTGAAACCTCATATCTACAAAAAAGTATAAAATTAGCCAGGCGTGTTGGTGTGTGCCTGTAATCCCAGCTACTCAGGAGGCTAAGGCAGGAGAATTGCTTGAACCCAGGAGGCAGAGGTTACAGTAAGCCAAGATCACACCATTGCACTCCAGCCTGGGTGACAGAGGGAGACTTCATCTCAAAAAAAAAAAACAAGGAAAGAAAAAACGAATTAAATATAAATTTAAAAAGTTAAATATGTCTATGCATATTTAAACAACACAAAATCATTAATTTGTCGACACTAAAGCTTCGTAATATTTTTTTCCTTTAAGGAGAATCTATACACTATTTGGATCTGAAAAAAACTGTATGAAGTTGAAATGCAATAAATACATGTATGCATCTGGACCCATAACTATGCCACATGGAGTAGCTCATGCTAGGTAAGAGCTGGTGACAGTCATTATTATCATTCATAATGATAATGATCAAAGTTCCCTTTTATTAAATATTATGGGGACTGCTCAATAGTCCTAATCTTATTGAATCCTCAAAACAACCCTGTAAGATAGGAATCAATGTCTTATTCCCATTTCATAGATGAAAATACAGTACCCAGAAAGAATGAAATTACTCAATCAAGGTCAAGCAGAGCAGAGGTAGGAACCCACCTCCCACCCCCAGGTACCACTGCCCTACCTCCCTTCTAGATGTGGCCCAGGGCAGTGGAAGGTGGCATCACTTCCTATTCCCGGTCTGGGGGCGTGACTCTGAAGCTCATGAGACACAACCTGGAGCTTGGGCTGTCACTGACACCTAAAGGTGCTGCTTTGTTCTGAGCAATGCTGCCCTGGTTAGGTATGTGGTGACCCGCCACCACAGCAAACAGGCACATTCCAAGGATGGGGTTTAACTCAAGAAATATTTCCTGCCAATTGAACCAGCCAGGGTCCCATATGCCCTAGCAGCCTCCAACCCAAGGCTGCACACTCCCATTTTCCATCTGAGCTTTCACACCACAATGCTTACGGCCTCTTTTCACTATACCATGCCTGGTACTCAGTTGGCACTCTGGAAAGGGTGTGGAAAAGAATGACGTTTGCTGATCTTTTTTCAGAAGACTCAAACTAACTCCTCTTGCAAGGCAATATTAAGCCTAGAGAAATGCATAAACAAGCATGGTTCTTAAAAACAAACACAACTGTCATTTTTGAGCAGTTATGATACGCCAGGAACTATGCAAAACACAAAAGAAATGATTCCATTTTATCACAGCAACTAGATTGGTATCCTTCTGCACATTCTACAGCCGAAATCTAAGTACAGTGTCCAAGTCACCCAGTGTGTGCTGTAAGGCAATCTAACAACAATTTAACCAACCCATGCTGTCATCCATCTGCCAGGGTTTCCCATACCATGAGCCATGCACCCTAGTGATAAAGGGATGATTCTAAAGTGTACACCATCAAGTTGGATGATAAAGAATTTTTCTAAGAAAAAAAAATAAAGCGTACAGCAAACATTCAAAAACGCCGAACGACACATTAAGAAAGCAATCCCCTTTCAAATCTTTCAGTTTCACTTATATCAAAAACAAAGACTTGAACTAGTAAGAGGATGCCTTCAACACCTCTTTACCATGCATGCCTCCTTTTGCACCACAGAGGGGACAGTGCCCTAAGCTCACAGGCTTCTGTAGGAATCTGTATACCATAGAATGTAATACCAATGTGTACTTTTTATTATCTATGTTTTTATATCTACCTTCCATCTATATCAAGAGATACTTTTTTTTTCATGTACAGTGGCAAAGTTTCCTTTTAAAATAAACTTACTTAGAAGATATAAATTGATTTAAAGAAAATATGAAGTTAATAGCACAATGGAAAAATTTTGGAAATAGTGGTGATGGTTGCATAACATTGTGAATGTAATTAATGCCACTGAATTGTATACTTTAAATTGGTTGGAATGACAAATACTCTGTTAACTACATTTTACCACAACTTTTGAAAATTAACCTCATACACCAAAAAATGCTGAGTTGTACACTTAAAATGTGTAAATTGTATGGTAAGAAAACAGTAGCACTATGGTACAAACATAAGCCAAAAACAAGGTTGGGGGTTCTCAAATGACTGACATTTGGGAAATGCTGCATTAGGCTATATTGCTTCCACTTTGTTAAACTAATTTTTTTAATTTAAATAACTTTACCAAGTCAAGATGGGAAGGCAGGATGAAGGCTTGTAGCCTAAACATGCTGAATTCTTTCTCCAAGTTTCAGAAACAAGGAAAAATAAAGTGAACAGAGAAGGAAACTAAGGAGATAAATTTCACCTGAGATTTAAGGGCTTGCCACCAATCTAGCAACAAACAGAATCAAACAGAAACGGTCACTGGGGCCATTCAGGGGAACCTGTGTGTCTCTGCACTGGGACAAAGGAGTGGGGGTATCACGGTTCACGTCCAAGACTTCCAGTGTGGCTGATAAAAGAAAGAGTGAAGAAGATTCAAAGATTTCTTAGAAGGATGCCGACAAACAACCCAAGTATTGGGGTTCATAGGAAAAAGGGCTGTGTTTCCTCTGCATTTGTATTTCAAGTTGAGGACTCAGATTTAACCATCACAAGGGGCTGGGTACAGTGGCTCATGCTTGTAATCCGAGCACTTTGGGTGACCGAGGCAGGCAGATCACTTAAGGTCAGGAGCTTGAAACCAGGCTGGCCAACATAGTGAAATCCCGTCTCTACTAAAAAACTACAATAATTGGCCGGGCGCGGTGGCTCAAGCCTGTAATCCCAGCACTTTGGGAGGCCGAGGCAGGTGGATCACGAGGTCGAGCGATCGAGACCAACCTGGTCAACATGGTGAGACCCCATCTCTACTAAAAATACAAAAAATTAGCTGGACACGGTGGCGCGTGCCTGTAATCCCAGCTACTCAGGAGGCTGAGGCAGGAGAATTGCCTGAACCCAGGAGGCGGAGGTTGCGGTGAGCCGAGATCGTGCCATTGCACTCCAGCCTGGGTAACAAGAGTGAAACTCCGTCTCAAAAAAAAAAAAAAAAAAAAAACTACAATAATTAGCCAGGCATGGTAGCGCATGCTTATAATCCCAGCTACTTGGGAGGCTGAGGGAGGAAAATCACTTGAACCTGGTAGGCGGAGGCCACAGTGAGCCAAGATTGCACCACTGCACTCCAGCCTGGATGACAGAGTGAGACTCCATCTCAACAATAAAAAAAAATAAAATTTAACCACCACACAAATGGGGCAGGAATACAGAGAGTTACTCAAGGTTTGGAGAAACTTCCAGAGACTTTCCCACTCAGGATGAAACTTCTCAGCTGCTATGATGTTCATTCATCCTTCCTAAGCCACAATGATGAAATCATGAAACAGCTATTTTTCAAAATGTTCCAAAACCTGAGCTTACTACAGAGTTTCCTAGTCATGAGGCAAGAATCTACTGAACACATCTGCTGCATTCTAGCACTGGTCTGGATCCCACAAAGGAATCCCAGAAGTGTGTCCTGTACAGCTGTGTCCCTTAAGGAGCTTCTAACCGAATTGGGAAGATGAGGCCCCACATGAAAACAGAGAGACAGGGCAAGGTGGCTCATGCCTGTAATCCAAGCATTTTGGGAGGCTGGGTTGGGTGGATAGCTTGAGCTCAGGAGTTTGAGACCAGCCTGGGCCGCATTGTGAGACCCCCATCTCTACAAAAAATGTAAAAAAATAGCTGGACGTGGTGGTGTGTGCCTATGGTCCCAGCTACTCAGGAGGTGGAGGTTGCAGTGATTTGAGATCGCACCACTGCACTCCAGCCTGGGGGACAGAGCGAGATCCTGTCTCAGAAAAAAAAAAAAAAGAATTATGTGATACCTTATCACCAGGGACCAACCTGTATGATGAGACTATAAATATAACTAAATTAAGTTAATGTTTCTAAGTGTTTAGAAAAATGCTTGCACATGAAAAATTGAGAAGTTGAGAAAAACTTCCTAAGGGATGAAGGCAAGCTTCATTCCCCTCAGTCAAATTGTGCTAGGATGCTACAGTTACCCTTCTGTGAAAAAGGCATGAAATTTTCTAGTTAAAGTAATAAAATAATTCATTGTTCATTTCCTTATCTCTTCAAAAAATAAATACTCACTATTTATCAATGAATAATAAATATTCAAAGCCTATCCCAGGGTCCCCAAGACATGGAAGAGTGAGAAAATTTCTGTCCTCACTGGTACTGGGGAGACCACACAGGAGAGTAGGGAGGACTTTCCTGGCAGAGGGAAGGCGTGATTAAAGGCACAAAGGCATGAGAGCATATTATGTGTCTGGGGCACAGGAAACCCCCTGTATGTGGGGGAAGGGCTATGTGGGAGGGGAAAGGAGTTTGGGTGTCTGAGAGGACTCTGTGCCATGCAGCAGAGTTCAGGCTGTATATTAGAGACCTGTCAGCAAAAAGTATTCAGGAGGAAAGGAAATTCTGCAAAATACAGATTGAAAATGCAGTTTATTTTGCTTAAGTTGAAAACTGTCTTTGCTTGTTTTTGAAATAATTCTAGACATTCAGGCGGAATGTATGAACTCTTTTGTAAAGTCTAGTCAAAATTGAGAAGGTGAGTGACTGACCATCCATCCCACCCCAAGCAAGCGCTGCCTTCAGTCGCATAAAATAACACAAACCAGTGGCTAACAACAGGTTACCAAGCCAACATCCTGCTCTATCTGCTTTCAAGAACAAATAAGATGCTATAATTAACCAATGTCTGAAAATGTACCGCAAGCATGCTTTACAATATGCTTAGAAAATGATTCTGAAGTAGACTATAAACATGTCTCCTGTTTACACTGCATTTATCTTGTTTACACTGGCTATTAGCTCAGAAATTCAGCATCACAGCTGTTGTCACGTCCTCAGAAAGCACAAAAGGAAACCTCCAGCATGGCCTAGTGTCCCAATTCCCAGTGTGTGGAACCCAGTGAACTTTGCTCTACTGCAAATCTATGTGGGTTCGCAGGGTGAGAGGTGAGAAGCTTGCAATGGTGGGACTTAAATCTTAAGTTTCAATAACTCCCCGCCTTCCCCCACCTTCCTGGCAAACATCAAGACCACTTTTTCATTTTAGTCATCACCGTGGGTCTTTCTTCTCCCTTGTTCACCCACCTTGGTTAATGGGTATTGAATTTCCTGTCCAACTAACCCTTTTCACTTACAAAGCTCCCGACAGAGAGAGACAGATATACCCAACCTGCAAGTCACCAGCTACCCCCAAAGTCACACACAGTCCTCAGACTGCTGGGAAGGGGGTCAGTGGAATGCCAATTTCTTATCCACCACATCCCTTACTGGCATTAAAGTCAGGGGAGGGAGGAGGTGAAAATTATTTAGAGGTGTTAGTGTGAGTTAAAGTGACAACAATAATTATTCTCATCACATCATCATCATCATCATTATCATCATCCTCATGATGCCAGAAAGATAAGGCGGAGTCCCATGGACACTTTCCTAACTCAGACTTTAAATACAGTTATGGCCAGGCATGATGGCTCACGCCTGTAATCTCAGCACTTTTGGAGGCCAAGGCAAGCAGATCGCTCGAGGCCAGGAGTTCGAGACCAGCCTTGGCAATATGGCAAAACCCTGTCACTACAAAAAATACAAAATTTAGTTTGGCCTGGTGCATGCCTGTAGTCCCAGCTACTTGGGAGGTTGAAGTGGGAGGATCACTTAGCCCAGGGAGGTCAAACCTGCATTGAGGCTGCAGTGAGCCATGATTGTGCCACTGCATTCCAGCCTGGGCCACAAAGTGACACCTTGTCTCAAAAACAACAACAACAAAAAAATACAATCATCGTGGTTACAATGTCTCCCCGCAAACAAAGAGAAAGTTGTAGAAATGAAGGAGGAGGAATGAATCCACTCCTTCCACAGTCTCATGCTGGCTTCCAGAGGTAGTTGGAGCTGCTAACTTTTGGGATGCAGGTGGGCTCACCTATCATATGCAATCAGTTTGCCATTTCGGCATTCTGTGCCAGATGCAGACTCCTAAGGCTGCCTGGCTTCACTGCACATTGGTGAATTTGCAGCACTGGGTGGAGGGTTCTGGGTCAAGGATCTACCGACATCAGCCCAAATCTTTTACAGCTCACTCAGACAAGAAGCATTATTTTCTTCATTCATCAGGTAATTCACCTGGCCCTCTTCAAGGTACTTAAGTTTCAAGATCAAGGGAGCATGAACTCAGGAGAGATGACCTCAGGGCTCTAAGACTTTTATCCAGCACTCCTCGCCCCCTTAAATAAATGAACTATTAGCTCTAAACAAGCTATTCCAAGTTTTCATTTCTTGTTGTTTTTTAAAAACAAAGGACTATAGCTTTTCCCTTCCCCTCCCCAACCCACCCTACCTGCTCTTCAGCTTGAACAAAAATAGCAGAACAGCTGAGGCTGCCATGACGACCAACTAAAGCGCTGTGGTGCTCACCCTTGTCCACTGGTGATAAAACCTGCCTGCGGCTCTCCCAGTCCTCTCCAGCTAGGGCCGGGCCCTCTAACTTTCTTCCAAATATTCCACCTTCAGGAAGCTTTCCCAAATAGAGCTGCTGTATCCTCAACCAAGAAGTTCAGGATCAGTTGGAGGTGCCTCAGCGCCCAGTGCCTCTGAACTTTTTGATATGTTCTCATTTGTTCCTTTCAGTGTCTCCAGGCATATGTGACGGAGATGACCATCTCCATTTTGTAGATGGAAAAATAGAGGCACGGGCCATGAACTGACTGACCCTAAGTCATAAGTTTCTGGTTTAATGGTAGAACCACGTGTAGAATTCAAAGTTCCCAACTCCAGATCTGGTGAGCAGAAGAACAGAAGGAACAGCCACTTTCAGAAAACCTGACCCAAAAGGAGAAAAGATTCTACTAGGCGAGCTGCTTCCCAGCCACAGACTGGCAGTCCCTCAACCAGTCTCTGGGATATAAACCTGGGAAGGGTTGGGGAAAAATCTACTTTCCCACCATGGTAAATGAGCTGCACAAAAACCCACCTCTATTCTGGATTCAGCATTTCGGGTGCATCCACCAAGCACAGGCAACCAGAAGAGCACAGGAAAGCTTCCTTGGCCAGGTTTATCATGATCCTTACGGAGCACTATCCACGCATCCCATTAGCCACACCTGTGAGACAGTGCTCCCTGCAAGCACCCAGGTCTGGAGGCCTGCAGGCCCCTGTTTCCTTGTTCAGGAAACCCCAGTGTTGCTAACAAAGCAGGAGCTACCGCAGTCCCCCAAAAGGCTTCCTCTTTCTTCATCTCTTTCCGACACTTATAAATGTGCTTCCTCTCCCTATGTAAATTTTGTTCAAATGGCACAACGCAGGCTTGTCATGAGGCCATTAATAACTCGCGTTTTCACAGGCTCTTCTTGGTTTCCTGGTTCAAGAGTCAATTCTTATCTAGACAGACACTGATGTCTGGATTTACTGGTGTGAGGATGGACAAATGGGCTTTGTTTGGGGCAGGCCACATAAACGTGATTTATTTTCACTAAGTCAAGAACTGAGAGGCTGAAGGCAGCTCTTGACAATCACTACGCTGAAGAAATTGAGAGTTAAATTTCTTCCCTTTTGTCTCGCTCCCACTTCAGGGTCAAAGTCCCAGGAAAGGCTGAAATGGTGTTTACTTTCCCCCACTTATGCTGACCCTTTGCATTCTGACCAGCTGAAACAATGGAACTAGCTGGTCAGTTTCACTTTCCACTTTCAGGAAGGGTAACTTTCTATTCTTACCCCTCACCGAGAAACAGAGTCTGGCTTTGTGGCTTGGTCAAGGCTGGGTGTAGGTGGGGGCGCGATGCTTCTTGGTGAAGGGCTTAAAGAAATATGAAACAAGATGGGCATTCCAAATTCTCCTTAAATAATTACACGCCAAAATTAAAACTCCTTTAACCCAGGAGTTGCTGGCCTTAATAGCCCAATATTAAAAGCAGGGCTACCAAGGCCAAGGCTCTAAAGATATTCTCTAATATTTCCTAGCAACACAAAGGCAATTGTTACTAACAGATTCTGGAAAAGCACATTCAGTTCAGTCACGGAAGACCTGGATTCAAGTCCCACCTCTGCCAATTCCTGGGTAATCTTGACATTTCTAAGCTTCAATTTCCTCTCCTTTAAGATGGGTTTATTTATGCCTGCCTGGTCTGCTGCACAGGCATATTGGAATTAAGTGATCAACATGCAGAAGCCCTTTAAAAACTGAAAAGTGCGAGACAAAGTTAAATCAATTAGTGTTTATCTGTTGACCAAATTGTTCTTCTACTAGACTGTGAGAACAGATTCCCTGACATTCATTCATCTTTGTATCCCCAGGGCTTAGAATATAGTGAGAAATCAATAAATGCTTCTTGCATGAATGGATGAATCAATGAATGAGATAAGACCAACCACCTAAGTTACTAGCAGGGAAAACAACACCTCAGGGAGGCCAATGCAAGGCTTTGTGCCTGGAGGCTTTTATCGTGGAATCTGGAGACAAGCAGGAAACTGTCTAACCCTCTAATTTATGGTAGCAGCCTGAACCAAGCTGCCCTGAAAATTCTGCATGGTACACTGTGTTAGTCCCAGTCTTCCGAGAAACAAAGGCTAAAATGAGATTAAACATACAAGGTGTTTTGTTTTGTTTTGTATTTTGAGATGGAGTCTCACTCTGCTGTCCAGGCTGGAATGCAGTAGTGCGATCTCAGTTCACTGCAACCTCCACCTCCTAGGTTCAAGCAATTCTCCTGCCTCAGACTCCCAAGTAGCTGGGATTACAGGCATGCAAAAAATATCCTTTATTTATTTTTTTTTTTTTTTGGATTTTGGACTTTAGCCAACTGACAGTGGTCATGGCTGGTTACTGCTAGCCAGTGGCCCCTACATCTTACTGGAGTCACAGAGTGTCCCCCTAGTTGGGCTGGCTATGACCCGAGGCCATTACAGGTTTCATGGCCCCCCAGCTGATCCTGCTCAGGCCTCTCCCAGCCTTGCTGATCCTCAGGTCTTGGTGACAGTAATGACCAAGAACCAACAAGGAACTCTAGACACATGGAAGCCAGGCTCTTACCTCTTTCACTGCTGCCTTAGAGGCCTTTTCCCCAATTCCCTCTTCCAAGAGGGTCACCAAAGACACACACGGGGACTTTCTGGGTTTGGTTTTTTGTTGTTGTTAGTTTTTTCTCTTTTTTTTTTTTTGGAAAGAATGACCTTCAGTTATTCTAACTGAAAGAGTCCAAATTAAACCTAAAAGCATTGATTTTGTTTAATAATTAACAGCTTATAAAGCTGGTCAAACTATGTCTTGCAGAATAATCATCTCCATTTCACAGGGACTTTTCTAGGGAGTTCTGAGTTTCCATGTTGGAGCTGCAATCTAACACTTGAGCTGCCAGTCTCAGCCTGAGATTGGACAGGAGAGGACACAAAGTCAAGGACAGGCTGGACTCTCCCAACCAAGCCAAACTAGGCCTTTCCATCTGAGGAAAGAGGGGGTCATGCTGGGGTGGAGGGTAAGCCTCAGGGCAGGAGAACGGGCTGCCCACTCATCACATGGCCTCCAGCAGGAGCATCGAGCCCATCTCTGAACATGGCTTGTTTCTCTCCACTGGTCCTCCAAGCCAGAGCCACAGCCCAGAAAGGGCTGGGGTTACCTGATGCCAGACATGCCCAGTGTTTGAGAGGGAGAACTGCCATCACTAGGCAGAAACACTGATTCAGCCATCTTCTGCCCCGTGACACTTAACAGTATTTGCAAACTCAGTAACTAGCCTCAGCACACCACCTTCCTTTGCCTCTTGTCTGCATTTATCCTTCTCACACCAATTGAAAAACCAATCATGTTTGGTTTCTTTGCAAATCCACATTCTTTAAGAAACGATACTCTGCAGTAAAACCTGGGCATTCTCACACTTATACTCTGAGGTTGACTGTCCAAAAACCCACCATTCACCACTTGCCCTTGGGTGAGCCATTTTCCCTGGCAGAGTCCTCTGTCTTCCTCTATATTAAGTAAGACAGAGTGGAAAATAACCATTTGAGTTCTTGGGGGCTGTCCTGCCCCAGTGCTCTTTGAGTCCACTGGCCTTGCTAACTCCCTCCTCACTAAGCACACACACATACTTAAAAGACCTTTGACCTTCTGCAAACATTTATCTACAACAAACCCAGCTTGGTCACATGTAATACAAGACATGAAGTGAGACAACACACTTTCTGGTTTGGAATCACAAGCGTGAGGACAAAACATGGTTTCTACTCTTCATTTGTATACAGTTATAGAAGCCACTAGAATCAACATTGGGATCGGGATCAAGAAGAATCTGTCCCAGGGTTCTCATCTCCTCAGAAGGAGGTGAGAGTATTTGCAAAGGTCTTGCCAGAGTGATGAATTAAAATGGAGAAATTGTGTAGCTTTTAGAAGCATAGCCAATATTATGTTACAATTTTATTTATTCTTAGAGACAAGGTCTTGCTTGCTCTGTTGCCAAAACTGGAGTGTAGTGGTGTGATCATGGCTCACTGCAGCCTCGACCTCCTGGGCTCAAACGATCCTCCCACCTCAGCCTCCCAAGTAGCTGGGACTACAGGTGTGTGCCACCATGCCCAGCTAATTTTTTTTTTAATTTGTGTTGACCGGGCACAGTGGCTCACACCTGTAATCCCAGCATTTGGGAGGCCTAGGTGGGCAAATCACCTGAGGTCAGGAGATCAAGACCAGCCTGGCCAACATGATGAAACCCCATCTCTACTAAAAATACAAAAAATTAGCTGGGCGTGATGGTGGGCGCCTATAGTCCCAGTGATTAGGGACGCTGAGGCAGGAGCTTCACTTGAACCCAGGAGGCGGAGGTTGCAGTGAACTGAGATCACGCCACTGACAGAGAGAGACTCGTTTCAAAAAAAAAATTTGTAGCAGAGTTTCTTCATGTGACCCAAGTTGGTCTTGAAATCCTGGGCTCCAGGGATCCTCCTGCCTTGATCTCCCAATGTGCTGGGATGACAGGCCTGAGCCACTGTGCCTGGCCTATACTATAACTAAAAATTTTAACTATTATTTTAATAATATGCACTATAGAAGGAGGGTGTGAGTCAAAAGGGAGCATGGGTTAAAACAGGTAGAAAATGTCTTCCCTGGGATCTTGCAATCTATGACCCACCTCTCCGCCACTCCTGCCAGCCTCTGTGCCCACTGCCTGAACGCCTTCCTCTTTTTCACTTTTCCTTTTCATGATATTGTAGTCCTTTGTATGGCGTGTTTTGCCAACCCTGCAGTCACAATATAGTTTATTTCCTCTTTGTTCAGGTTCAGCAATCTTCCAAAAGTAGAGACACAGACCCCTGTAGGGGAAGAGGAGAGTGGCCCACTAATACCAAGTAGGAAAGAAGCACCTGGAAGGTTCTCATGCACAAAAACCTCCCCCACCTCCACATGCAACTAATAAAAGCTTCATCTGAGTTATCACACTGAGGATGATGCAAATGCTCTGAGGAAGGTTCAGCTTCACAGACAGTCACACTTTAGTGAGAATTATTTTTGAATTTTAGCTGATTAGAATTTGAAAGAACCTGAAGAATCATTTAGTGCAAATTATACTCAAGGATTTTTTTTTATCATGGTCAACCTCTATTAAATATGACAATGACAAGAGTCCCCTTCTTGAGTCTACTCCACTGACGTGCATTTTGAATTATTAATAACTCGGCTGGGGGTCCAAAGTGGCTCCTGCCAGAGGTCATGGCGCTCGCGAAGGCGAGGTCATCAGTTCAAGGCTAACCTGAGCAACCTCATAAGCTCAAAGTGATTGGCAAAAATAAAATAAAATAAAATAACTGGGCTGGGCACAGTGGCTCATGTTATAATCCCAGCTCTTTGGGAGGCTGAGTTGGGTGGATCATTTGAGGTTCAGGAGTTTGAGTTTAGCCTGGCCAACATGGTGAAACCCTGCCTCTACTAAAAATACAAAAATTAGCCAGGTGTGGTGGCAGGCACCTATAGTCCCAGCTACTCAGGAGGCTGAAGCAGGAGAATTTCTTGAACCTGGGAGGTGGAAGTTGCAGTGAGCCAAGATCTCACCACTACACTCCAGCCTAAGTGACAGAGCAAGACTCCATCTCAAAACAAATCAACAAACAAGCAAACAAAAAAACAAATTATTAACATCTGTGAAACCACATCCTTATCTTTAGTCCAACCTTGCAGAATCTGTTCAGATAGTTCAGCTGCAAGCAAGAAAAATCCCAGCTCAAAATGCCTTAAACATTAAGGACATTTATCTCCTGGAATCCGAAGTCCAGCATTCAGGCAGGCTTGGGGTTGGTAAATGTTCAGCCACATCACCAAGGTCCCAGTTTCTTCCCATTTCTCTATTCTATCATCTTCAGCACAAATTTCATTCTCAAGCGGGTGGCAAGAGGGCTGTGGTGCCACAGGTTCACCTCACAACAAGGTCCAGACAAAAAGAGAAAAATATTCCCACGAGCATAGAATAGAAACTTGCCTTCAATCTAACTGCTCCAACTTAGTTCACATGAACAATTATAGTCCCCAGGGCATACCATGCAATCCCTGACTCTGTAATCACCCAGGGTGGAAAGAGAGACGGAACTTCCACCATAATGTCCACCCTTCCTGCCTCTTAGCAATCTCCACCTCAAATAGAGATCTCCCTTACCCTGCAACTCAGAAAACAGCCTCAGCCTTTCCAAAAAATGGTGCATAAATGGTTCCAGGCTCCCTGGTTGTTCTCTGGACATATACTAGTTGGCCAGTTTCCTCCTAAAAAGGTGGCACCCAGAATGGAATGCCATTCTTGGTAGAACATATTGAAATTATTCTAGGACAAAGGAGCTATTCTCTTATTAAGGCAGCTTAATACTAAGGTAGCTCAGTGGCCACATCATACTATTGATTTTTTTTAACTTTTAAGTTCAAGGATACATGTACAGATTTGTTATATGGGTAAAGTGGTATCATGAGGGTTTGATGTACAGATTATTTTGTCTCCCAGGTACTAGTACCCAATAGTTATTTTTTCTGATCCTCTCCCTCCTCCCACCCTCCACCCTCAGAAATGCCCGGTGTCTGTTGTTCCCCTCTATGTATCCATCTGTTCTCACCATTCTGTTCCCAGTTATAAATGAAAACATGTAGTATTTGGTTTTCTGTCCCTGTGTTAGTTTGCTAAGGATAATGGCCACCAGCTCCATCCATGTTCCGGCAAAGGATATGATGTCATTCTTTTTTATGGCTGCATAATATTCCACAGTGTATAGGTGCCACATTTGCTTTATCTAGACTACCATTGATGGGCATTTAGGTTGATTTTATTTCTTTGCTACTCATACTATTGATTTTTTTTCAACAAGTAGTCAACTATAAATCCTGCAATTCATTCTCACATGGTGATGACATGTTGGATTTCTGCTGTGCTGTGCTAGTTCAATTGCTTTTATAAACCTAAAAGCCGAACTCAGGATTAACATATTGAACTAGATCAAGATCATGCTGAATAATGCTTCAGTCACTCAGTGTAACAACTATTCAGTCACCTATGTATATTATCCATCTATAAATCTATATTCATTTTCTAGGGCTGCCATAACAAAACACCACAGACTACAGGGCTTGAACAATAGAAATTGACTTTCTCAAAATTCTAGAGGCTACAAGTCCAAGATCAAGGTGTCAGCAGGGTTGGTTTTTTTCTCCAGCTTCCTTGCTTGGTTGCAGATGGGTGGCTTCTCACTCTGTCCTCCATAATCTCTCTTCCGCATGTGCATATGTCTGCGTCCTAATCTCTTCTCCTTCTAAAGACACCAGTTATATTGGATAAGGGCCCATCTGTATGTCCTCATTTTACCTTAATTACCTTCTTAAAAGCCCTATCTCCAAATCCAGTCATGTTCTGAGGTGCGAAGTGTTAGGAATTCCACAAATGAATATGAGGTAGACACAATTCATCCCATGACAAATGCGATATCTGACTTCCGTGTATGCTTCAAAGTCAGATAAAAACTGGCCACGAAATCTAAGGCCAGGGCTGCTGGCTCTCCTCTAGACACTCCCTCAAGGACGACCATTAATCCAATTATTTTCTCATGTTATGCTGAGATCAGTCTCTTTGGAGAGCAGATTTAAACCAGGTTTGGGAGAGAGTTGAAGAGAAAGATCATTCTGGAAACCTGGGCCCAAAAGGGGGCTCTAGTAGAGTGTTTCCACAGTCAGAGTAGGTGACTCTGGATATGAAGGTGCTGAACCGGGGGCTCCTGCACAGAAGATGAATCATAATGGAGACGGGCAAGGGAAGAAGAGCTGGAAGGTTATCAGAAGGCAAATTTGGTGACCTTCCCATTTTACTTAGGACATAGGTAGCAGCAACTGCATCTGGGACACTTTTTAAATTATCCTGAGTGCCTGTATCACAGAGTAACTATGACTGTCTGCAATTACCCAGCAGGGCAGTGATGACCACATTTTGCTAAACTTAAAAATCCAGGTTTCTATAGATGTGGTTAATGAAAAGTAATTGGTATACTTTATCACTCTTACAGTCTTTAAAAAGTATGCACACACAAATATATGTATATATCTACACACACAGAGAGAGAGAAACAAGGGGGTGATGCACTATTAGAGAAACTACACACAAATCCTAGAGAATGAAGTAGCAATCACTACAGAGTAAGATTGCAATAAACAAACACCTGTTCACAGATCAGTTACTCCTGATCCTTAAGCATCCCTTTTTAGATTAAATCACTTAAGAGGCAAAGCCTGCTCTCCAGGTCAATTTAAATTTCTAACGATTGAAGCTTTAGGGTAACTCAATGTTATTACTCCTCTGCTGATTTTTTTCCTTCTTGCTGGAGCAGGTACTCAAAAGATGGGAATTGTGACTGGAGGGTCATCAACATGGCTGAGTCCAGCTCCTGCATCTGATGCCTGAAGCTCCTTCCCCACATACCAAATGCCTACCCCACAAACCAATGACACTGGCACATGGGAGTACACCTTTGCAGGAGCCGCTGTCTCTCCAAGGAAGCTCTCCTTCAGTTTCCTCAAGGTAGAAATCAAGAGAGAAGAGAAGCACCTTTCTACCTTCCCTGCTCTAATTTGTACCGCCTCCCCATGATGAGATAAGCCTGTGCCAACTGCTACCTGGGTGGGGGCGAGCTGCGTGTGACCCCGTCATTCTTTTTTCTTTTCACCCCATTAGTAAATGCTTTTTAGCCACTTCACCAACTGACCCCAAGCCTCACCTCTGGTCTCTAATCAAAACCTAAACAGGGTTTTCCATAAACTGAAATTTACATTCAATCATCACCATAGCAACCATCACACAGAATTAGATACTTTTCCATTTCTGATATAATTTACTTTTTTTTAAAGAGCTGCTTTCCTCTTCAATTGCAAATCCAAGCTATTCAGAAGATAACCATTAAAAATCTATTTTGAAAAAACTATATTTAAACAGACTGTGGCAAGATTCTTAAAACAGGTATTTGAAGTGGTTTCTAGGCACTTAGCAACATACACTTATTCCCCCAAATGGTGGCCGTCATTGCTGAAGACTCCAGGATTTGGTCCAGTGTTAAGAATCAATGCTTCTCTCAAAACTGTCACAAACAGTACTGAAAAGGTGCCCTGAAATAACAACTGCAAGCCAGGGCATACAATTCTGTTAATTTCTAAAGGATATCCACATCATGCCTAAAAATAAATAAATAAAACAAGGTTGGACTGTTCAGTGTGCAATTGGCGAATCCCCCCCCAAATTTCTGGAATTCACTTAGTCATCCAAGAGGAGCTATTCAATGGCTAACGAGACTTAAGACTATGTAACAATAGGCAACAGGAAGGACAGTAAGCCACAGTTAAAGAGATGAACCCTCATTCAGGAAGTGTAAATGTTTCTCATTCTATGAGTACAATGCCATAAGAGAGTCCTTGAATATACAAAGATGTTGGAAATGTATTTCAGATTTAGAAAAAGGTAAGAAAAGACACCTTTCAGAAGATGTACTGACAAAAAAAAAAATCTACTTATGACACTAATCCCACTAATAAATTAATGAACATTCACCCAATGCATCATTCCTATACATCTCATTCCCCTGTTACTTACAATCCTAGAAACTGGGCAATTCGGTTGTATTGAAAATTGAGATAATAAAATCAAGTCATTTTCCATAAGCCAAATCATTTTATCTTATTTATTTACAGCTGAACTATGATGTAGTGATATTCCATTCACTTAATTCATTCATCAAGCATTTACTGAGCACTAGATGCTACCAGGTGCTGAGAACTGGATTTAATAAAGATAACTGACACATCATCCAAGACTCATTACTTTTCTAATTCATAGGATGGCAGATGTTTTATGTCCAAATGTCACGTAAATTTTCACCCATTTCCTTTGAATAAACATTCAAGATTTTCTCTCTATATAGGAGGTAATGCCGGTCACATGGCTGTGCTACTCATTTTAATAACTCCAGTCTGAACGCTATAATTAGACTGATAGCTAATAGTCAACCATTTTATTATTAAGACATGGTAGTTCTCACCACAGGGCATTTATTTTGAGATTTCTGAAAACATCCTGACTTAGTTCCAGAGCCACTCTGCCACTTAGGAGATACGGCTGAATTCCACCCCAAATGACAAAGAAATCTCCCCTAAATGCTCCTAACAGTTAGTCATCGTATAGACCAAAAAGATGTCATTCTTAAAGCTTATCAGCCATTCTTTTTTTTTTTTTTAAAGACCATTGGCATAGCTAGTTAGGCAATGTAAGCAAGGAGTGGGTTATTTCCAAATAGTTGCCAAAGTATCTTATATGCACAAAAGTGAGAAGTCTTACATATTAAGTGGGATAATATATGCAAGAAAAATGCTAGCCCAGGAATGGGATGCTGGTTTCCTCCCAGGTGCCAACTCTAGTAGAACAGTGGTAGATGCCCATTCACCTCAGTGAGGCTTATTCTGAAACCAAGGCCCGCCTGAGTGAGACAAGATGCCTTGATCCACTAACGAAGTCTGATCTAGGAGCAGACAGGCTGTGATTTACAATGTGTTCCACTGTCCAAGGCAGCCTGGACCATGTTGGAAGGGGAGAGGCAGTTCTATGCCACTGAGTTTCTGGGGAGAGTTTGCAGAAATAATCCGAAAGAACATCCGAGCGCATTCAAACACTAATGAACCTTTGCTGACAATCTTAAGAAAAACTTTGAGGCACAACAGGCAGAACTTAAGAGAGAATGGGTACCTTCCAAATTGCTGGAAAAGATAAGAGCCAACCAAACATATTCCATGTTGAAGTTTTTGAAAAAACTTCATCAACAATGGAAAACCTAAATAAGATTACAGAAATTAAAGATCAGAGCAGTTGAGGCAGCACTCTCTGACAGACATGCCATGTTGCCAATTAACAAGACAAGCTAAGGATAAGTGTTAGAAGAAAAATGCTTGTTCCTTGGTGCCAAAAAGAAGAACTAGTGCTCAAAGAATTTTCTCAGCAAGGCAATTTTACTTTCTGCAGAAAGGGTGCTTCTTGGAAGCCTGATTGCCACAAGAGCACCCTGAACAAAGAAAAACAGATATTTTTATCACTGACACATCGGGTCCTCACTGCTGTGTGCTGTCTCCATTGGCTGGAGCTGAATGGCACAATCTAGACTGATCCTGATTGGCTAAAAATGTAAAACTTTCCTAAATAGGTAAATACACGATGGAGAACAAAGAAAGGAAGGGGGTTATTTACAGGAAACTAGGAGAATAATAATATTTCCAAATAAACAAGAGGCAAAGGCTGTAAGCCAGGAAATGCCTGGGTATGTTTGGACATGTCTGAGCAGGCTATAGGTCAGAATGAATAATCTGGTTAAAGTACAAGGACATAGAATGTACTTATTCTCTTACTGTATTTAACAGCTACATAGGACTTAACAGAGTTATTAATAAAAATCAAGGAAGCTTGAAGAAAGTTAGTTTTTAAAAGAAACTTATTTCTAACCCTTATTATTTATTCTTTAACAAAAAGGGAATTTTTGGAGAGAAACTTTTTACTTTTTGCAATTCCCTCTCTTGATTTTATAGTTTTTTTTCCCTCTTCAAACTTCCTTAACATGTTTTGGATTCATTATTCTGCTTGATTCTTCAAAAGAAGAAGTTTCTCTGAATAAGGTGGAGGAGAGTTAAGGGAGGTTTGTAGTAAGTGCTGTCTCTATGAGTCTTTGCACCAACCCACAGAGGCATGGTATGACACAACACCCAACAAGAATGAATACACCTACTACCTCGGCGAGAGAAGCAAGAATTGAGGCTATGATTCCTTTCCATTCACAGAATCATTTTTCTAGCCACTCTGTGAAGGGGTCATTTACTCCTGAGTTTTTGGCTAACTCATTGGACAGAGCAGTTAGACCTTGGCCTTTGTTATATTTCCATTAGAGGCGGTGTTGTTTGGGATGAAGGTACAACACTGAGTTTTAATCATGATGCACACTCCTCCTCTTTTTGCTAATATTATGTCTAAGGCTATCCTATTTTCCTAAGCCATCTGGCTAGTAGTCCTAATTGCTCAGCTATTCCTTTAACAGCATCCCTAGTATAGTTAATAAACTACTGTTGGTTGTAATAAATGTAATTCATCCAATCCAAGTTTTTATTAATTGTCACCCACCAAAATATTGACTCAAATCCTGCAGCTATTTGATCTCGGGCTTGACATTTATCTGGTGCTCCTCATGGGACTCCAATTGCATCTAAATAAACGTGAGAGTTGAAAGACCCATAAGGGACTTTCCTTGTTTTATGATGTTGTATTTTTCCTCTCTCTGGTTGATGAAATGCCAGGGTGAAAGGGATAGCCAATTGGACTACAGCACAAGTGCTGCTCCAGCTACTTGGCAGAGTGTGCAGTAAAGGTCCATCGCAATACTACCATTCATCTGCTTGGGGATGAACAAGGGTTGACTGATAGGTAAGCTTTTGAAAAGTCTTAAGCTCACTGCATCCTTTCAGGTCTCTAAGGAATGCTAAGTTTTATCCTTGTTGTGAGAGACACGAAGTGAGTCAGGAGACGAGGCTGGATGGCCCTCGGGGGCTGACCCACAGGGTGTCGAACTTCGGGATATAGCAGAGAGAGAACTTGACATGACTTGTTACCCCAGGCTGTGGAATCCTGGAAAAGAGCTACCATGGACCATCCTCGTGGAAAGGGGACAACATGGACCTCTAGCCTGCTGTGTGCATCAGCATAACAATCGCTTTTGTTTAGAGTGTGGACAGAATATTTGATCCATTTCAGCCAGGCAATCACATCTTGATATTCTGTCTCAATTGCCAAAGTTTGTTTTAGGTCTTTAACCTCTACAATAGCCACCTTGGTCTTGTTATTAGATGGAGGAGGAACAACCGTTTTGTTGTGAGAGGTTTTGGAAGAAGGCTTAAGGGAAGGTGTAGGCGGTGTGGGATTAACGAAACGTAATTTAAAGAATCCAATATATCGGTCTGTTCCTGAACCTCCAGCCCTCATACCATAAAACTGACTTACATAAGGGAACCGGAGTTTGGCAGAGTTTTCCCCTGGGACTATGGCTCATGACTCCAGAGAGGGTGGCGCTTTCTTGACTTGGGTGTGATGGGTCCATCCTCTCTCTCTGCTGTCTGGACTGCAGTTTTAGTAGTTAGGAGCACTAAGTACGGTCCTTCCCAGGCCAGTTCTAGCTTCTCCTTTTTCCAGCTTTTGATGAGGATGTGATCCCCAGGTTGATGCTGATGCTCTGGGAGCTCTAGGGGCAGCACCTGTGCTAAGAGAGCTTTAGTTTTCAGAGAAAGTAGAAGACAGATCAAGTATACATACTTTTTCAGAAATTGATCTTTTGGCCCAGGCATGGTGGCTCACACCCGTAATCCCAGCACTTGGGGAGGCCAAGGTGGGTGGATCATGAGGTCAGGAGACTGAAACCATCTGGCTAACATGGTGAAACCTTGTCTCTGCTAAAAACCCAAAAATTAGCTGGGCGTGGTGGTGCATGCCTGTAGTCCCAAGCTATTCGGGAGGCTGAGGCAAGAGAATCGCTTGAACCCAAGAGGTGGAGGTTGCAGTGAGCGGAGATCATGCCACTGCGCTCCAGCCTGGCGACAGTGAGACTCCACCTCAAAAACAAAAAAAAAGGTGATCTTTTGTTTCAAAGGTAGGAATATTACCAGTGGAGTGTAACTAGGGCAATCCACAGAGCATCTCGTAAAGAGAAAGACTAATATCTTTCCATGGGGCAGTTCAGATTCTCAGCAGGGCAATAGGAAGGCACTTGGTCTATGGTAACCGAGTCTCCAGAACCAATTTGGCTAAGTGGTTCTTTAAAGTCTGATTCATTCTTTCTATTCCCCCTGATGAAGGTGGGTACCAGCGAGTATGATATTCCCATCCAATGTCTAATGTTTGGGATGGCTGTTTGATGATGTGTGCGGTGAAATGAGTACCATTATCTGAGTCAATATTTTCTATTTGTCCAAACCTGGGTACTATATTTTAATTAGAGCCTTGACTACATTATTGGCTGTTGCATTTGAAAAGGAGATAGCTTTGACCCAGTGAGTGAGGTATTTTAGATGATCTATTAGAGGCATTTTGGTGTAATCAGCTTGGATACTTTGGAATGGACTTAATCCTGGATTTCTTCCTCCAAAAGGTGGCTTTCTGAGGGTCTGTTTATTAGTCTTTTTACATAGTAGGCAACAATCTGTAACTTGTCTTGCCAAAATATAAATTCCTATACATTCATAAACTCTGAGGATTGCATCATACATGGCTTGGGGTCTCCAATGTGTCCCTTGATGCAGTTGGACCAAAATCTTCCTCATAAGGTATTTAGATAACATTTCTCTCTTGTCTGGCAATATCTATGTTCCTTCTGAATTCTCTTTAGCACCTGTTTTTATTAGTTTTAGACCAAAGAAAGCTAAGCACCATTTTATATTTAACAGTGCTTCCTGTATGATTTTATACCAGACAAGCTACATTTTACCTTTAATTAGTGTGCTATTAATGTTAAACTTAATTTTAATAAAACCTTGTAGACATATTTATCCAGTTTTAATGTCTGACCATAAGGTAAGATTTTTATAGACTCTTTTTTTTCTTAATGTTAAAGATGATAACTGTTCTCTGTTTTTTTTCCTGAAGCAAACTTCCTTTATGTCTGTGGACTAGATTGCCTAAAGCTGCAAGATGAGAAGTTAGGATAATATATGTTACGCTGTTAACTTTTAGCAAGCTTTACTTTTGTTGAAAATGTAAGTTTGGGATTCTAATTATATGCTAGGTGTAGGGCCTGGACCTAGAGAGAAGTGCAGATAAGGTCTGGCTTATTTCAGCATTTAACTCTATGTGCCCTAGGTTTTACCTAGCTATAAAGCAGGCCAGTTGTACAGGTAAGAAATGGTAGCCTGTGTATCTATCTGATCTGCTAGGTTATTCCCTTGACTTTTAAAAGAAAAGCTCCTCTGGTGTCCGGGGACATGGACAATAGCTTCTTTTGGCAACTGAACGTTATTTAATACTTGGGGGATTAATTCCTTATGGACCAGGTCTTGGCCTTTGCTATTAATATGACCTTGTTCAGTCTAAATTTTTCCAAAGGTATGATCTACCCTGAAGGCATACTTAGAATCAGCATGGGTATGACGCTTCTTTTCCAGTTATGCAAGTACTTTAAGGTTTGGCTGAGTGCAAATAGCTCACAAGTTTGGGCAGACCCATTATTAGGCAAATTTCCTGACAATATTTTTTCAAGAGTTTTTCCATCAGTTACTGAATACCTATTTTGTCTTTTTCTTCCCCCCCTCAATCATCCGGGAGGAACTATCTATAGATAAGTACTGTCCCCCTAAAGGGAGTTTCTCTTAAGTCTGGTCAGACCTTTGTATGATAATCAATTAAATCTAAACATGCATGCGCTCTCTTTAGATTTTGATCTCCTGTTAGGAAATCTGCTGGGTTAAGCAAATTATCAGTGGTTAATGTATTTTTTTTTCTTTTCTTTTCTTTTTTTTTTGGAGACAGAGTCTCACTCTGTCACCCGGGCTAGAGTGCAGTGGTGCAATCTCAGCTCACTACAACCTCTGCCTCCCAGGTTCAAGTGATTCTCCTGCCTCAGCCTCCCCAGTAGCTGGGACTACAGGTGCCCATCACCACACCTGCCTAGTTTTTTTGTATTTTAGTAGAGATAGGGTTTCACTGTTGCCCAGGTTGGTCTCAAACCCTGAGCTCAGGCAATCCACCCACCTTAGCCTCCCAAAGTGCTGGGATTACAGGCTTGAGCCACCGCACCCAGCTGGTTAATATTAAATCATCTTTTTCTAACACGATAGCTTCATACTTTAAGATTCTTGAGTCAGTAAGCTACCTTTTTGCTTCCTGACTCAAGGTAGTTCTGACCTGGTGAGGTGTGCTCACAATGAGGTTTCCTCCAAAAGTTATTTTTCTACTTTCTCCTGTTAGCAAAGCAGTTGCCGCTACAGATTGAATGCATCTGGGCCATCCGCAGATTACTGGGTTAAGGAATCTTTATAGGACGGCTACAAATTGCCAGTGGCCTCCATGCTTTTGGGTAAGTACTTCTAATGCTATGCTCTAGTTTACATTGACAAAAAGATGGAATGGTTGCTTAAGGAGGGTAAAGTTAGGACACAGGCAATTACTAATAGATGTTTTAACTTTTCCACTTGTTGGATTTCTGGTAATTGCCAAATTAAGGGTAGAACATTGGCCTGTCTTGTATGAGCTTTTTGTATAAGGGTTTTGTTTCTAGGGCATAAGAGTCTATCCATAGATGACAGTATCTGACTAATCCTAATTTTCTAAGTTCTTGTTTAGTCTCCGGCAGAGGCAAGGATATGATGCTTTCAATCCATTCAAGCTCAATTTTCCATTTACCTTTGCTAATTAAATGACTTGTTCTAATATTTGACTAAATAAATTTGGAGACTCCATAAACCTGTGGGGTAAGACTGTTTATCGGGTATTGCAGTTTTTGACTGGAGTGAGGGTCTTTTCACTCAAAGGCAAATAGACAAGCCCAGAAGCCCTCTGCTAACAGACAAGCCCAGAAGGCATCTTTTAAATATATTATTGTAAACCACTGGTGGCTGTATGGGATCCTATTGATAATATAATAAGGATTGGGAACAATAGCGTGTGTAGTTTGGACTATTTGATTAATAGCTCTAAGGTCTTGTACTAACTGCTATGACACATCTGGCTTCTTTACAGGCAGCATTGGAGTGTTACAGGGGAACGTACAGGGTTTAAGAAGCCCATCACAGAGAAGATCTTTAATTATAGGTTTTAATTTTACCCTGGCTTCTAAAGGAATAGGGTATTGCTTTTCTCTTTACTATTTCCCTAGGGGTTTTTTTTTTCTTTTTTTTTTTTCCTTGAGTCTCCTGGCTTTACTCTTTCATACACTTTATATTGCCTGGAGAGTAGGGGTTTGGGTTTTTCATACGTTTTGGTCCCCTGGGTACTTTGTTGTATGGTGGACAGCAGAATTTTTGCTTTCTGCTTTTGTTTTTCCTTCATCTCTTTTTACGTATACTTTTTGGGCTTCTCAGAAGCTCTTCTATAGGTCTATCTTTTGTAATTTCTTTAATATCTGGTCAACTATTAGTTACAAAATGAAGCTTCAACATCCCTCATTTGAGGGGGTCTTCTAATTCTAGACTTGTTATTGTTGCTAGCTTTATCCATTTTATTCCTTACCTTACTTGGGTTATTTCCCATCTTGATGGTTTTGGAGTGAGGCTCAATTTCCCTTACTGGAAATTTCTCACCTTCCCTACTACTGGAGGTTTGTGTGAGGTTCAATCCCCTCTAATGGAGATTTCTTCCCTCTTTTTAATCTCCAACATACCCTGACCAAGGAATACTTCACCACCCCAGCAGCTTTTCTTGCCTTGGTATGTCCCGACCACCAAGGAAATACCTTGCCACTCACACGACATCTCTTACCTTGGTCTGTGCACAGAGTTACCTGGTCGCCATGATATGTGGTGATCTTTTCCCCCAAGTTGCTGGCTTATTTCTTCCTGTGTTGCTGAGAGGCTGTGTTTATTCGTCACACTGGGTGGGTCTCAATTTCTTACCCCTGAGGCTGCTGCAAGAAGGCAGCGGGGCACACCTCCTCACAGGAAAGGACCGGAACTCTTTTCCCCAGAGGAGATTGGGAATCCTGAATGAGCCCCGAAATTTGTTAGACGCAAAATGCTTGTTCCTTGGTGCCAAAAAGAATTAGTGCTCAAAAAATTTTCTCAGCAAGGCAATTTTACTTTCTGCAGAAAGGGTGCTTCTCAGAAGCCTGATTTTAATGAGAGTATCCTGAACAAAGAAAAGCAGAGATTTTTATCCCTGACACATTGGGTTCTTACTGCTGTGTCCTATCTTCATTGGCTGGAGCTGGATCGCACAATCTAGACTGATCCCGACTGGCTAAAAATGTAAAATGTTCCTAAATAGGTAAACATGTGATGGAGAACAAAGAAAGGAAGGGAGTTGTTTACAGGAAACTAGGAGAATAATATTTCCAAATAAGGAAGAGGCATAGGCTGCAAGCCAGGAAATGCCTGGGCATATTTGGACATGTCTGAGCAGGCTATAGGTCAGAACGAATAACTTGGTTAAACTACAAAAACATAGAATGTACTTATTCCCTTACTATATTAATTAGCTACATAGGGCTTAACAAAGAGTTATTAATAAAAAGCAAGGAAGCTTGAAGGAAGTTAGTTTTTAAAAGAAACTATTATTTCTAACACTTATTATTTATACTTTAACAAAAAGGGAAACTTTGAAGAGGAACTTTTTACTTTTCACATAAGGATAAAATCCCTTTGTAAGAGTTGAACCAACACATGGATTGCAACCAACACCAGATTCTTGGTTTTTTGTTTGTTGTTTCCTTTTTTTAAAGATCAGTAGAAAGATCATAATCACCCCAACACAGTCTCCTGGAAATGATGCAGATGTGTGGCTTCTGTGGCAGAAGGAAGCAAAAAATGTTTTGAGTATCTTCTGTAAACTAAGCTTTGAAAAATATAAGTAAATATATCTACAAAAAACACACAATTCAGCTTATGAGTTATTTATGTTTTGATTTTTTTAAGAGTTCCTTAGATAAACAGTGTCAAATCTAAAGTGATCCTTGCATGGTTTGGGAGTGGTCATTCCAGTGGTCATCAAATTCAAGATGCACAAACCCATTGCTAGTGTGAACTAGGCAAAGAGAGAGCACCTCCAAATCTCCCCCATCCTGGGACTTCATTGTTCAGGTCCATGCATCTGGGAGGAGCAGAGACAGCCAGGCTGTGGTTGGGCAAGAAAGGACACAGGCCATCTTCATCCACCCACAGCCCCTGGAGCCATAGTTGGGCTGGTAGCCAATGCTAATGAAATAGCAGACATGAGCCCTGGGGGAAGGAAGGATGTGTCTCCATTCACCATCTCAGTTACATCTCCCACAGCCCTTTGAGCGGGACATTTTCAACCGCGTTTTACCCATTACTGAAAAGAAGTTTCTGAGAGTGTTGCTCCATAACCCAGAGCTGGTGACTAGAACCAGGATTAGAGTTCTGGCCTGCCTGGTCTGAATCTTAGACTTGCAGCTTTGGCCAACTGAGTTTATTCATATCTAGGGTCCATGTCCCCATGTCCTGATCAGATGCACCATTAGGGAACTAAAGAGTTAATTCTGACAACATAGGGCAGAGCATGGAGGTGCCTGCAAGGATGACACATGTGCCATCCCTGCTGAGTAGTAAGTCCCAGATGCGGAAACCAGCCACCAAAGACTAATGCCCACGCACTAGCTGAGCTCCCAAGACCCTGGACAGCAGGGCCTGTGTTTGCTATGGAATCTGTAATCCCTCTGCCACGTCCCGTATAGCACCAAGTCCTTGATGAATTCACAGAATGGGGGTTTAATAAGTACATATTAATGGGAGGGCAGCAGGAGCACCTGCAGCAAATATGAAACCGCATTTGATGCTTTATTTAGATCATAAGTGTTCTGAAAGCATTTTTTTCCTGCACAATTCAGGATATAGTCAGTCAATGCATATTTGTGTCAGATAATGACTGCGACCCTAACAAGATAGTAATTTAATCACTCTGTTCCAAACTGCTTCAGCGGAGCGGTAACTAAACTATCTGTGCTCCAAGACTTCAACCCAACAACCAACCAACTAAATAGCATTTACTAAGATCTCTGAGAGCCCACACTGTGTGAAGCACAAGGAAAATCCCACAGAATCATAATATGTGGGCCCTGCTCCTACCAGATTTATCCACTCTAGCTCAGGAACCAAACAGAAATTCAGGAGATGATTTGATAAACGAGTGTTACCTGTGAGTGTCCCACAAATGAGCTCCACAGGAGTGCAGAGAAAAGAGAAACCACAGGTAATAGAATTTGAGTTAGATGGGTTTGGGTGGTGGGATAAAAAAGAGAGACAAAAAAGATAAAAAAGATACAGATTTTCCCCCAGCCTCTTAAGAACATAACAGCATTTCACAGTATCCACAAGAGCACCCATAGCTTTCCTGATGTTCACTCTGTCAGCCCTCAGCATCGTGCAGTTGCTTGTCTAGGACTCCTTTATGCCCCAACCACCGTCTATTACACACCAGAGACAGAACTGTCAGGTTCCTGCAGACGTTTGTACAGCTGTGCGTCATATCTCTTCCACTCAACATCTAGAATGCAAACCCAAAACAACTTGGTTCATTACCATTTGCAGCAGAAATAAAGAAGAGTTCAAGACGGATCCCACATGGGCCCACTCTGCGCTGTGAAGGGCAGGATGGATGGAGGTGGGTGTGCCCTGCCTTGATGGCCACTGCCTTGAACCTTCCTCCTTCCCTCTGCATTTTAGAAACTGATCTCTTGATCTCTATTAGATGACTCGGATTAAGATCTCCTCCTTTCAAGGATGAATTGGAAACTGCTTTGATTTTGCAACCCTAGCACAGAGCCTGGTCCACAGTGGGTGTTTGATAAATAGTGAATTAAAGGACACATCCATTTGCCCAGGCCCATCCCCGAGTGCCAATCTCACACTTCCAAATGTCCATTGTGCATTGCTTTGGGGTTGTCATCATTACCAGAAGATCAGCACTCCTGAGAGTGAATGGCCAACCCTCCTCCAAAATCAGCTGTCCCTGTAGACCACAATTTCTCTCCGCGACATCATTCTTCCAGTCACCCACACTCAAAATCTTATCTTCTTACCCCACTTTCTCTATTTTCCCACTGAATTTCCCTCCTAAATATAGTACACATATCTCTTGCTTTCTAATCACCCTCATGCCTGCATTAATGACCTTGTGCACTAACTTCCTCCACAACTCAGGGAAGCCCGGGCACACTAGACCCAACCTTCCTTCCCTTCCTGCTCTGTGGAACTCACCACTGCTCATCCTTCCTCCTCACAAACTTCACATGGAGACTGCCCATCCCTCTCTGTCATCAGCCCTGTCCCTGCTTTGTCCTAAGGCCTGAGCCTGGAGTGGCATCTGGGTAGGCAATGGTTGGGAAGCTAGTTAGGGTGACTTATTCACAGAGCTGGTTTGGAGCAAATCTGATGGGGAGGCAGGAAACGGTGGGAGATAGGAAGTTTTCCTTGAAGAAGCCTTTGCAGAATAAACACATTCTTTCTCTTCAACTTTATGTTTATGTGCTGAGGGGGCTATTGCAGATTTAGGGACAAACAACTCACCCACCCCACCAGGCAAGCACCTCTTGGTATTTCCACTGTTGATTCAACAAGCACTTCAGGCCCTTTTGCTCCTCCCAGCCAACGTCATTCCCCACCCAGGATGAAGTCAGGCCTTGCAAAAACACGCCACCTGAGCCCTCTCTAAATAGTGATAGGAAAGGGGGTTGGTGATAAGAATCAAAGGGCAAGGATAAGATGTCACAGGAACTTAGAACTTGATCCTATCTCAATAAAATACTCACAAGCCCATGGAAACAAGCCTATAATACATTCCTCAGAAAATCTGTTTATAACATGGCTTTCATTTCTTTTTAAAATTAATTTTCTAATTAAAACATGAAAATTATATCTATTCATCATGTACACCATGATATTTGAAAACACACATACATTGTGAAGTGGCTAGATCTGGCTAATTAACATATGCATCACCTCCCCCCCATCTTTCACATAGGTAGGATCTACATGTGCTTATCTCTTCATCCAATCAACTCAGCCCTTTAGCTGGGCCTTTTCCATAGTTTCTCCAAATGCCATTTTGGTCATAGTTCTGTCCCAGACAACAGAAGGACGACTGAGATAAGATGGGTAAGGCTCTTACCACATCCTGATGTTGAAGGCTCTTCTTTCACTGACTCAATATGACCTTCATAATCATTTTTTCCCCACTCCCCCACTCAGGCCACTTCTCAGCCCAAATGCAGATGCCTCCTGTGTTTTCCTCTCCCTGCACCTTGCCCATGGAGCTCCCTCGTCCTGGGATGGCTTTCCGTTTCATCCTTACCAATGCCTCTTAAAATCCAACCCTTTCTTGCAGTGCCATCATCTCCATGAAGTCCTCTTATTTTGCAGATTCTACGTACATGCCAGTCCCACAGCAGTCAACTTCCATGCTTAGGAACTGAACTCACCCACTGAGTTTTGCGTCCTCCCTCTACCCCAAAATCATACACCATGTTCTGCTGGTCCTGTCTGCTTTTCACCCCTCCAAAGCGTTCCTCCCTTTCCCACTGCCCCTGCTCAGCTCAGGCACCTCTGCCCTGAAAGAATGCAGTAGCCCCCTGCCCAGGCTCCAGCCTCCAGCCCTGCCCCACATGGCCATTCCTAGTGTCAGTGATCTCCCTTAAATCTAGAAGAATACTGTTCTCTGTTACCACTGTCCAGGAATCCTAATCTGCTCTTCAGAGCATCTTCAGACAACACTGTTCTTATATCTGCATAAAAGTCCTTCAAATGTTTGAAGGTAATTATCATGTCTCTCCTTGGTATTTTCTTTTTTAAGAAGGCAGTGAAGTGTAGGGGATGAAACTCTGAGTTCAGTGTTGGAGGCCTGGGGCTTTTGATTCTAAACAGTGGAGTATCCTTTGACAATGCTGAGCCTCAGTTCCACTCTACCCCAAGTCTCGCTCTGCCACCCAGGCTGCAGAGGAATGCAATGGTGCAATCACAGCTCACTGCAGCCTTGGCCTCCTAGGCTCAAGTGATCCTTCCACCTCAGCCTCTTGAGTAGCTGAGACTATAAGTGTGCACTACCATGCCCAGCTAATTTTTAATTTTTTTGTAGAGATGGGATCTATGTTTCCCTGGCTAGTCTTAGACTCTGGGGCTCAAATGATGCACCTTGGCCTCCCAAAGTGCTGGGATTATAGGTGTGAACCATTGCACCCAGCCCAAAACTCCATAATTAAATACTCCCAGTTCTTTCCTCTATTCCTTAGTCCCAGGCGTGTTTCCAGATCGTTCATCTTTGTATTGCCTGATAAGAAGAGCAATCTCCTTTTGGAAAAATCTCAACCCCTCCACATTCACCAAGTGGTGTGAATGGCAGCTGTCAAGTGTTTAGAAAG